>NC_133451.1:11060000-11665000 GCF_048565385.1 Saimiri boliviensis | reverse complement strand
AGTGGACAGTGTGAGGGAGGCAGAGGGCTTGCTGGGAGGGACAGGCCCTGCACCACAGCTACCTGCCACCTCTTCACTGGGCTCCTTTGGCCCATCAGTGCTGCCTCTCCAGTGAGACTGAACTCTCCTTGTTGCTTCGGTCTCCTTCCAGGCTGTGCGGAATAGAACACAAGGCACATAGTGATGCTGGCAGGTTCTGACTACCCTGCGGTGGTGGGAAATTAGTTTTGCTCTATGAGATTGAGGTTCTTAGAGCCCAGATGTAACGGTATGAAATACAAAACAGAAACTGGATGGGAAGAAAACTCCCCTGTACTGCTTGTTTGTTGTGTGCCAGAAACCAGGATAAACTCTTTTGCCTACAGTTTTCTATGTCCTCTTTGCAATAAATAAGGCTGGTACACTCGGCCATCACCATTTTACAGATGGGGACACTGAGTCTAGCGAAAGTCAATCAAGGTCACACAGCTAGTTAAATGGGGTGGCTAGGATGTTTTGGGGTTTCCAAGCTGAGAAAGCTTTGGCTTAATTGGTTCTGGTGTTGAAAATCAGTTGCTCTTTGTAGTGGAGCAAGATTTAGTACTTTCCTGACATGTGAAATGGAGTCTGTGCACTGGGGGATGACCAAACATTTATGTCGTCGCCCGCTATTAACTCTCTGGGCAAGGAAACACGCGTCTCCATTTATACTGAAAGTCTTGGCGGTCGTGCTGATGTAGTGCCAGAGCATGTGTTTCTCTGTGTCCATGGCAGGAGGCCACACGCCATGCCTAGGTGCACGTTAACATGACATAAATGTTAATGTCCTGTTCTAAAACCAAAGCCTGTGGGAGAGAGGAAATACCACCCCAGCCGTACCCAGGGCCCAGTGTTTGGATACTGCAGTCTATATTTTGACTCCCGAGTATGATGACTATGTAACTTTTCACAAGGATTTCATTTTCTCCCTGTCAAGCCACATTATTTTAAGGGTGACAATAACTTGGCTGCAAATGAGCTGAAACCATCAAGGTGATAAATGAGTTTCTGGGGGAGGGAGGCATCGCCTGGCCTATACTTTGCAGGACCACACACCTCTGTCCTTCTTCCACCTTCTCAGAACAATGTGTCATAGATCTCCCCTCCCCGCATCCCCCAAGGCCCGTTTCTTGCCGGCCTCCTGCTTCTTAAGGCAATAGAGAACCGTGAGCACTTGACTTTGGAAAATATACCGTATTTCACAGAGTTTGGAAAGGGGGGAGAAATAGTTCCTATTTTACTTTGGCTGTTAGTAAGGATCTGATTTATAAAACTGCCTTGGAGACAACTCCTCACCTAGTTTATTTTCTCTGTCAGCCAGGTCTGTCTCTGAAGTGGGGCTACCCCTGGTCAGCTCAGTGGTCAGCCTGCGACTTTGAGTTGAAATCCAAGAGTTATGTCCAGAAGCGCCTGGTGAGTTGGGGAACTGGATTTCTTGTCAAGAAAGATAACTTTCATACTATTTCACTGGATGAAGTAGCGGGTAGGGAGCAGGTATGCTGTGAGTTTTATATACAGAATCTCATTCTCTGTTCACTCATTTAACATAGCCAGATGAAGCAATTTGCTAAGGGATTTTCCGTGAGACTTAGCACCAGGTTTGAACCAAGTTCTGTTGTACTTTGAAGCTTCTTTTTTGTTTTTTAGAAGTTTTTAGAAGTTTTGTTTTTAGAAGTTACTACCTTCTCCTTTGTTTTTGTCCAGTTCTCCATTCAAGTCAAGATAACACCCAGGCCTTCAAGTACTGGGAGAAAACGAGCTCACCTCTTGAACATTCAGTGGTGAAGAAATGCTCAGAAACAGAGCTTTGTGGTGGTCAGGAAAGGTAAAGCAGGTGAACACTGCCTCACTTGAAGCTATGACCTTCATATTTGCTATTATTATATTTGTTCCTACTTGTTCTTCATACATTCTTATTTGGTATTCTTTTTTTTTTCTGTTTTTGAAATGGAGCCTCTCTCTGTCCCCCAAGCTAGAGTGCAGTGGCGCAATCTCAGCTCATGCAACCTCTGCCTCCTGGGTTCAAGCAATTCTACTGCCTCAGCCTCCTGAGTGGCTGGGACTACAGGCAACTGCCACCATGCCTGGATAATTTTTTGTATTTTTAGTAGAGATGGGTTTTTATGGTGTGTTAGCCAGAATGGTCTCGATCTCCTGATCTTGTGATCTGCCCTCCTCAGCCTCCCAAAGTCCTGGATTACAGGTGTGAGCCACTGCACCCAGACCCTATTTGGTATTTCTATTATGTCTCTGGTTGGGAAGGGAAGAAGGCCTTAGGGAGTGGACTGACTTCATATATTGCATTTTGTTTAAGCCACCAAGCAAAGCACAAAGGCTTCACACTGATTAAAAGCTTTTACGTCTAGTAGGCACAGGCAGTTAGAGCAAAGAGGAGCAGAAGTCAGCTGACAGATGTGGCAAAAGGATGAGCTCTCACTCAGAACAGCTACTGCCAAGGCAGAGTTCCAATGCGATGAGTGGCTGAAAAAGCAATCCACTGCTTATCTCTTTTACTTGTGTTATTAAAAAAAAAATCTTCCATGAAATTTGAATTTAAAAGTTACAGGTTGAGGTTCAAGTTCGTTAATTAGAATGTGTATAGTCCAATTATTTGTTTATACTGCTTAATACATTCACTAGACTTGGAACAGCTTGAGGGCATAGAGTTTGTCTTACTCTATTGTCTTTTACTGGGACAGAGGAGAGCTTTGGGCACATGCTCAGTGAATTCTGGGAAGTTAATTACAGGTGAGTTAGACCAGCCTTTTAACTCTCTTGAGCCTCAATTTGTTTCATTGTTGAATAGAGATTAAAATGCTAGCCTGATGGCACTACTGTGAGCATCCAAAAAAGGATATCTTTGTTAAAGTCATTGTGTGAATTATAATACAATTTCTGAGAATATATATAAAAATATAGAAAATTAATTTATTAATAATAATTATAGCACATACACCAAGAACTTCAAAATCAATCTCTAGCCCCACTCTGATGTCTAAACTCTAGATTTTAATAATTAACTTCCTCCTTGATATTTACACATGATTATTTTAATGGCATCTAAAATTTACAAAACGGATACTGCCTTCTACACCCTCTTCTCAGACTTGCTCCTTGAAGATTTTTAGTCTTAGAAAACGTCATCTATACTTACATAGTTTCTCAGATCACAACTTTCTGAGTCTTCCTTAACTCATCTCTTTATTCCTTAACTGATTTTTTAACTCATCTGCATTATTATAAGCAAGCCCAGTCGGCTCCACCTTTAAAGTGCATCCCAAGCCCTACCTCTTCTTAAGACCTTCACAGCAACCTCCATGGTTCAGGCCATCATCACTTTTCTCTTAGACTCTGACATGGCACACTCCTCTTGCTTTCACCCTCCAGAGGGTCCTTTTAACATGTACAGCAAGTCAGAAGATTTCTTCTTGGATCCTCCCAAAGACTGGTCTCTTATCACAGCACACTTGACATGTCCGGCATGTCTTTCTCCTCTGTCTCTCTGTTTCTTCATTCCTGTTATCAGACTCTCACTAATTCTTTCTCTGCTATTGTTATTCGATTCTTGCCTACCTCACATGCTCTCTTAAATAAGGGACTTCACATCTGTTATTTTTTTCTGATTAAAATCATCTTTAAAATTTTTTTGGGGGGTCAGAGTTTTGCTCTTGTTGCCCAGGCTGGAGTACAATGGTGTAATCTCGGCTCACCGCAACCTCTTCCTCCCTGGTTCAAGCACTTCTCCTGCCTCAGTCTCCGGAGTAGCTGGAATTACAGACATGCACCACTATACCTGGCTAATTTTTTTATAATTTTAGTAGAGACAAGGTTTCTGCATGTCGGTTAGACTGGTATCAAACTCCTGACCTCAGGCGATCCACCCACCTCGTCCTCTCAAAGTACTGAGATTACAGGCTTTTAAAAATATTTATATGGCTTGCTCTATCATTTGATTCCCATTTCTCTTTTAATAACACCATGGTGGAATTCATTGATGATTCTAACAACCCATGCTGCACAGCTCATTTTCTTATCTTGATTTGCTTTGTCTTCCTGAAAGTTAGCACTTCCTGACATTATGTTATATATTTAATTTTATTTTATTTCTCATGTCTACTCTTAAGAGAATGAATGTTCCATGACATCAAGACCTTATTCTGTTTCATTTACTACTCCAACCCAGCAGTTTTCACCTATTTCACATCTGTTTGTTGGATGTCTGCTAGATGCCTGGCAATGTTTTAAGGAATGTGACAGTTAGCAGAACAGACAAACATTTCTGCTCACATGGAGTTTACATTCTAACAGGAGGAGATAAACCATAACCAGATAATAGAGCAGGATATGCCAAATAACATAGTAACTGTAACATGAAACAGAAAGCAAGCAAAGATAGAGTTGGGGTCAGCATGAAAATTTAAATTGTGTGGTTCTAGAGGAGCTCATTAAGAAAGTAGCATTTGGTCAAGGACCTGAGGATATAAGAAAGGTATTTGGGAAGGATGTAGGAAAGGAGCATGCCAGGAAAAGGGAGTAAGGAAAAAAATACATAACAACACTTTTTTTTTCCAGAAATAACATAGAGTTCAGAGTGAATAGAGAAGAAGGTACAGCATGAGGAATCCGAACATTATGTTGGCAGGAGGGGAGGTTCACATTATGTAGAACATTGTAGAACAGCATATGAATATCTGCTTTTGTTGTGAGTTAAATGGAAAATCATGGGAGGTTTGGACAAAAGACTGACATTATATCTCTTATATTTTAAGAAGATTAACTGCTAAAAGTCAACAGTAGAGGGGTAAGCCCAAAAATAAGGATAATAATTAGAGAGGCAATTGCAATAATTCAAGTGAAAGAAGGTAGTTGGCTTGGATAGCATAGGGGCACCAGGGATCACAGAGTTTGTGAGAGGTGGTCAGATCATGTGTCTTTTGAAGTACAGCCATGATTTATTGATGGATTTTCTATGGGGGTTGTATAACTAAAGGTGACTCAGATGACACCATGTATATTGGCCTGAGAAAGAAGAAGAATGAAGGTTCCCATTTGAAGAGCAGGGGAAGATCATGAAAGAAGCAGCTTTGGGGTTTGGTTTTGCTTACCTAGTTTGAAGATAACTATGAAGATGCTCAAAAAAAGATGTCAAGAAAGGAGTTGAAGAAACAGGTATGCAAGTTAGGAGGGAGGGATTATGCTGAAAATACAGATTTGGAAGTTTAGGGCATACGCATAGTCATGAGACTAAATGAGTTCACCAAAAAAGTGGATATTGAAAAATAAAACAAATCCAAAGATTGATCCTTGGGGCAGTTAATAGCTGAAATACAATTGTAATCTATTTTTGTATAATCATGACATCCCAAGTAGCACCCCTGCATCTCTTATGCAATACATATTGAGGGCATTATTTTTAATAAGATCGTTACTATGATCATGTAAGTTATATGTGTGTGTATACACTCACTATACACACAAGCACACACACATAGCTTTTTACTAATTAACTGATTTTACTAATTACCTTGATAGTTTGATTTTTGAAGTAAAGTGACTTGCCCTTTTCATTTAAGCAAATTTAGTTTAAAGCAAGCTTGTCCAACCCGTCGCCCATGGGTCATATGTGGCTCAGAATGGCTTTGAATGCAGCTGGACAAAAATTCATAAATTTCCTTAAAATATTATAACATTTTGGGGTAACTTTTTTAGCTCATCAGTTACTGTTAGTGTTATTGCATGTTATGTGTGGCCCAAGACAATTCTTCTTCCAATATGGAAGTCAAAATGTTGGACACCCCTGTTTCAAAGGGAGATACATCACTACAGCACAGAAAGCAGATCCAAAAGGGAAAGTACCCTGTGATTTCATTTACACATGCTTCTGGAATTGGCAACACCAATTTGTGTAGAAGTCAGCATAGTGCCTCCTTTTGAAATGGAGACATGCTTGGGGCCTCTAAGGTGAGGATTTGCTTTGTGTATACCTGGGTGAAAAGGTATTGAGCTGTAACATCATCACTGATGATTTATGCACTTTACCTTACATGTAAACAAAATTTGCAAAAGGTGATATTCAACTCTATCATAGGAATTTTTCTTTCTTCCTTTCCCTTTGAGACAAGGCCTCACTGTGGTGTTGTCTAGACTAGAGTGCAGTGGAACAAACTAAGCTCACTGCAACCTTTGCCTCCTGGGCTCAAGTGATCCTCCTGCCAGTAGCAGAGATTGCAGGCATTTGCCACCATGCCCAGCTAATTTTTGTATTTTTTGTGGAGATGGGGTTTTGCCACGTTGCGCAGGCTTGTCTGAACCTTCTGAGCTCAAGCGATCCCCTCACCTTGGCCTCCCAAAGTGCTGGGATTTCAGGTGTGACCCACCATGGTCAGCCTGTCAGGAAATTTTGATTAAGAATATGGTAAACAGAAGAGACTCAGATAACAATTAAAAAAAAAAAAACCCTCACATATGTTCCTTTGATTGCTTTTAACAAACAAATTTTAATACTCCTGTTATTAGTTGAGATGTGAATACGACCCATTTTTCCTTATTAGAAAGTTGGTATTTTCAATGATTTCTATTACTTTATGATCACATTATCCCCAAAGTTATTTTTTAGGTATGCAGTAGTTGTGCATAGTTCAAAGTACAAATGATGTTAATTGCAAATAGATGCAAGTTTTAGTTAATATTTTAGAGGTTATTTGTATTATTAGTAACGTTTCTGGGTTATGTGATTGGCCTAGCAGTGCTCATTATATTTCAAATAAATTATTAAAAACAAATAATACAAATTACAAAATGGAAAAAGTGGCAATATGTGAAACAATAATAATAATATGGCTTGAACTTAGAGTTATGAGTAATTCAATTCTATCTTGAAGTACAGCATAAAATAATAAAATAACAGCAGCAAATTCTTTTAAAAAACAATTTTACCTCTTATTTTTTTCTTCTCCTCTTATGTATTCTTTTAGAGAAATTCCGATATTTTATTCTTTGTTTTGTGATTTGCTTTTTCCACTTGACACTGTTGTGATCTCCTTCCATATTTATTCATATGGAAGTGCTTCACCTTTTTGAATGGCTTCTTAGCCATTGTACCAATGTGCCATAATTTATTTAACAAGGATTCTAAATGCACATTTACATTAGGCTCAATAGTGTGATATTATAGATAATGACACCCTTAATATCCATTATATATATATATGTCTTTGTCCACAAATGTCAGGGCATGAAGAGGACACATTTCTGCAAGCCAAATAGATGGATCAAATGGTATGTGCATCTAAATTTTGGTAGCTACTACAAAATTCCATACAATCTGAACCAATTAAAACGTCCACTGACAATGTATAAGTGTATTTTTCCCTTTGCCAATAGTGTGTGTTCTCAAACTTTTTGATCTTTGCCAAGTTACATGAAAAATGATATTGCATTAAATTTGTTCCTTTTCATTTTGCTATAAAAAACTACCAGAGACTGGGTAATTTATAAAGGAAAGAGGTTTCATTGACTCACAATTATGCATATCTAGGGAGGCCTCAGAAAACTCACAATCACGGCAGAAGGCGAAGGGGAAACAAGGTGTATCTTACATGGTGGCAGGAGAGAAAGAGAGTGAAGAGGGAATTGCCACACACTTTTAAGCCATCAGATCTCATGAGATTTCACTCACTATCACAAGAACAGCCTGAGAGAAACTGCCTCCATAATCCAATCACACTGCCACCAAGTCCCCTCCCTCAACACATGGGCATTACAATTCAAGATGAGATTTGGGTGTGGACACAGAGCCAAACCATATCACGCATTGTTTTTTTAATTTGCTTTTTGCTTATACTAAGTAGTATTAAGCATATTTTCAGGTATATGAGTCACTTTTAATTTTTTTTTCTATTTACCGTCTGCCCATATATGTGTGTGTGTGTGTGAGTATACACACACACACACACACACACACACACGCACGCACACACATACCCAGAGCTGTTTGTGATGAAAGGAGTAGGATGGGGACATAATTTGATGTTTATTCTAGTTTATTCCACTTCCATCTATGGAACAGAATTCCCTTATCCTACTAATCTACAGTGTCACATTTTCATATTCTTGTCTTTATTTCTTCTAAAAAGGAACACATTTTCATATTCTATGCTCGCATGTATGTTTGAGTATCTTTCTGGATGCTCTCCTGTTGATTTGTGTCTACATATACATGTGTCATTATTACTCTTAGTAAGCTCAGTAATATTTAATATCATGTAGGACCTGTCCACTGTGTCACTCTCCCCTCCACTCAGAATATTTCTGGTTGTCGTTGTTATTTTTTGAGAAAGAATCTCATTCTGTCACCCAAGCTGGAGGGTAGTGGCATAATCGCAGCTCACTGCAGCCGCAACCTCCCTAGGCTCAAATGATCCTCCCACCTCAGCCTCCCAAGTCTCTAGAACTAAAGGGGCATGACACCACCACTGGCCAAACATTCCCAGTTCTTTAAAAATGAGCTATGTTAGTTAAACTACTGGACTCTCAAGACAGAATGTTTAGGTTCAAATACGGCCTTTGCTGTGTACTAACTGTATAAACCTGCACAAGTTATTTAACCTCTCTGTTTCTTGAAATCATCATATGTAAATAGAGGAATAAAATAATGCTTTTAGAACTGTTGATAAAAGTATAACATTTAATACATATGTAATGCTTCAAAAAGCACTTCAGGGAAATTCAGTAGTACCCATTTATTATCATTCTTCTTTGTTTTTCCACATGAAAGTTAGGTTTATTACTGCCTAGTTCTAAAAAATTATATTTTATGATTATTGTGTTAAGTTTATAGATTAATTTAAAAAGAATTGCACCTTTATGATATTTAATCTTTCTATTCAAACACAAGAATGCTTTTTAATTAATTTGACTTTTGTTCTGGATCTCTCTTAGTAGTGTTTTAGTATTTTCTCATCTTAATCCTGCTAAATTTCTATAAATACTTATCTGTATGTAGTTATTCTTTTGCTGTTGCTGTTATATTACTGTCTTATATCAGATTTTTTATAGAAGAGCTATTATTGTATATATTAATTTTATATGAAGCCACCTGTAATATTTACTGTAAAAAGTGAATTTGACATGGTATTTATTTTAATAAATTACTTAAAATATTGCTTTTTATTTTTTTAAGACATATAAACATTTAACTCAAAAGTTAGTTAGAAATAACAATTAGATACCACCAGACACCTATTAGAATAACCAAAATTCAAAGCACTGACAACATCAAATGTTGGCAAGGGAAACCAGCACTCTCATTCATTGTTGGTGGGACTTTAAAATGCTGCAGCCACTTTGGAGGAGAGTTTGGAAGTTTCTTACAAATATAACAGGCTTTTACCAGACCATCCAACAATTACATTCCCAAATATTTATCAAACTGAGTTGAAAACTTGTGTCCACACAAACTCCTGCACACTCACATGTACAGCAGCTTTATTAGTAATGGCTAAAACTTGTAAGCAACCAAAGTATCCTTTAGTAGGTGAGTGGATAGACTGTGGTACATTCAGACAGTAGAACATTATTCATCCCTTTAAAAAATGAGCTATCAAGCCATGTAATGATAAGGAGAAACCTTAAATGCATCTTACTATGTGAAAGAATTCAATTTGAAAAGGATATATACTATATCATACCATGTGATTCCAACTACATAACATTCTGGAAAAAGTAAACCAATGGAGACAGTAAAAAGGTCAGTGGTTGTGTCAAAGGTTAGGAAGGAATAGATGAGTAGGTGAAACGGGATTTTTAAGAAAGTGAAAGAGCTCTGTGTGATAGTATAATGGTGGATACATGTCATTTGTCAAACCCATAGAATGTACAATGCCAGGAATGAATGCTAATGTAAACTCTGGACTTTCAGTGATAACAACTTGTTAATGTAGGTTCATCGATTGTATAAAATATACCACCCTAGTGGGGGATGTTGATAGTAGGGGAAGCTATGCCTGTGTGGGGGCAGGTGCATATGGAAACTCCCAGTACTTTCTGCTCAATTTTGCTGTGAAACTGAAACAGCACTTAAAAAATAAAAAAAAACTATTTAAATTGTAAGACAGGAGTGGTGACTCCTAGCTGTAATACCAGCACTTTGGTAGGCTGAGGCAGGAGGATCACTTGAACCAAGCCTGAGCAATAGAGAGAGACCCTATCTTTATAAAAAATTAAAAAATATCTGGGTGTAGTTGTGCATGTCTGTTGTCTCACCTACTCTAGAGGTTGAGGTGGGAGGATTACTTGAGCCAGGGAGGTTGAGGCTGCAGTGAGCTATGACTGCACCATTTTACTCCAGCCTGGGCAATAGACGGAGATTCTATGTCAAAAATCAAGAAAATTAGTATCTAATATAAATAGTTAACATTATTACATAGAGGTAATATTCATATGCAAACATATGTTAATTAATCAAAAATGTTAATCAAGCATTTGCTTATCCTCGTCTATGTTTCATCTGCAGTTGCAGACACTAGGGCTATTCAGTCTAATAAATGGTTAAAATTTCAGTGAGAATAGCAGACAAATAAATTAATAGTTATAACACAACCTGATAACTACAATGAGAATAAGTAAGCATTCTCTCCTCTTTTAATATTTTTCTTCCTGGCTTCTTTTAAATTCACATAGTCAAGTCTAGTAGTCAAAAAAAGCTGAACTTTCAGTTGCTTTGATTTTTCCTGTGTGCCGCACCTGTGATCTCAAAGCTTTAGATGACTGACTTTGGCTACTGGGGAAGTTGAACTGACTGGCCCTGACCTGTCATGACCTACCTTGAGACTACATCCAAGCCTAGAGAAACAGTCAGTGGTGTGGGCAGAGCTCTAGTTCAGCTGTGTTTATCAAGAGGGGGTCTCAGGGGTGTCTTTCTACAGTGTGACCTTCTCTGTGTACTCCATTTTTAATGACACTTGGAGTCATTAGTGTGTTTATTGCCTTTACTCTAATCCACAGTTTAAAATATTATATGTCTTAATGACTGACTAGTGGTAGGAAGTGATTCTCCTCTAACAATTTCCTTACAGCAAGTGAAAGTAGGAAGCAGAATATAATCAGTTATGAATATTTATCAGCCTCACTCGATGAGAACAGCAGTCTCAATCAAAGTAGACAGGATGCCAGTTCTGATCACAGGTGTCTAGAAGGAAAAGGAGAAACAGACTATGCAAACCATTTTCTGATCCACCACTCTCTTATGCACTAAAAACTTCAATAATTACTATTGATCTGTCCCTAGTGTTTAGTATTATCTTGGATAATTCACTTAACTTCTCTGTCTCTCTTTTACTCCAATAAAAATATTAGCCCAGTTCAATAGTCTCTAACTCTGGTTACATACTAGAATTCTCTTTTGAAAAATGATGGTCTCCAGGCTCCATCTCAGATCAACTAAATTCAGACCTCTCAGATCTTGGCTTAGGTAAGGGCATTGGTGTTTGTTTGTTTGTTTTTTGTTTTTAACCTGCCCTCTGGATTTAAATATACAGACCTCACAAATAAAAAGTTGGAAGGAGGATCCTAAGGACACTTTTGACTCCCAGGATCTCTGAATCTATGCAGTGTTCAAGGCCTAAAGCCACTCACAAGAATGATAATGTTTCCCTCAAGAACATTTAAACAAATTAATATATTTTCAACTTCTTAATTCATTTAACTAGATAAGGATTTAGAATGTGTTGTAGGTTAGACCCTGTGGAAGTCATTTCAGGAAAATGCTGATTCCCAGACCTGGCCACAGAGTTTCTGAGGCAGAATTTGAAATGTGAGGCACAGGAGTGGGACCGACTACATAATTTGTGGGCTCCAGGGCAAAATGAACATGGGAATCCCTTGTTAAAAAATATTAAGAATTCCAAGATGGTGGCAGCAGCCCATGAACCCAAATGCAGGGCCCTTCTAAACATGGGGCCCTGTGTGACTGGACAGGTTGTACACTCGTGATGCTGGCCCTGCACCAAGAGTCGTTACAGAAATTCCACAAGTCATTTTGATGGGTTGCTTGGTTTGGTAACCACTGTTATAGGAAATTAAAAGATAAATAATTCATCGCACTTTTCATAATATAGTGGAAGAACAGGTCAACACAAGTCAAGGGGCTGGTCAGGCACCTTTGAATCTGAAGAACATAGACTCACTTAGGGTTTCTTAACTAGAGTGGAGTTTTACTGAAAATATTCCAGAGGAAACTGGGAAAAGGAGACTCTTCAAAGAGCGAAGAACTTTCAATGTGGAAAATCTAGTCCTCACTGGGACCAGCTGTTGGTATCCACTGGAGATCTAAGAAGCTCTGCAAACCAGCCACACCAGTTACAACTCTACTGCTTGCAGAAGTTATAAAATTTAACCCATTTTCTAGTGAGAAAGTGGCATTGGCTTACATGACAGAAAAAAATCTATATGTAGGGCTGACTTTGGACATGCTTGACAGCCCCTGGTTCTCCATTCCTTACTTGACTCTAGTCTCCTTATTTTATTGGTTTCTTCCTGAGACAGGTGTTCCCTACGGTGTTCAAATGCTGTTGCAGCCACCCTAGACTTTTTAGCTGGTGGTGAGGCAGGCCACTCATCCCCAAGAGTCAAATTGTCTTCTCCTGGTTGGCAGGGATCCAAATTATTTCCCATCCTTGAAGATGAGACATGCTGATTAGCATAGGCCCCCATCTGAGTTCTTTGAGGGAAAGCTATGTTTGTCTTCTTTTCACAGATGAAGAAATTGGAGTAGAGAGGGCTATAGCTTGCCAAGTTCACAAAGCCAGTGAGAGTGAAGCCTGGAATTTGAACCTGGGAACCTGACTTGAGGATCCAGATTACTGGCCACTTAAGGTTTTAAAGTTTTTAACTAAAATGACTTTTCATTTTTATCGATTTCTTCTTACTTATAAATTCAGCTTTCCTATAACTTCAGAACACCTGTGGCCTTCATGACTTACATGCCTCCATCTGACATTGGGACATGCTGCCAAATCTGTGATTTTCTGTGTTTCTCTTTTTTTTTCTACTCAGATTTTGTTTGTTTGTTTGTTTTAGACAAAGTCTTGCGCTATCATCCAGGTTGGAGTGCAGTGGAGATCTTGGCTCACTACAACCTCTGCCTCCTGGGTTCAGGAGATTCTCTTGCCTCAACCTCCTGAGTATCTAAGATTACAGACATGTGCCACCACACCCAGCTAATTTTTTTTGTATTTTTAGTAGTGATCAGGCTTCACCACATTGGCCAAACTGATCTTGAACTCCTGACCTCAAGTTATCTGCTCTCCAACTCCTGACCTCAAGTCATCAGCTCTCCTTGGCCTCCAAAGTGCTGGGATCACAGGAGTGAGCCACCACGCCCAGCTCTATTCAGATTCTCGATTGAGAGAATATGATCATCCCAGTTTGACCTTGTTTGAACACAGATTTATATGCCAGCCTTCTTCACTGGTCACATAATTACCATAGGTCAAGGGCTGTCTCTTGGTCTCACAACCTTTATCAAGTAAAGTCTAGTCCTAACAACGCAATGTCAGGCAGTTTCTTTTTCTCTCTTTCCTTGCCTACTATTCTTACGCAGCTGGCTTGAAGCATGGCCAATTCTCTTAGAAGTAGACTTTACGTGCCTGTAAAGTGTATAGGTGTGTAGTGGGAAGTATCTATGAGGCAAGTAAAGTGTGGGCAAAGCTGACCCAAGCACAGTTCTGTGAAAATTAAATAAAGAAGAGGCCTCATTTTGCATGATCTTTGGAGATGTGACCAGAGGGTGGGTCTTGGAGATGAGTAAGAATCGTCAATCAGGCCCAGCGTGGTGGCTCATGCCTGTAATCCCAGTACTTTGGGAGGCCACGGTGGGTGGCTCATGAGGTCAAGAGATCGAGACCATCCTGGCCATAATGGTGAAATCCCGTCTCTACTAAACATACAAAAATTAGCTGGGCATGGTGGCATGTGCCTGTAGTCCCAGCTACTCGGGATGCTGAGGCAGGAGAATTGCTTGAACCCAGGAGGTGGAGGTTGCAGTGAGCCAAAATTGTGCCACTGCACTCCAGCCTGGTACCTGGCAACAAAGTGAGACTCTGTCTCAAAAAAAAAAAAAAAAAAAAAAAAAAAAAAAAAAAAAAAAAAAACAAACAAACAAAAAAAAGAATGGTCAATCAGGTAAAGGGGATTGCAGGAATAGGACAACATGGGGGCTGAAAGGCTTGCCTGTTCCAGACATCGCATGTTTGTTTTAGACATTGTGATTAGTCACTTCTCTTCTCAGGAGACATACATTGAACAACTACTGTATTCTCAAAAACGTGTGTCTGTGAATGTGTGTGTGTTTCTGTATCTGTGTCTGTATAGGTGTGTATCAAAGAAGTTACCATTTGCAGACTTCCAAACGTCTTACTCTATGGGCCATAGTGGACTTTACGGTAGTTTTGAGGTCCTGCAATCTAAGATCAAGCACCCTCTGTGACAATTTCTTTGACTTTTCCAAGAAGATTTGGCTAATGCCTCTGTGATGATGCAGGTCCTCTGAAAAGCAGGTACCATGATGGAATTCAATGTGCAAGAGATTCATTGAGACAGTGTTGTTGAGGAATAAAGGGTAGGGAAAGCAGGAGAAAGTTAAGGAGAGTCTTTAGGCCATGATGCAAGTCTGACACCTATAAATGGGGAGAGGGAGAATGGGTTGGGAAGAAAGAGCTTCTGACCACAGTGCAGCTCCTAGAAGATGTCACTAAGGCAAACAGAGAGCCTGGAGTAGGGGCTGCCCATTAAAAGAGTCCTGTATTGAGCAGAAGTGTCCTGGGCTGACACAGCCCCAGGAGAGTGTGACTTTGCATGAAGATCCTGGTAGATCTGGAAGTAGCATCTGGAGGATGCCAGCCAACCACTTATCATAGCAGATACTGTCTTAAAAAAAAGATTGGAGCAGCCCCCACCCTGGCTTATACCTTCAAAAATAACACTTTTTATACTCTATGTCGTATTATTTAAATTATAAACATATATATATATATATATATGTATATTTCACCCCTGAATGATTATTGTTGATCTCTTTGTCCCCGCTAAATTTAGCTCCTTGAGAAGAAAGACTATGTGTATTTTTTCTTTCTGAAATCTTAACACCTAGTAAAGCACACAGTATTCAGTAAATAGTTATTGAATGAATGAATGAATGATCCAAGCAATTAATGAATCAATAAAGTGTTATCAGTGAAGAAGTTAAATGACTGAAGCCAATCTTTTGAGAGGTTATTCTGGCATTGCTATAAGCTTAGTGGTGCAATAGAAAAACCATGGACTCTCCAGTCAGAAGGCCCTAGAGCCGAATCATATTTTAAACTGCTTATTAGGTTTATATTTTTGGTCAAAAAAATATCTGACTGGCTTTTCTGAGCCTCAGTTGCCTCATGTATAAACCTAGAATAGTATCTACTTTATGGCTTTTTCTGAGCATTAAAAGAGATGATGCCTAATCTGGTTTGGCTGTGTCCCCACCCAAGTCTTATCTTTAATTGTAGCTCCCGTAATTCCCACATGTTATGGGAGGGACCCAGTGGGAGATAATTAAATCATGGGTGTGGTTTCCCCCACACTGTTCTCATGGTAGTGAATAATTCTCATGAGAGCTGATGGTTTTATAAGAGGAAACTCCTTTCATTTGGTTCTCATTCCCTCTGCCTGCTGCCATTTAAGATGTGCCTTTTGCCTTCTGCCATGATTGCGAGTCCTCCCCAGCCATGTGGAACTGTGAGTCCATTCACCTCTTTTTCTTTATAAATTACCCAGTCTTGGGTAAGTCTTAATCAGCAGCACAAGTACAGACAATGCCCATCAATGGCGGATACAGAGCATGGCATACAGGAGAATTCCTGCAAATGCTGCCTCTTTTACCTCCTTCCTAGGATTGAATCACCCAATTTCCTACTGAAGGGAATAAGTTTATTTCCCCAGTCTTCACAATGAGGCTGAAGGAGCAAGGGTTGATCCTGGCAGTGACCTCAAAAGTCCAATATTTGACATAATAATCTAATTTATATACTTTGTAGGTATATTGTCTTTTAGTTCTTTTAACAGTCTCTTTATAACTAATTCAACAAAGTGAGCATGAATGCAATGAAATCTATGTTAGTACTATTGTCATCTTCAGAGGGGGTCACTATGTGAAATAATTCACACTAGGTCACATTTCAGTAAAGGAAATAACAGGGTTCAAACCCAGGTCTGTGTTGAGTTTGAGCCCCTAACCATTATAACCATGGAACCAAATCTAGGGTTCTATAAGGGTGTTCCCAAGATCCCAAGAAGTTCGCATGAACCAGGCAATAGTACCATCTGAAGAAAGAGCATTAGGACTTTAGACACACTTCTCCCTTTTATTAGGGAGTTCTGCCCTCTGCTGGTTGTTTTTAATGCTTTTATACATTTGGGTCATTTAAAATCCCAAGTATTCAGGTCCTTTTGGTAGTAATCAAATTATTGAAAATGAGAATACTTCATATTATGTGCAATTTACTTATAAATATATGACTATTTGACTATTTTCAAGTATGTGTGTATGTGTCTTACCCACAAAGCTATAAAGCCTAATACACTATCTGTCACATCATAGGTTATAAACAAATGTTGCATAAATAAATGACTGGGAACTCACACATAGAAAGAACACAAAAAACTAAAGTGTAGGAGTGAATATAAATATATAAAACATATATTATGACACAGTAGGTGCTCAGTGTTTCTTGAGTAAATGAACGAATCCATCAATTGACCAATCTATCAGCCAACATTGACATTTCTGTGATTACAGCAGAATCATCAGTTGACAACCTGTGTCCTCTTTTGAGCCTAAAATTGGTTAAGTCAACAAACAACTTCTTTTCCTTATTTCTTTCTCTAAACAGTCACACTGAAATCTTGTAACCTTCTATTTCCTGTTAATAAAAGACATCAGATTGCTGGCAAGATGACTGAATAGGAACAGCTCCAGTCTGCAGCTCCTAACGAGATTTATGCGAAAGGTGGGTGATTTCTGCATTTCCAACGGAGGTACCTGGTTCATCTCACTGGGACTAGTTGGACAGTGGGTGCAGCCCAAGGAGGGGGAGCTGAAGGAGGGTGGGGAGTTGCCTCACCCAGGAAATGCCAGGGGTCAGGGAACTCCCTCTCCTAGCAAAGGGAGGTCATTAGGGAGTGAACAGTGTACTCTGGCCCTGATATTGTGCTTTTCCCACAGTCCTTGCAACCCACAGTCTTTGCAACCTGCAGACCAGGAGATTCCCTCTGGAGCCTATATCACCAGGGCCCTGGGTTTTCAGCACAAAACTGAGCAGCCATTTGGACAGACACCAAAGTTGCTTCAGGATTTTTTCTTTCATACCCCAGTGGTGCCTGGAATGCCAGTGAGACAGAACCATTTACTCCCCTGGAAAGGGGGTTGAAGCCAGGGAGCCAAGTGGTCTAGCTCAGCAGATCCCATTTCCATGGAGCTCAGCAAGCTAAGATCCATTGGCTTGAAATTCTTGCTACCAGCACAGCAGTCTGAAGTTGACCTCAGATGCTCAAGCTTGGTTGGGGAGAGAGGCATCTGCCATTGCTGAGGATTCAGTAGGCAGTTTTACCCTTACAGTGTAAACAAAGCACGAGGAAGTTTGAACTGGGCGGGGCCCACCACAGCTCAGCAAGGCCACTGCTGCCAGACTGCCTCTCTAGATGCCCTCCTTTCTAGGTAGGGCATCTCTGAAAAAAAGGCAGCAGCCCCAGTCAAGGACTTATAGATAAAGCCCCCACCTCCCTGGGAGAGAGAAACTTGGGGAAGAGGCAGTTGTGGATGCAGCTTCAGCAGACTTAAATATCCCTGCCTGACAGCTCTGAAGAGAGCAGTGGATCTCCCAGCACAGTGTTTGAGCTCTGATAAAGGACATACTGCCTCCTCAAGTGGCTCCCTGACCCCATGTATCCTGACTGGGAGACAACTCCCAGGAGACACCAACAGACACCTTATACAGAAGAGGTCTGGCTGGCATCTGGCAAGTGCCTCTCTGGGACAAAGATTCCAGATGATGAAACAGGCAGCAATCTTTGCTGTTCTGTAGCCTCTGCCAGTGATACCCAGGCAGATGGTCTGGAGTGGACCTCTAGCAAACTCCAGCAGACCTGCAGCAGAGGGGCCTGACTGATAGAAGGAAAACTAACAAACAGAAAGGAATAGCAGCAACATCAACGAACAGGCCATTCACTCAGAGACCCCCTCCAAAGGTCCCCAACTTCAAAGACCAAAGGTAGATAATCCATAAAGATGGGGAGAAACCAGCATGAAAAGGCTAAAATTCCCAAAAATCAGAATGCCTCTTCTCCTTTAAAGGATCAGAACTCCTTGACAGCAAGGGAACAAAACTGGATGGAGAATGAGTTTGACAAACTGACAGATGTAGGCTTCAGAAGGTGGGTAATAACAAACTCTTCCAAGCTAAAGAAACATGTTCTAACCCAAAGCAAGAAAGCTAAGAACCTTGAAGAAAGGTTAGACAAATTGCTAACTAGAATAACCAGTTTAGAGAAGAACATAAATATCCTGATGGAGCTGAAAAACATAGCACAAGAATTTTGTGAAGCATTCACAAGCATCAGTAGCTCACTCAATCAAGCAAAAGAAAGAATATCAGACTGATGATCAACCCAATAAAATAAAGCAAGAAGACAAGATTAGAGAAAAAAAGTGAAAAGAAATGAATCAAGCCTCCAAGAAATATGGGACTATGTGAAAAGACCAAATCTATGTTTGATTGTTTTACCTGAAGTGATGGGTGAATGGAACCAAGTTGGAAAACACTCTTCAGGATATTATCCAAGAGAATTTCTCCAACCTAGCAAGCAGGCCAATATTCAATTTTAGGAAGTACAGAGAACACCATAAAGACACTATTTGAGAAGAGCAACCCCAAGATGTATAATTGTCAGATTCATCAAGGTTGAAATGAAGAAAAATATGTTAAGTTGCAGCCAGAGAGAAAGATCGGGTTACCTACAAAGGGAAGCCCATCAGATTAACAGTGGATCTCTAGGAAGAAACCCTACAAGCCAGAAGAAAGTGGGGACCAATATTCAACATTCTTAAAGAAAAGCATTTTTGACCCAGAATTTCATATCCAGCCACACTAAGCTTCAAAAGCAAAAGAAAAATAAAATCCTTCACAGCCAAGCAAACCCTGAGAAATTTTGTCACTACCAGGCCTGCCTTACAAGAGCACCTGAGGGAAGTACTAAACATGGAACAGAAGAACCAGTACAGCTTGTTTACCACTGCCAAAACATACCAAACTGTAAAGCCTATCATCGCTAAGAAACTCCATCACTAACGGGCACAGTAACCAGCTAGCACCACAATGGCAGAATCAAATTCACACATAGCAATATAACCTGAAATGTAAATGAGTTAAATGTCCCAATTAAAAGACACAGGCTGGCAAATTGAATAAAGAGTCAAGACCGATTGGAGTGCTGTATTCAGGAGACCCTCCTTACGTGCAAAGAAACACATAGGCTCAAGATAAAGGGATGGAGGAATATTTTTCAAGCAAATAAGCAAAAAATGAAAATAAAAATAAAAAAAATAAGCAAGGATTGCAATCCTAGACTCTGATAAAACAGACTTTAATCCAACAAAGATCAAAAGAGACAAAGAAAGGCATTACATAATGGTAAAGGAATCAATGCAACAAGAAGAGCTAACTATCCTTAATGTATATGCATCCAATATAGGAGCACCCAGATTCATAAAGTAAGTTCTTAGAGACTTACAAAGAGACTTAGAGTCCCACACAATAATAGTGGGAGACTTTAACACCCCACTGTCAATATTAGACAGATTAATGAGATGGAAAATTAACAAGGATATGCAGGACTTGAACTCAGCTATGGACCACGTAGACCTAATAGACATCTGTAGAATTCTCCACTCAGATCAACAGAATGTATGTTCTTCTAAGCTTCACATTGCACTTATTCTAAAATTGACCACATAATTGGAAGTAAAACACTCCTCAGCAAATGCAAAAGAATAGAAATCATAACAAACAGTCTCTCAGACCACAGCACAATCAAACTAGAACTCAGGGATAAGAAACTCACTCAGAACTGCACAACTACATGGAAAATGATCAACCTGCTCCTGATTGACTACTGGATAAACAATGAAATGAAGGCAGAAAAAAAGATGTTCTTTGAAACCCATGAGAACAAATACACAACATACCAGAATCTCTGGGACACATTTAAAGCAATGTGAAGAGAGAAATTTATAACATTAAATGCCTGTCAGAGAAAGCATGAAAGATCTACAATCTACACCCTAACATCACAATTAAAAGAACTAGAGAAACAAGACCAAACAAATTCAAAAGCTAGCAGAAGACAAGAAGTAACTAAAATCAGAGCAAAACTGAAGGAGATAGAGACCCAAAACACCCTTAAAAAAATCAGTGAATCCAGGAACTGATTTTTTTGAAAAGACCAACAAAATTGATAAACTGCTAGCCAGACTAATAAGCAAGAAAAGAGAGAAAAATCAAATAGATGGAATAAAAAATAATAAAGAGGATATCAGGATATTACCACCGACCACACAGAAATACAAACTACCATCGGAGAATACTATAAACACTACTATGCAAATGAACTAGAACACCTAGAATAAATGGATAAATTCCTGGACATATACATCTTCCCAAGGCTAAACCAGGAAGAAGTCGAATAGACTTCCCTGAATAGACCAATAACAAGTTCTGAATTTGAGGCAGCAGTTAACAGCCTACCAACCATAAAAAGTCCAGGCAGGACCAGACAGATTCACAGCTGAATTCTACCAGAGATATAAAGAGGAGCTGGTACCATTTCTTCTGAAACTAATCCAAACAATAGAAAAAGAGGGAATCCTCCATAATTCATTTTATGAGGCCAGAATCATCCTGATACCAAAACCTGGTAGAGACACAACAAAAAAGAGAACTTCAGGCCAATATCACTGATGACCATTGATGCAAAAATCCTCAATAAAATACTGGCAAACCAAATCCAGAAGCACATCAAAAAGCTTATCCACCAGAATCAAGTCAGCTTCATCCCTGGGATGCAAGACTGGTTCAATATACACATGTCAGTAAATGTAATCCATCACATAAACAGAACCAAAGACAAAAACCAGATGATTATCTCAATAGATGCTGGAAAGGTCTTTGACAAAATTTAACAGCCCTTCACGCTAAAAACTCTCAAAACTAGGTATTGATGGAACATCTCTCAAAATAATAAGAGCTATTAATGACAAACCCACAACCAATATCATACTGAATGGGCAAAAACTGGAAGCATTCCCACTGAAAACAGGCACAAGACAAGGATGCCCTCTCTCACCACTCCTACTCAACATAGTATGGGAAGTTCTGACCAGGGAAATCAGGCAAGAGAAAGAAATAAAGGGTATTCAGTTGGGAACAGAGGACGTCAAATTGTCTCTCTGCAGATGATATGACTGTATATTTAGTCAACTCCATAGTCTCAGACCAAAATCCCCTTAAACTGATAAGCAACTTCACCAAAGTATCAGGAAACAAAATCAAAGCATTCCTATACACTAATGACAGGCAAAAAGAGAGCCAAATCATGAGTGAACTCCCATTTACAATTGCTATAAAGATAATAATATACCTAAGAATACAACTTAGAAGGGATGTGAAGGATCTCTTCAAGGAGAACTACCAACCACTGCTTAAGGAAATAAGAGAGGACACAAACAAATGGAAAAACATTCCATGCTTATGCATAGGAAGAATCAATATCATGAAAAAGGCCATACTACCCAAAGTAATTTATAGATTCAATGCTATCCCCATCAAGCTACCGTTGACTTTCTTCAAATAATTAGAAAAAAACTGCTTTAAATTTCACATGGAACCAAAAAGAGCCCACATCGACAAAACAATCCTGAGCAAAAAGGACAAACAAAGCTGGAGGCATCATGCTACCTGACTTCAAACTATGCTACAAGGCTACAGTAAGAAAATCAGCTTGGTACTGGTACCATAACAGATAGCTAGACCAATGGAACAGAGCAGTGGCCTCAGAAAGAATGCCACACCTCTGCAACCATCTGATCTTTGACAAACCTGACAAAAACAAGCAATGTGGAAAGAATTCCCTATTTAATGAATGGTGTTGGGGAAACTGGCTAACTATATTCAGAAAGCTGAAACTGGATCCCTTCCTTACACCTTATACAAAAATTAACTAAAGATGGGTTAAAGACTTAAGCATAAGATCTAAAACCATTAAAACCCTAGAAGAAAACCTAGGCAATACCATTCAGGACATAGGCATAGGCAAAGCCTTCATGACTAAAACACCAAAAGCAATGGCAATGAAAGACAAAATTGACAAATGGGATCTAATTAAACTAAAAAGTTTCTGCACAGCAAAAGAAACTATCATCAGATTGAACAGGCAACCTATAGAATGGGATAAATTTTTTGCCATCTACCCGTCTGACAAGAGGCTAATATCCAGAATCTACCAAGTGCTTAAACAAATTTACAAGAAGAAAACAAACAACCCCATCAAAGAATGGACAAAGAATATGAACAGACACTTCTCAAAAGAAGACATTTATGTGGCCAACAAACATATAAAACAAGCTCATTATCACTGATCATTAGAGAAATACAAATCAAAACCACATTAAGATACCATCTCACTCCAGTTAGAATGGAGATTATTAAAAAGTCAGGAAACAACAGATGCTGTAGAGGATGTGGAGAAATAGGAATGCTTTTACATTGTTCTTGGGAGTATAAATTAGTTCAACCATTGTGGAAGTCAGTGTGGCAATTCCTTAAGTATCTAGAACTAGAAATGCCATTTGACCCAGAAATCTTATTATTGGGCATATACCCAAAGGATTATAAAACATTCTGCTATAAAGACACATGCACATGTATGTTTGTTGTGGCACTGTTCACAAAATCAAAGACTTGGGACCAACCCAAATGCCTATCAATGGTAGATTGTATAAAGAAAATGTGGCACATATACACCATGGAATACTATGCAGCTGTAAAAAAGAATGAGTTCATGTCTTTTGCAGGGACAAGATGAAGCTGGAAACCATCATTCTCAGCAAACCGACACAAGAACAGAAAACCAAACACCACATGTCCTGATTCATATGTGGGAGTTAAACAATGAGAGCACATGGACACAGGGAGGGGAACATCACACACCAGAGCCTGTTGGGGGTTGGGGGTCTAGGGGAAGGATAGCATTAGGAGAAATGCCTAATGTAGATGATGGGTTGATAGGTGCAGCAAACCACCATGGCACATGTATACCTATGTAAAAAACCTGCATGTTCTACACATGTACCCCAGAACTTAAAGTCTAATAAAAAAAAATGTACATCAGCATGATGACAGGAAGCACTGCTTCCCCAGGGTGTGGTATTTTCATGAAAACACTTTTAAGTATGAAAATCTGGAAATATACTGAAAAATTCTGATCCATTGAGATTTAGGGATTTTCTCACTGGTCTCCTTCATTTCCTTCCTTACTTTTCACTTTCTTTCTGTTTAACAAAAAATAAATATGAAAACCCTTTTTTAAAAAAGGTTACATTTTCTCTTGTTTTCTGTCTCTGTTAGTGGAGCTTTCAAGAACATGGTCACTCTTCGATAGCAGCAACAATGGGAGACATGTTAGATTTTTTTCCCCCACCTGATCCCACCAAAAGATGGAGGAATTATTATGAAAATAATTCCAGTTGTTTCCCCCTCCAGTGTCAACTATTAGTGATTTACTATTTCAGAACCGGATATGCAAATTTATCATGCAGATCAGCAAAACTGGGAGGCCATCCATGGGCACAGACTTAATGAGTATTTTATTACCTTCCAAACAGGGCTCCCCAGCCTGCCTGTTTGGCATTTGCTGAACGCTTGCTTGGAACTAATGAGATCATCCCAAACCTCAGGTGATCATTACCAGGGGCTTGGCTCTGCAGTTCCTCTGGGGAAAACAGAAAAATGCTGGAGAAAGAGAAATGAGGGCACTGTCAGGAGTGATGATATCTGCTTTTCTGAATTTTCAAAATTGTTTTATGTCTTTTGGATTTTAAGTAAAAGACATCTGAGAAGCTAGGAAAATATCTCAATGGCATATTGAGGCCATTTTTCCCCTAAATTCATATTTTAAAGTGGAATATAGGCATATATATCACTATCTATCTACCTATCTACTGGCCTACCTACCTACCTACCTACCTGTTGTGACTTTTAAAAAACCTGTGTTCTGATTGAATTCTTTGAATCAGGATTGAATACTCTGAGTCAACCACAATAACAGCAAAATTGTAATCCCTCAATTCAGTTCAATGTAGCTGATTCTTCCAGTCAGTCACAGTAAAAGGGCATTGGGTGTTTTCCAAAATAATAAAAATTAAGTGTAGTATATTAACATAAAATTTTATATACAATTATAATATATTTTAATATATAATTACTAATACTAATAATGTTATTATTCTAAAAGTTATAAAGCCATTTCATTTCAAAAAATTTAGAGGAGAAAAAAAAGCATTCATAGTCCCACCATAACACAACCACAGTGAGTGTTGAGTTCTATTTTCTTCCTGTCTTTTCATTATATATAACCATATTTTATAGGTCTATATACAGTCGTCTTGTGATTTTGTATTCTGAGTTTTTTCACTTACCATTTGCAGATACTATTGCCATTTTAAGCATTTGTATATACTATAATTCAATATTTATGATGATTATTTTAATAGCTCTGTAATGTTTCATCAAGTGAGTATAACTTACTTGCAAATCTACTATAGTGTTTCCCATTAATAAATTTTAAATGTAGAGATTTATATACTATGAAAACTAATGCTCAGAATCCTATACCAAGTTTAAAAAAAAAATCACTGTTCTTTTTTACATATTTTAAAACCACAGTTAAGCCAGAGTGAAAGGGGTTGTTAGTTGACCCAGCTTCTGTAACTGGCTCGCCCATTTATACTACTTTAAACAACTTTCCGATAGCTAATCTTCCATGTCTATAAAGTCGACCTTAGTATATCTCTTTTAGCTTACCTAAAATCCCTGTGTTGAGTACTCCATGAAGGAAAGCACTTTTAGATCTTGAAAGTCTGCACGCAACATACTAAAATGTCATTTGTTTGATTTTCTAAATGTTAGGTTATTTAAGCCCTCTACTCTGCTCTTAATCTTAGTATGGCAGGATGACCTCAGCAGCTGCTAGAAAGCTCCACTTTCAACCCTAAAAATCAAATGCAAGCAAATCATGCTCATGGTTAGCTGGGGTACGGAAGAATGTACAGCATGAGGCATGGTGGGCTTTGCTTGCAACTTTTGGAGCTGCCCAAGAGTTGACTTTTCTTGGGTTCTCAGAAACGCTCTGCTCTAGGGTCATCTTTCCCTGACTCTCACAGTATCACTCTTCCAACTGGGATCTTGCCATATTTCATCCTAGGCTTGATAGTTATTTAATTCCAACTGTCTCTCTTTTGTTTTGAGCTAGAGAAGACTTCAGACTCAAGTGGGTTTTGGAAAAAGTGAAGGCAACCCAAGCTACCTGGCTTTAGATGCAGTCACTTATATAACTAAATAATCAGATCAATAATAATTTTGCACTGTTGATAAATTTGTGGGTGTGATTTCATACACAGATCTTTCTTTCTCTCTGGTTCTCTCTCTGTCTCTGTCTTCCTTCAGCAGGTATGACAAGGTGCTAATTAAAAATAATCTTGCCATCTTCATATTGCCACAAACCAGTAGGCACAATTAAGTGTGATGTACCAGTGAATACAATTATGAGGCAGAGCACAATGCACAATGTGAAAGAAATAATTCATATTTCTTGTGAAAATGGATACTTACTACTCAAAACCAGTTTTTTCTAAGTAATACATCATTCCTTTTTTATTTATTATTTTACTTTAAGTTCTGGGGTACATGTGCAGATCATGCAGGATTGTTACATAGGTTTACACATGCCATGGTGGTTTGCTGCATCCATCTCCCACCATCACCTACATTATTTCTCCTGATGTTATCCCTCCCAAATCCTCCCACCCACTGCTGTCCCTCCTCTAGCCTCCCCCAACCCCAGCAGGCCCTGCTATGTGATGTTCCCTTCCCTGTGTCCATGTGTTGTTCTCATTGTTCAACATCCACTTTTGAGTGAGAACATGTGGTGTTTGGTTTTCTCTTCTTGTGTCAGTTTGCTGAGAATGATGGTTTCCAGCTTTATCCATGTCCCTGCAAAGGACAGTAACTCATCCTTTTTTATGGCTGCATAGTATTCCATGTTGTATATGTGCCACATTTCATTGATGGGCATTTGGGTTGGTTCCAAGTCTTTGCTATTGTAAACAGTGCCATAATAAACATACATATACATGTATCTTTATACTTAAATGTTTTATAATCCTTTGGGAAGATCACCAGTAATGGGATTGCTGGGTGTAATGCTATTTCTAGTTCTAGATCCTTGAGGAATCACCACACTATCTTCCACAGTGATCGAACTATTCCATTTCTTTTTATTTGTTGACTGTCATAACATATTTTAGCCACATTTTCAGAGAATGCAAACACATTGACAGTCTGTCACTTATGTTGATTTTGTCCCTGGTTCACAGACAATTAAGTTCCCTGCATCTGATGGCACTCCCCTTGTTCTTCTGCCTCCCTTGCCATTAGATGGGGTCATGTGACCAATTCCAGTCAATGACCTGAAAATCAAAGTGCCTGTTAATCCTGGCATGCCTTCCCAATTCCTTCCTCTCCTTTTTGCAGCAACCTTGGGGGTCATGCCTTCCAGATGGAGACTGATGATGGAACAAGGTACAAGACAAAAAAAACAGCTGTTGAACCCACATCAAACTGTGATACAAGTGAAAAACAAACTTTTATTGCATGAAGCCACTGAGATTTCAGGGCTTCGCGGTGACAGCAGTCAGCATTAATTAATCTGACTAATGCAGCTCCACAACAAACTAAGTTGAAATGCCAAAATGGTTTGGGCAAGGGACACATCTGCACATTTTACCAGCATTTCACACATAAAACTAGAGAACAGAGGCTGTTGCATAGAGAATTTAAATTCAATGCCCAATTATTTCCAAGAGATCATTTTGATAGTGTGAAATTTGCACAGTGGCCATGATGGTCTCTTTGCTGCTGCTTAGGATGTCTTAGTTCTGCATGTTGTCATCTTTTCTAGACTGATAGTTCCCAAAGAGTTGATAGTATGTGATTAGTTTCCATATGTAGCATGACCTAATAAAATGCTCTGGCAGCATGTAGTTGATGCCAAATATATGTTTTGTGAATGAATGAGTGAACTTTAAACATCTATCTGATATTTAAAATATCTATCTGATTTCCATAAATATAAATGACAATTTACTAGCCTGTTGTCACTTAAGACAGATAGACACATTTTCCTGAGGCTATGCTGTGCACTGAGAAGAGAGAAAGATGTATATCAGAAGTTCTGAGTCTAAAATCTCACCTCTGCAGTGCCAGCTTCAAGACATTCTGCTAGATTTCTAGCCTCTTTCTGCCCGTTCCCTATTCCCCACAAGACTAGAAAATAAGGCGATGTTTCATTGCATAGTGGAAATTAATGAAAATACTTGATATCTCATTAGACAAAATAAAGGGCTTTCTCAATAAATGTTAATTACCACTTCTGCTCTGGGAGATCACTACTTCACCTAAGAAGGAGAAAAAAATCCTCCAGTTCAGATGACTTATGACATATGACCACAAGGTGACAGCATTGAGTCAGTACCATCTATTTTTCTGGCATAAAGGAGGAAAGAATTTCAATTCTGAAAGTCTAAAATGTATATTATCCAGTGTGAACACGCAACAGATAGTTGCTGAAAGTTATAAGATACGGGCGTTATAATTTCAGGGGCAATGTGCTGTGTCTCCTCATTTTTACTGCTTTCTAAGTCTTAGGAAATAATTTGCGTTGACACATTTGTTGTTAATATTTTCATTATTATGCAATCGAAATGGGGAAGATTTTGTTTTCATCGCCTAGAGAAGTTTATCAAAGGATGATCAGGCTTTCACAGAGAGGAAAGGAAAGTTTCTGGTTCTTTTTCTGGGGAGCATTTAAATTTTTCTAGTGAAGAAGAAAGACTCTTCCCATAAAGACTGATTCCTCAACAGTAGGACGGTTTTACCCCACTGCCTCTGGAAAGCAGACCAATCTTAAAAGTGCGGATACAGCTCCCAAAGACTGGCCATTGTTTTTTCTAAAGTTCTGGAGCTTCCCAAGAGTAGACCTTCCTTTTTCCCCTCAGAAACTCTCTACCTTAAAATTCCACTCTTCTTAGAGCATTGTCCTTCCTGCTGGGATCCTGCCGCCCCTCACTTTGCCCTTTGGTCTTGGTTGACAGTCATTTTGTTCTTGCTGTTTTTCTGCTGTGTGAGCTTGTGAGGGCGCTAGGTTCCTGTGTGCTGAGGAAAGAATGGAGAGACACATCATGTCTTTAAAAAAAAAAAAAAAAAAGTTCAAATATTTAGGAAAGTATGGAATACACCACCTGTGTACTCACCACCTAAATTTAATAAATGTTATCATTTCATCGTATTTCAGCTCTTAGAGAAACAACAACAAATCATTTCAGACAGCTAAAGTCTCCACCTACAATCTGATTTTCTCTTTCCATCCCCAGAGATAATGATTACCCTGGTATTTTGCAGTTCATGTTTTAATTACTTGACTACATTTATGTGTAATGGCTATGGAGGAAATTCTGAATTGTGTGCACACTTTCTTTGCTTTGGAAATGCAGAGAATGAGATGGGCAGGGGCAGAATCATTCTGTGCTCACTTACTCCTCTCTTCTGGTTTCTAGAGACCCCACACCACTTTCTGTCTGCTGGTCTTTCTTTCATATTCTCACTTCTCAGAATGCTGATATTAAAATAGCATCTATTTAAACTCAAAGGGCATGGGGTTGGAATCCCAATTCTGCTATAAATGAGCTGGAAGACCATGGGCAAATCACATCATTTATCTGAGCTATATCAGGTTATCAAGGTAAAATGTTTGAAATAATACCATTTCCATGGGGATCATTAATTCACTCTAATTACATATTGTAGCTTTTCATCAAGATTGAAAATTGCACATTTCTAGTGATTGGTAGAACTGCAAACACAAATCAAACAGCATATCCAGGAAAATAAATCTTATGTTTGAGAAGAAAACAGGTGAATTAACAACAATTATTATCCTATGTGATTAATATGACAAGACAGGTGTTTATGAACTGCTATGGGAGCCCAGGAAGGGAAAATGTCAATTCCTCACTTGCAGATCAAAGGGAGTTTTGTTTTTGTTGTTTGTTCATTTTTTTCCACATTTTCTTTCTTTTTTTCCCCGTAATATGATCATGTGAGTTGTGCTATGTACATATGATGGGGAAGAAAAAGGAAATTCACATTTATTGACATTTTTGAAGTTACGAGTACCGATCACATCTGAATTTACTTTCTTTTGCATCTGTCCATTTATATTGTTTCATTTCTTTAGCACTTACACAGTGCCTGTCATTTTTTAAAAAAATGACATTTTGACCTTATTTTCCAGATTAAAAAGTTGATATTCAGAGAAGAATCACAAGGCATCCATGATTACATGGCAATTAACAACTACCAGCAGGTCCCCACATCCTCTCCTGGCCCCCATGCTGGGGGCTGAAGGTATGAGAACAACTCCATTTGTTCTCCTCTGAATCCATATTATTTGGGGAAATCTCTTCCAAGTCAAAATTGGCCTTTTTTTTTTTCTTTTTGTTTTTGTTTTATTGTTGTTTTGAAATAGGGTCTCACTCTGTCACCCAGGCTGTAGTGCAGTGGCGCCATCTCAGCTCACTGCAATCTCTGCCTCCCCAGCTCAAGTGATTCCTGTGCCTCAGCCTCCCATGTAGCTAGGACTACAGTTATGTGCCACCATACCCAGCAGCTAATTCTTGTATTTTAAGTAAAGACAGGGTTCTACCATGTTGGCTAGGCTGGTCTAGAACTCCTGACCTCAAGTGAACTGTCTGCCTTGATCTCCCAAAGTGCTGAGTTTATAGGTGTGAGCCACTGTGCTAAGCTGGTCCTGCTTTAGTGCCAATTTTTGCCAGCATTTGAGAAGGTGACTTTTTCCCTCCTCCTCCAAGCTCTCAGCTACTCTAGGAGCCTACCCTCTCCTGTGCCTCTCTGAGAACCACACCTTGCAGGATTCTCTTAGCTTACTCACAGGTCTGTAATTTTCAGAATTTACTTTTAATTTATTGCTACTTTTATTTTACTTACTTTTATCACAGGTTCTCATGTCTATTCTCAGTTTCAACCCCAAACCACCTGCCAAACGCTCCTTACCCAATTCTCTGGTTTTCACCATTGAGTTTTACTGGAGACTTTCTGCATCAGAGAAGCTTTCCCTAGACCTTACATAGTCTCAATCTAACATCATATCACCTTTTCCTTCATAACACTAGCTATGATGATAAATTATATAATTTCATGTGGTTATTTGCTTAAAATTATTTCTCTTCAAACTCTAGGTTCTGGGAAGATAGAGATATCTGTGTAGCTTAAAATGGTATATTCATTGTCTAGCATGACAATGTACATAGTAAGTGCTAAATAAACATCTGCTGAAGAAAAAACCCCACAAGTCTGAATGGATGGCCGACACCAGTAATCCCAGCACTTTGGGAGACTGAGGAAGGCAGATCTCCTGAGGTCAGGAGTTCAAGACCTGTCTGGCCAACGTGGTGAAATCCTGTCTCTAATGGAAATACAAAAATTATTTTCTGGGCATGGTGGTGGGCAACTGTAATCCCAGCTACTCAGGAGGCTGAGGCAGGAGAGTCATCTGAACTTGGGAGGTGGAGGTTGCAGTGAGCCAATATCACACAAATTACAGTCTAGCCTGGACAACAAGAGGGAAACTGTCTCAAACAAATAAACAAACAAAAACCCATAAAATCAAATTCCCATGTATTTATCTTTCGTTTACAACATATCACCTTTGTGAACTCTAAGCCTATACATCTGACTTGTTACATTCATATCCAATAGGCAGGGCAGACGGGAGGAGTGTTTGCATCTAAACACAATTTTCCCTGTATTCTCTAAGTGGCTAAGTGACTTTGGGTTCCCACTGTCCAAATGGACACTTAGACTCAGCTTCTCACTCATCAGATGCTTTCTCTCTTTCTTGTCCATTCAAATAATTACCACTCATTGTGACTGCCCTACTAAGTATTTTGCAAATCTACCTCTCCTTCATATCATGTGATTATGGAACTGCTTCAAATCCCATCTTCTCCCATCAGTGTCACTTTCAACAGCCTTACTGAAAGCTACCCTTGGTAGCTTGGTTTTCCAAACTTCCTACATTTTTAAACCACCTCAGAATTTCTTCTGCTGTGTTCATCATATATCTACAGCAACTCCATTATTATTCATGCAGTAAAAAATAGACTGATCTTTTCAAACTTAGCTAAAATTTTGCTAAACAATAATACAAATGAAAGCATCAGTTTCATATGAAATTATAATTTTTCCAGTATAAAATGTGTATAATTATTTATATTAAAAATATTAATTTAAATGCCACCTCAAATCTCATCACGTCACACATCCCATGTCACGCAACCCTCCCAATACTGACTTGGTCCTTACTGTGTACTGTTCATGCTAGAAGGGCTTCCTCTACCTTATTTAATTGAACATTCCATGTCTTTTCCAATTGAGTCATTGTAGTAAATACTGTGGTAAGTATGATGATGTCTATTTTGCAGAAAAGAAAACTGGAAGTTAGAGAAGTGATGAGATAAGTCAACTCTAGGCAACAGAGCCCACCTTTACCCAGGGCTCTTATACCTGTAACCAGGCTTTGTTGTCAGCCTTGTTCTCTTCAATCTTGATCACTTGAATTCCTTGTTTCATATCCTTCAATGTCACCCCATTGCTGACAGGAAAAGCCCACACGTCTTAGCAGGGTACCTCAGATTCCATTGGAGTGGTGTCTTTCTACCTATTCTGTCTTGTCTTTCAACACACATCAACTAGTGCTCTGTGCTCCAAGATCTCTGACCAGCTGGTTGAAGTGTATGCCTCTGGCTTCTCAGTGTTTGCTGATGCTGTCTCCTAAGGTCAAAAGGCCTCTCTCTCTGCTGCTCTACCTCTCCCTACTTGCTTTACATCTTCTCCTCCTTTGCAACTTCCCTTACTTTATAAGGCCCTTCTTGATATCTCCTGCTCCCCGTCCACAGAATGACTTGGTTGACTCTCTTCTGCAATCCTAACATTGTGTGTATATTTCTATTGCAGACCTCACCACATCATATTACAATTGCTGTGCTCCTAACTCCTTCTTGTAAGGTGATATCCTTTGCAGAGAAGACCTGGGTGTTCCTCGTCTGTGTATCGAGCAAACCTATAGCTGTACCAGGTTCAAGAGTCATCATTAAATAACATGAACTGATTCGATTTAATGAGAAAACTTGGTGAGAATAGGAACTCATCACCATATTTGTATTAGTTTCCCACAAGAGACATAAGCATTTGTAGAAATAAATGATTTAAAAATTTTCTGCGTTGGGAACATTATCTTGCTATTCTGGCCTAATTTAAAACTAGATTATTTTGCAAAGGAATCTAGTTGGTTTTCAAGGACAATATTAAATCACTTTATTTTTTATATGTAAGTGCCTTTTTATGTAGAAAGTGGAATTCTGTAGGCCTCTGCTATTTATTCCTTAAAGAATCTAACGCTTCTACTTTCTGAGAGGCACACTGCCCATTTCTGTTGATGAAGACATTGCAGAGGCAAAGCACCTTCCCAAATTCTGACTGTTAGCTCTTGGATTTGCACCCTGTCATCAGTCACTCTTTTTATTTAGCCCCTTGATAGTTTTCCTTCATTCCAAAAATACCATTTTGTTGTAGGGAGACAAGGACGATTTCTTTTCTCTGAGAGATAATCCTAGATTTCCACTGCTCAGTCAGATGAAAGTAGTAACATATTTCAGAGGGTGAATTTTATCTAAACATGTGTGCTGAACCATCTTTGCAGATCTCTGCAAAGTGACTGGAGTTCATTAGAAGCCTATACAAATGACATATTTCTACTTCATAGTCGATTTTGAATTACAGTATTTTTGCAATCATTTTGATCATCATTTAATTCCCTCCCTTCCTTTCAGTAGATTTGCCTTTTATCTACCAATGAAATATCACCAGACCCAAAGACTTAGCAAATATCTGTTCTGCTCTGGTCTTCTCTTATACCATTCACTCTACCTTAGTCAGAACCATTTTCTTCTGAATGGAAGAATGAAGGCCTCATGTTATTTCTATTGATATGAAAACTTCCTGGAACTGAGCTTGATATGTAAATTCCTCCTCTGCTGAGAAGCAAGATCCTTAAGGACACAGCGTATGGTTGTCTCATAATTGTCTTATCAGTGCTTGGGTATGTATTCATCCATTATTGCATTGCTACCAACAAGTACCTGAGACTGGGTGATTTATAGAGAAAAGAGGTTTAACTGGCTCATGGTTCCACAGGCCGTACAGGAAGCATGATGCTGGCATCTGCTCAGCTTCTGGGGAGGCATCAGAAAACTTTAAATCATGGTGGAAGGTGAAGAGGGGGCAGGTGCTTCACATGGCCAGAACAGGAGCAAGAGAGAGAGATGGGGGAGGTGCCATATGCTTTAATACCACCAGATCTCATGAGAACTCACGATTGTGACAACAGTACCAAGAGGATGTTGCTAAACCATTCATGAGAAACATGTCCCCATGACTCAATAACCTCCCATCAGGCCCCACTTCCAAAATTAAGGGTTGTAATTGAACATGAGATTTTGGTGGGGACACAGATCCAAACCATGTCAAGATGCTATTTAAGCATTTGTTGAGATGAGTGAAAACAAAGTGTTTAGTTTCTTTATCTCATGATTTTCCTGGCCTGACGAAGGAGAGCTTCTGGGATCTGAGGTGAGTGCCGCTGTATTCCTCTCTTCTCACTTCTCGTCTGGCATCTGAGGCACTTGGAACCCGGGCAGAGCTGCTTGATCTGCACTCCCAAGCCTACACTGCCCACATCCAACCCTGCTCTGTGTTCTGAGCGTGACTTTTGTTACTCATACCCTAACACTTGACTACTAAGCAATAGGGTCTTCGAGGGCTGGAAAGAAGGTTGATCCTCTTATTCAAAGTCATCTTTTTGACACCTTGTATAGCATATGGCACAGAGAATGTGCCAAGCCAATATTGATTAGATGGATGAGGGTACATTAAGGGGTCTATATCCTCCCATCTGCTCCCAAACCCTGATTTATCCTCTGCAGTTCAGTTCTAATACGATTTTTTTGTGGAGGGCTTCCAAGATCGTTTTCCTACCTCTTGGATATGGTCCCACTCTTTTGTAATCCCATAGTGTCTTCATAGACAGGTGAAGATATTTCTTTATTATACCATGTTGCGATTCTCTCTTTATTGATCTCTACTGCTCTCCTAAATAATTACGAGCTCCATGAAGGTGATGGTTTTAAAGGAGTGTTCCTAGTTTTCCTGACTCTTGGGGCTCTACCGGCAGCAGACACTGAAGATATATTTGCTGTATAAATAAGCAAGAAAGAAATAGGTAATGTTTTGCAGCATTATTATATCCTTTGAAAGTGGGAAGTTATTCCCAATAACAAGCATTAGTTTAAATGCCACTGGCTATCTGGTGAGGTGCAAGTGAGAAGAAAAGGAAAAGCATAAGCAAAGAAACCAATTATAAGAGCTACCAGTCCTTGAGGTCTAGAAAATGCCTTTGCAAAGCATCTATTGATTCCCAGAAACCTGTTAACACTTAGGTAACAGACCATTGACAATGTGCGGACAAAGATAGCAAGGAAAATGAAGCTACTTAAATATATTCAAAGCCAAATGTTTTGTGTAGGGATATTGGGCAAGTAATTATTCAGGAGAGATGACCACTACTGATAAATGGTATTTGCATGAGAGAGTGAATAACCTTCTCACACCAGTCCAACTGGCTACTATTAACAAATGGCCTTTATATAAGCATTGGCTAAGGTCAAATGCTGGTGAAGTGTTGCTGGAAAATATCAACACTGCCATGAGATATTAGACTTATGAACATCCACAAATGGAATTGGCCTAAGTGGCAGTGTTCTAACCAACAATTTTAAAAAGATAGGAACTTTTTCCTGTCATTAGTCTTTTCCTGTCATTGTATATATATCTCCCAACCATCATTAACCATAGTGAAATATATATATATATATATATATATATATATATATATATATATATATATATCACAATCATCATTAATACTATGCAGCCATATACATATGGAGAGGAGTTAAGTAGTATTAACTCACATGATCACAAGGTCCCACAAAGGCCATATGCAAGCTGAGGAGCAAGGGAGCCAGTCTGAGCTCCCAGCTTCTACTCTGTGCCCATTGAAAGGCATCTCAGGCCTCTGTTCTAAGTGCCCTTGCTCCAACGACAAGGTTTATAAAGAAGAACTTGGAGTCCAATGTTCAAGGGCAGGAAGCCTCCAGCACAAGAGAAAGATGTGGGCTGGGAGGCTAAACCAACCTTGCGTCTTTACGTTTTTCTGCCTGCTTTATATCCTGGCTGTGCTGACAGCTGCTTAGATGGCACCCATCCGGATTAAAGGTGTGTCTGCCTTTCCCAGCCCCCTGACTCAAATGTTAATCTCTTTTGGCAACACCCTTACAGACACACCCAGAATCGATACTTCCTATCCATCAATCCAATCAAGTTGACATTCAGTTTTAACCATTGCAGTCTTATGGCTACTAAAAGTGATAGAGGCCTGAAACTCTAGCTTCAGATTTCTTGTCTCACAGTGCATATCCTAGAACAACATATGCGCCTGGTCTTTATGTCCTGAATTTAACAAACAAACAGAGAACTTAAAAAATAATCTACTATTCAATTACCTGTAATCATTGCTGAGTGAAATGTGTCACAGATTCTCAGAGCTGAAGACATTATTATTGTTGATGATGATGAGGGTGAATGCTAAATGCACAGCTCTGGGCTACAGTAAGCACGCGTACCATTTCAGTTCATCCTTAGAGAAAATATAGGCACCCTCTGTACAGATGAGGACACTGAAGCTTCAAGACTTCGAGTGTCACAAAATAGTAAGCAGCAGAGCTAGAACTTGACCCCAGGTGTGTATGGGTTTGAAGCCAAGTCCCTCATGTCTCACATGATTCTTTGTCTTCGTTCTTGCGCTTGACAAATGTTGTAACTGCAATCTAAGAGCTCATATCTTTTGCCTGGGGCCAGTTAGTGACTGACAAATCAATGATCAGAACATATGTGTTTTGATTGTATGGTTCTATTGATATCATTATTTGTTTTTTTAGCTACTTATCAAACATACTTTCAGTGCAATTCTCAGTCGAGATGCTTTCTCATTTACCATTTCTAACTTAGAAAAATCTGTCACATGGCTCATTCTTATTCTTCAAGTCTCGGTTTAAATGTCTATCTGTCATGACAGCGATTGCACTATGGTTAAAAAGAGTTTAGGTGGCTTAAAGTAGCAAAGTCTCGCTTTTTTGCTTCTACTGCATGCCTATTGAAGGGCATCTCAGGTCTCTGCTCTAAACGCCCTTGCTCCAATGCCTAGGTTTATAAAGTACCTGTGATCCAGAAGGTGCCTTGTCCCTATGCAGAGGGAAAGAGATCACTAAGGGTCTCCAATCCTATCATTGATTTCTATGAGTGGAAGTCACACACATCATGTCCACTCACATCCTGTAGCTGGAAATAATGGCATGTTCCCACATAACAATGAAGGGGCCAGGAAGAAGGACTCCACTATTTGCCTAGAAGATGAAGAACCAGAAATTGCTCACTGTCCCTGAGGACCTTCATAGTGACTTCCCCAGAACAGATTCAGAGCAACCTCTCTTCATCCTTACCAGTGAATGCATGCCTTCACTTGAGGCCATGGCTCCTGGAATCAGGCTTTCTGCCAGGTCCTGGCAAAGGCTCCTCCCCTTTCTTCTGCTGCCAGTCCTTGGCTGCTTTCTCGTCTGGAGTTGGTTTCCCTAACCATGCATGATCTTGGCTCATTGCAACCTCTGCTTTCTGGGTTCAAGAGATTCTCCTGCCTCAGCCTCCCAAGTAGCTGGTACTACAGGCTTGTGCCACCACTCCCGGCTAATTTTCATATTTTTAGTAGAGATGGGGTTTCACCATGTTTGTCAGGGTGGTCTCAAACTCCTGTCCTCAAGTGATCCATCTGCCTTGGCCTCCCAAAGTGCTGGGATTACAGATATAAGCCACTGCACCTGGGTGATAGTCTCTTCATTAGGCTCTCTTTGGTTACTACCTTGAGTGCTATCTCTTTCTTCCTCAAACCCTAGTGTCCCCAAGTCAGAAAGCTCATATCTCAGCTTCGATCCCTTCCCTCAAAAGGGAATTGATCATTCTCTCCATCTCAAAACCTCCACTCTTTCTGACATGCTACACCATGTTTTCTGCCCATTCTGTTCTCCTTTGAAGGTTCTGTCTAAAGTTACAAATAATCTCCATACACAAAGCATATGTATAAACTTATGTTTTTATCTCATTCCAATTCTCTTTTCACCTGCACAGATAAGAGCAGAGCAGATAAACCCATCTGCTGCCTGAAAGCAGATGCCCAAGAAAGGACATGGATACTAGGCTTTGTTTACTCTAGAGACCATTTGGATTATGGTAGGTTTGGACCTACCATTGTGGAGGAGAGCAGGTGGCATCACATTCCCAAAACCACCACTTACACTCTTCCTTGTCTTGGCCATCTTCAAATGTTGATAGAAACTTGGAGATGATGATTGACAGGATAGGTTTTTATTGCCTTTAAGAGGTTCCGACTGCAAATGTTTGAAGCTATTCTTAATATGTGTAAGTCCTGTATATATCTCTGTCCTTGTATTTGGTTTCTATTCCCTGGTTTGGAGACAATAGCACAATTTACTGAATATATGTTTATACCTTTTCATCTGATTGTCTATTGCAGTATGAAAAATACTCAAAATTTAGTGTCCTGGAGAAAGAAATATTCTATTATACCTTACGATTTTGTGGTTCAGAAATTTGAGCAAGACGTGCTGGAGCTGGCTTGCATCAGCTCACATGAGCCAATTGTTAAATATTCAAGAAATTTGTGAGCATTATAGCTAAACCTTCAATAGCATAAAACTAGCCATGGGTGGGCATGGTGGCTCACGCCTGTCATCCCAGCACTTTTGGAGGCTTAGGAGCAGATCACGAGGTCAGGTGATCAAGACTATCCAGACTAACATGGTGAAACTCTGTCTCTATGTAAAAAAAAAAAAAAATACAAAAATTAGCTGGGTGTGGTGGTACGCACCTGTAGTTGCAGCTACTCAGGAAGCTAAGGCAGGAAAATTGCTTGAACCCAGGAGATGGAGGTTGTAAACACTGAACTCATTTTTTTTTCCTTCAAGGGGATGTTTACCAGCATACCACTTATTTTGTTCAACGTCTTATTGACAGTAGTAACTCAGGAATATTCAGCTAGCAGAAGGACAGTTCTGGAGGCTCCAAAAAGGCTTTGCTCACATGTCTGGCATGCCTGGCACATTGGAGGAGATGGCTAGAAAAATCAGCTAGGATTGTCCATCAGGACACCTACACATGGCATCTCCAGCATGGTGGTTTCAGGGTTGCAAAACTTTTTTTTTCTTTTTTTGAGGCAGAGTTTTACTCCTTTTTGCCCAGGCTAGACTTGGCTCACTGCAACCTCCACCTCCTGGGTTCAAGCAATTATCTTGCTTCAAACTCCAGAGTTGCTGGGTTTATGGGCATGCGCCACCACCCATAGCTACTTTTGTATTTTTAGTAGTATAGTGGTTTCATCATTTTGGCCAGGCTGGTCTTGAACTCCTGACTTCAGGTGACCTACCCGCCTCAGCCTCCCAAAGTGCTGGGATTACAGGCATGAGCCACCACACCCAGCTGTCAGACTTTTCATATAGTCACTCAAAGTTTTTGGAGCAAGTGATGCAAGAGCCCAGGCAGAAGCTACAAGGCTTTTTATGACTTAGCTTCCCTGGCCATATGAAGTTGTCAAGCAAGTCCCTGTACACAGTCTAGATTCAAAAGAATTAGACTCTGTTTCTCAATGAAAGGAGTAGTAAAGAATTAGAAATACCGTTTGATCCAGCAATCCCGTTACTGGGTATATACCCAAAGGATTATAAATCATTCTGCTATAAAGACACAGCACACTTACGTTCATTGAGGCACTGTTTATAATAGCAAAGACTTGGAACCAACCCAAATGCTCATCAGTGATAGACTGAATAAAGAATATGTGGCACATATATACTATGGAATACTACACAGCCTTAAAAAGGATGGGTTTATGTCCTTTGCAGGGACATGGATGAATCTGGAAACCATCATTCTCAGCAAACTGATGTAAGAAGAGAGAACACATGATGGGCACACTGGGGTCTGTTGGGGGTTGGGGGGCTAGGGAAGGGACAACAGGGAATGGGAAAATTGGGGAGGGATAACATTAAAAGAAATACCTAATGTAGGTGATGGGGGGATGGAGGCAGTAAACCACCATGGCTTGTGTATACCTATGTAACAATCCTGCAAGATCTACATATGTACCCCAGAACTTAAAGTATACAATAAAAAAAGAATTAATGACTAACTGAAGTCTATTTCACACACACACACACACACACACACTGAATATAATTGTCTTATTCATATCTCAGGCTCAGTGTTTCACGGGCATCTCTAATTCATCATGTTTAGAATTGAATTCATAGTCTTCCCCCCCATGTCAGAATAATTCCTGCTAGTTGCTATGACATGCAAACCCTGAAAAGTTAAGTACTCGTGCTGCCTTAGATCGAGGTGATCATGGGATGGCCAGCCTCCATGGAGGCATTCAGGGACCCAGGCTACTTCAGTGCTATACCTCTTCTATATTTCACAGGAGGCTTTAAGCTTCAAGTTCCTTTTAGTAGGATGGCAGAAAGAGAAAAGGGGGCATCACTTGGGTTTTTTTTTTTTTTTTTTTTTTTTTTTAGCGATGAGGCCCTTTAACTCCACATGTATAGCCAACTTTACCTTCTCCCCAGGGGCAATGACTGAAAGTCCCATGTAAACAATGCACCCATTCCAAAGCCCAGGTCTATAAGTAATACATGGTCTTTTCCATCAGACTAGATACTGTTCCTAGCAGTTCAGTGACTCCTGAATGAAAATGTAAGTTATTTTTATCTCCAAGTCCCCACTACCAGCCAGCATAGAATGAGGCAGGGAAACTGCAATAAAACTTGCATTTGTTCAATGGAGAAGGAAGGAACACACGTCAGCTCCTGGGCCCTAGTAATTCTAGTTCTTGCCAAATTAAAACTCTGAAAGTTTTCTACCGTAAGAGGAAGAAGTTCCTCCTTGTGTTTTTACTCTGCTCTCATATAGCAAGTCTTCTGCTCGTTGATGTCTAAGGACACTAGTTCCACCTTCTGTAGAGTTCCTTTGCGTTATAATCTCCCTTGACTACATCTGAAGAGGAATGAGGAACGTTTTCTTCCTGAGAACTTCACAGCTTTTTTAGCCTGATTCGGCTCATGAAAGATAGGTGATTGCAGAATTATTTCGAGTCTTGAAGATACTTTTTTTTCCCTTTTATTATTATTTTTATTCTGCCTTCATTTTATTTTGGGCAAAACAATTTTCTCACAGCTTTTATTTTTTCAGTCAGTGTAATGTGGCAGTTACCATACCCAAAGTCCTCTCCAAAGTCCTGATTCTCTAGTCTGATTTTTGCTGTGAGGTTCCTTTGCTTCTTTGCTGTGAGGTTCCTTTCTTTCTCTAGCAAAGGGTAGCTAATATACTGAGACATTAGTTAATATCTGAAACAATACGTAAGAAGGCCAAATCCTTCTTGTGATCTTTGCCACGGGAATGAGTGCCTTTGTAAAATTAGGAAGTTTGAATCCAGGAGGCTGAGACTGCAGTGAGCTGAGATCTCACCACTGCACTACAGCCTCGGTGACGGTGCAAGTCTCCATCTAAAAAAAAAAAATTGTTTTGAGTCTTTCACATAAAGCCTTTAAAATTTTTTTTTCTTTTTTATTTTTTTTTATTGCATTTTAGGTTTTGGGGTACATATGATGAACATGCAAGATTGTTGCATAGGTACACACATAGCAGTGTGGTTTGCTGCCTTCCGTCCCCTCACCTATATCTGTCATTTCTCCCCATGCTATCTCTTCCCACCTCCCCACCCCCCCGCCCCTCCCCCATTTCCCCCCAATGGACCCCAGTGTGTAGTGCTCCCCTCCCTGTGTCCATATGTTCTCATTGTTCAACACCCTCCTATGACTGGATAGGGAAAATGTGCTACATACACACCATGGAATATTACGCAGCCATCAAAAACGATGAGTTCACGTCCTTTGTAGGGACATGGATGAACCTGGAAACCATCATTCTCAGCAAACTGACACAAGAGCAAAAATTTTTATCTTTTACATTTGGTGCCTATTCATAGTTGGCTTTTTCAACTTTGTGCTTCTCTGAATATTTGGACTTTGACATTGCCTTTATTTTCTGCTTACCAACCAGCTAATTCTTTCACCTTTTTTTCTTACATTTAATCCTTGCCAAATACAACCCATAACAATTTGTACAGAGTAGTAAAATCTATTTATATCTACTTTTTAAGATCATGGAATTTCATGCCCTCCAAATATCATGACAATTTTCCCAGAAGATTTGCTGCGGTAAAGCATGGAACTCTAGACATTCAGCCAACCATATCTTTCTTGTCACTTGTGATCAACTGCAAAGGAAATGACATTAGCTACATTGATTTTATTATGATGAGTTTCTGCTATTGTTAGTTTTGTTTTGTTTTCACAATAAGCTCCTATTTCTAATTTAGCTGGGGCAGGCTACCTTCTATTGGAAACAATACCACATCCTGCAGGCTTAAAACAGCAGAGAACTTTTCCTCACTCACCTTATGATCTAGTGCATGCTGGTAATTCTCTTTTCAGCAGTGATTCAGAATCCTAAGCTTCTTCCATTTTGCAAGTCCAATGTCACCCTGGAGTCTTCCTACTTGGAAGCCGGGGGTGGGGGGAAGAAAAGCCTGGAAGTGCATATGAGAGACCTTACGGGCGGGTCCTCAACATGGCATTCCCCATGTATGCCCACATTTAATTGGTTGGAACTCAGGCACACAGATCTGCAATTCAGTCTCCCTGGGGGCCTTGGAGGGAAAGTAGAATAATTTGATGACTATACAGCATTGTCTCAATTACAGTTCCAAAACAGCTCCCTTTCTACATTTCATATATAATTGAATATTATCATTTACTTGGCCTCTGACACAGAAGCCAGAAAATAAGACTTCAGGCTGTGAGCAGTGGCTCAGGCCTGTAATCCCAGCACTTTGGGAAGCTGAGGCAGATAGATCATCTGAGGTCAGGAGTTCAAGAGCAGCCTGGCTAACATGATGGAAATGTGTCTCTACTAAAAATACAAAATTAGTTGGGTATGGTGGCACATACCTGTAATTCCAGCTATTCAGGGGGCTGAAACAGGAGAGTCGCTTGAACCCAGGAGACAGAGGTTGCAGTGAGCTGAGATTGCACCACCACACTCCAGTCTGAATGACAGTGAGAAACTCTGTCTCAAAAAATAAAATAAAATAAAATAAAATAAAACAAAATAAAATAAAATAAGACTTCCACATCCAATCATTCATAAAGTCCTAATCTTGATACCTCTTTCCACAATGCCTTTGTGTTCTACTGTGACAACCACTATCTTAGTTCAGACACTCATTTCAGTCAGCGGAAACTTTTGCAGTCACCACCTACCTAGTCTGCCCACCTTCCATCAAGACTTTGCCAGTCTAAGGTGTACTCTGCTGCTAGACTTATTTTAATGAAGTGAAAATAGTGCCATCTTACTCCTGGGCTTTAAATCTTTTTGCCTATTACTCCCTATGATAGATACAACATTTCTTAGAAACACAAAGATTATTTTCTTGGAAATGATCTGTTCGTATTTGTACACCTAGGATTAACTTTTCCTTCTCTTCTCTCTACTCCTCATTCCAGCTAATGCCAACCACTATTTTTAATTAAACTTTGTTTTAAAATTTGAGATAATTATAGGTTCACATACGGTTATAAACAATAATACTCTAACTACTTTTAACTCATGAGATTTACTCTGCCTCTGCCTCTCCCACAATCCTCCAGAGGTATTCTTCTACCTGACTAGTACTCACAATTCTGATTCCTTCAATGGGAAGAAAACATTGAAACAATGATTCCATATTGCTGGACGCTGTCCTTGCCCTTCTTCCTCACTATGTATGTGTCTTTACCTTCATGCACAACTTGCAACATTGGTTTGCTGGTCAACGATGACATGCTAGTCAACAGTGACTTGCTAGTCAACCCATCTTACCATAGCAGGGAATATTTCTTTTTCAACCTCATAACACTTAGTAGAAGGCACACTCTTAGCCCACAGAAGGTACTCAGCAAAAGACTGTGGATTCCTGCTTGGCAGAATCCATAATGACTAAACATTCAGGCTCTGGATTTTGTCTAGCTGGTTTTTACTAGTACAGTAAAGGATTAACCCAGCATGTCAGGGGTATTCAAACTCTGCACATTCCAAAGAAAAGACTGGCTCATGACCAGTTCCTGGTAGATAACTTCTAAACTCTCGGAAAACCGTGCCTGATAAGAAGGTCTTTGTACCCTTGGGGACTTCTGCCACTGCAGTTTATGCTAACAATGCTATTTTGGGTGGGGGATCTTGTGCTACGCTCCATCACTTTGACATCTGGAGGGGCAGGAGAGTGAGTGACTATAGTTAGCCAAATGAGTATCTACACTTGTATGACTGGTGTCTAATGGAAACCCTGAACACCAAGGCATAGGTGAATTCCCTTGGTTGGCAGTACTCACATGTTGGGACACAACTTGACTAGAAGAATTAGGCACTGTCTGTATTACACCAGGGAGAGAGGACAACTGGAAGCTTGTACCTGGTATCTCTTGAACTTTATCACATTTGCTGTTGCTGATTTTAGTCACTGCACTTTGTGACTCCTGGTAGTCAGTTGATGACTTGAGGGTGGTCTTGGGGACTCAGCACGATGCCGAATTTGGTAGAAAAACGAATCTGCCCATGGACAGATCACTCATATTTTTTGGTTGTTTTGCTTTTTGTTTTCTTATTTGAGAGAGAGTTTTGCTCTTGTTGCCCAGTCTAGAGTGCAATGGTGCAAACTTGGCTCACCGCAACTTCTGCCTCATGGGTTCAAGAAATTCTCCTGCCTCAGACTCCTGCATAGCTAGGATTACAGGCATGTGCCACCAGGCCCGGCTAATTCTGTAGTTTTATTAGAGACGGGGTTTCTCCATGTTGGTCAGGCTGGTTTCAAACTCCCAACCTCAAGTGATCCGCCCGCTTCAGCCTCCCAGAGTGCTGGGATTACACGGGCGCCAGGCATGAGCCACAGTGCCCAGGCTAATTACTCATATTTCTTTAGCTTTGTCATCAGATATGTGGAGATAATTAGGATAATACCACCTTAATGAGTTCATGTGAGGCTTTAATATTGCATGTAAAACATCAGACGAATCATTAATGATCAATAATCACTACCTGTTTTATGGCCATTATTACTATGCCATGAGCATTTCCACAAATTTGTGTAGTCTACAAATATCATTGAAAAATATCTGCTTACTATTTCATTAAAAGATAACTCTACAGTTTGTCTAGTCACTCTTATTTTTGAAGATCTATGTCTTACCTAATTATTTCCTTAGTCATAAATGACATGGTGCTAGAAATAAACATTGTGATTTCTATATTTTGGATTCTTTCCATAAGACACATAACAGAGATGAAACTTTTGAGTCTAAAATATTAAGCATTAAATTTCTTGACGCATATTGACAGATTGCTTTGCAAATGTCAGTGCTATTTTTCACTTTTAAAAGCAAAGTAAAATTTTATTCATTTTCTTAGACTCGTGAGGGCATAGAAAAAAATGATTTTTTTGGATCAAATATCTTTGAGTAATATATCATCTTAATGTGACCATAAATTTCCTAAGAACAAACTGAAAAAATAATTTTTGCCTCCTCTGGTTCTGAAGATGGCAGGGCCACATTTGCACATATTGAGATTAAGTATATTCTCTATCCACTCATTTATGCACAATGTAAGAATCAGCTGAATAAATACATCATAATGTGAAAAAAATAACTTCTATTAGCAAATCTGACTCTATTAGAGAGGATTAAGAGGGAAGAAAAACATTTTTACCTTGGTTCTAGAGAAGGAATTAATTTATTAGGCAGAGTTATGCTAATCACATTCATTCGTAAAATGATAGTCTTGTTATTAATGTTTGCACAAATCTGAGACCAAAAAATGAATATTTTTCCAGAGGTGAATTTTAATTTTGGCTTCTCCAAATGTATCACCGCCAGGATTGCATTTTCACCTTTCCTACACACCTCTTAGAGGAAAATGGAAGTGACAGGTTAAATAAAATGTACAGCAACACACTCAACTTTTATCCTTTCATCTTTCTTTTGGAACTTTCTTAATGTTTTAGCTCCAGTTGATTACTGCCACATAGGAATGCCATACAGATTTTTTTCTGAACTCCAACTTGTAGAGGAAACTGGAATGTCCTGAGGTTATAAAATGACGTCCTGGTCATCTATGGATGTTTTCAAAGACTGAAGACTTTGCAGCATCAATTTGCTCTTTCCTTTACCAGTTAGCAGCAAAGAAACTGAAGGAAGCATACTGAGGATGAGAGCATCTGGGGTGCTGGACAGACACTCCAGCTACCAAACAGATACAGAAGATGGTGGCTGCATCCTATCTAACTCACCAAACTTACCACTGCTTTTTCCTTTAACCTAACCCTGTCTCTTGGACTTGTACTAAATGCTTCCCCAGAGCCCATGTTCAGATTGTTCCTGGTGCCTGTGTTCTTCCTCCCATCTTTGTGCAGCCACGCCCTAAATATCCCTCCAGATTCTGCTGTAAAGGATCTCTGGGAATCTTCATTTGCTGAATACATTTGGGATTATGTTATAGTAATTCCTGTACAAGATCTTTCTTATGCACTATCAAACTCTTAAGGAAATAAATTTTGTCTCATTGACCTTTATATTTTCAACAGAGACCTGCACATTGCACTTAGTAAAGAAGAGCATGTTGAATAAATAGACGAGCATGAATGAATACTCAGACACATAAAGGCTATGGTGTAAATGTGCACCACAATAGGAAAAACAATTCTAGCTTTAGGACAGTCATTCCTTTTTTAGTTAAAAAAAAATATTTCTTGAACATCTACTTCGTCTAAGCACAGCTCAAATCTTGGCTTTTCTAATAAGCTGTGTAATTGTGAACACATTACTTAACTTCTCTGAGTGTCAGTATACTCATTCATAAAGTGGAAATTTAGTCTTTAAGTCACAGGGGTTTCATTAGAACTTAATGAGAAAAATTACAGAGAGCTTTATCAGTACAGTATTTGCTTAAAATTTGATGTATTCCTTCTTCCTTGCTCTTATATTTGACATTTTGTTTTCAAATAAAAACAAAACAAAAAACCGAATAAGAAAATTATTTCTCAAAAGTAGTCTCTAGTTTCATCTTGTCTTCTAGTATATATAAGGATTATTTCTAGTACTAGAATATGTAATGATATACAGAGTAGGTATAAGGAATATGTCATGATTATTTCTAATACTAGAATCTGTAATGATATATAGGCTTATATACAGAATATAAAAGATTATTTCTAATACTAGAATATGTAATAATATACAGAGTATATATAAGGAATATATAATGATTATTTCTAATACTAGACTATGTAATGATACACAGAGTATATACAAATAATACAAAGGATTATTTCTAACCCTAGAATATGCAATGATATACAGAGTATACATAAGGAATATATGGTGATTATTTATCATACTAGAATACGTAATGACATACAGTGCCCTTACATTTTTATGGTGTACCATGTCCCAATCTTGTGAGTAGGAAGGGCTTAATACTATTTTTCGCAATGTGGAAACTGAGGCTCAGAGAAGTCAGCTGACTTCCTCATGGCTATGTAGGCAGGAATCACCAGAGCCAGAAGGCAGATCCCCTTCTCCTGACACCCAGCAGAACACTTTCCAATCTCTGAAACCTCTGTGCATAAAAAGTGCTGCAGCCTAAACATGCATTTCAGCAGAGCCTTCTCGCATCAGACGCCTTCTCCCTATTAGTTTCCCAGAGGGCTCAATTTCCAGCAAGCCTCTCCTTTTTTGAGCTTCTGGCCTCCCGCTCCTGGAATTCTGCAAGCAAGGCTTGGTAAAGATGTCATCGAGGCCATGTGTCATAAATCCATCAGTCTTCTCCATGTCTGTCATGATTCTGTGGGGACCCTGAGAACACAGCCCAGGTAGATGCTGGTCAGCCGTAATGGGAAAGCAAATTAGCATGATTGCAATGAGCTGGAACCTTCTGCCTGAGTTAAGGTTTCAGTGGATTTGTTTGCTTCCTGCGGCTGGCTAAGCGGTTTTGGTAACTGCAACAACACTTTTCACGGATTTGTTTTTACCCCTCATCAGATTTTTCACACAGCCGTTCAGTTCTACAATTGCCATGCTGGAAATGCTTTAAAGCTGGATGAGCTTTAAACAGTGTGTCTGGGGCACAGCTCTGAGAATGAGCACAGGACACCTGAAACACCTGCATGAAGAAAGGGAACTCAACCCACCCTTCACACCTTTCTGAATTGGGGCTGTGTAATAACCTGTGCGGACTCCAGAAGCACTTCTTTCTTTTTATATTCTTTTTTTATTTCAGTAGGTTTTTGGGGAATAGGTAGCTTGTTTGGTTACGTGAATAACTTCTTTAGTATTGATTTCTGAGATTTTGGTGCACGCATCACCCGAGCTGTACCCAATGTGTAGTGTTTTATCCCTCATCCCCCTCCCATGCTTTTCCCCAACTCTCTAAAGTCCATCGCATCCTTTGCATCCTCACAGCTCAGCTCCCACTTATCAGTGAGAACATGCAATATTTGTTTTTTCATTCCTGAGTTACTTTTTCACTCCTGAGTTACTTCACTTAGAATAATGGTCTCCAATTCCACCCAGGTTGCTGCTAGTGCCATTATTTCGTTTTCTTTTTATGGCTGAATAGTCATGCATCTTTCCTTACAGGATATAGTGTACTTACAGAACTCTGACCTGGGAAACTTGGGAACTGAGTTTTAGTTTTTCTGATAGGATATTACTAGGTAACCACAGACGATTAACTTAACCTACAAATTTGTGTGGCTATAAGACACATTTGGGATGATGATTGCTTTTAAAAAGTAATACAGATTCTTCAGTTTATTAAATTAGAATCTCCAAGGGATAAGCCTAGGACCCTGTATTTTTAACAAGAGATTCAGGTGATGCTTGCAATCTGACACATTTGGAAAATGCTGACCTCCAAGATCTCTGTGTTCCCTGGCATCTCACACTTAACATATATGGAAGCACTTCTAAGTAAGCGGTCTGTATTTCACCTGTTTCAGGTTACTTGGAGAGTTAGCTAAAAATGAAAATTCACAAGCTATCTTGAAGACATGCTGAATCAGAATACTTGAGAGTATAACCCACGTGCTTTTAGAAAAGGTCCTTTACGTGAACTTTATCTACACCAAAAATTGGAAACCACAAACAGAATTTCTTTCTACAGTTTACCATGTTTGGAAGTATCATCAACATCATAAGGCAATTGCAAAGATGTTAAGAAATAAATTATTTGGCATAGTTTCTGCCATGGGTAAGTTCTTGATAAATGTTAAGAACACAATAATATGTTTTACATGTTTCTTGGGCAGGAATTTCATCTTATACTTCTGATTTCCACATCAAGGTAGGAGGGAACATGATATTTGTTCAATACATTCTTATTGATCAAAGCTGCTTTTCTATTTCAAAGTTTATCTTCTCTTTTTGGTTATTTCTTTTCATGTCTGTTTTGGGACTGGAAGCATCTCGGGGAACTGAGAACTGCACCTTGACCAAAGCTGCTCTGTTCTGTGAAATGTTTCATTTGGAGTTTCTTAAGCAGTGTTTTTGGACATAAATAGGATGGCTATTATTAGTTTGGTTTCATGTATGAAAATACAGATCTGAAAATGAAAGGGACCATGTACAAATATATTTTGTTGGTTAAAATTAAAGAAAACAACAACAAAGGACTAGAACTCAAATGCTCCATGTTTCATTAGAATCTTTTCCACCTCACTGTGATGTTTTTCACAGATATCAGTACATAACCATAAATAAATTGTTTTTTTTCTTTATAGATCTTCCTCTCTACTCTCTTTGTCTTTATCCTCTGTATTTACTATCAGATATTCTATTTGTCCACATTGTTCTTATCCTCAGCTAATATGTAATAAATTAATCACAGCAAAGTGCTAGACACAAAGGAAATTTGTCTCTTCGGTTGTGATTGCTTTTGTAAAAAGAGCAACATAAACAGAAGGTCCTTAATCCAAGCCCTAATCATGGAAATTCAGACACCATGGCACCCGAAGAGATTTAAGAGAATTATGTGAAACTTCTTCTCTTCAAATCGTAATTCTGAATGCACCTTCCTTCTCTGTAAATGTCTAAGGCTGCTACTGACACCACAATTATAAAGGTGTCTTTTTTGGTAATATGGGATCCCCACTCTTATAAACTTTAATTTTATTATTTAAATAAAAGCACAGATTCCACAGATTATTGGATATCTTGAGAGTCATTTAAGACCCATGCTCCTTTCTAAGTACCAGTGTGAGGCTAATGTTGGGGAGCAGGCATTGGAGTCTACTAGAATAGAGACCCCATTAAGAGACCAGGTCCAGCTCAGTAACCAGTATCCTGATATCAGCCCTGATATCTTGCCTTGGGCCTGTAGATAGAGAGGTCCACCTCATGGCTGAATTTGTACAATTTCCATCTAGTGTTTCTTAGGGTAGAATGTGATATGTTCACACGTCCTTTTCTGGGACAATGTTTCTATTTGGAATTTTGCAATATTATTTAACTTATACTTTACATTTAATTACATAAATTTATAGCCATTCAATTGTTTGTGTCATAATCAAAATAGATTTCTTCATTATTTTGTATAAACTACTCTTAGTTATTTTCTCACTAAGAATAATAGTCATCACCTCTGTCTGGAGGGAGTACCCTGTTATCTGTCCTTCCTACTCTTCTTATTTGTGCTTCATTTGTTTCTGGAAGTTGCCATCTCTGTTGTATAGAGTGATATACTAAAAACAAACCAAGTGTTAAACATACAAATGCAAATATTTTTAATATTAACATGTAGGAATATGGAGTCTTCCAGTGGTCAGTGGTATTTGATTCAACCTCCTCCACTACCATCACTGTACATTTATGTGTTCTCAAGGCTGTGCTGAGACAATATTATTTTATCTCTCATACTACCTTTTTTTGGCACCTCTCATTTCACACAAATTCAGGCTACAACTGGCAGAAAAATTGCACCTTTTTAGGTAAAAACCAAAGTCAGTGATGGTTACATGAGCCCTTACTGCTGTTCCCAAGATGCAGTTAGAATCTTTGAATGTTCAAAAGGAGTGTTCTAAAGAAAACCAATATCAGCAATTGTTACATGAGCCCCTACTGCTGTTCCCAAGATGTAGTTAGAATCTTTGAGTGTTCTAAAGAAAACCAGTATCAGCAATGGTCGCATGAGCCTTCACTGATGTTCCCAAGATACAGTTAGAACCTTTGGATGCTCTAAAGAATGCCCTAGTGCTCTGCCTTCATTCCCCGGCGGAGAACTGCTGCAAATTCAGGTAGACTATGCTGGGGGTGTGGGCAGCGGTGCTTCCCTGAGCAGCCTCCTGGGAAGGTAACCTTTTAGGAGATGAACTATCCCAGGTACAAAAGCTGAGTCTTGGGACAATGCTTCAGTGTCATAGAGGGCATGATTTTCTGTATCACAAAGGCCATGGCCATCTGGTAACGGACATGTGCTGTTTCGGGTGGTAACTCTAACCAAAACATGTGTAAATCTTTTACAATTTTCTAGCTGTGGTGATAAAGCATATATTAAATGCCTTAGTCTTCTCTGGTTGCCACAACCAAATATCATAGACCCAGTGGCTTAAGCAACAGACATTTCTCACAGAGTAGTAGGCTGGGAAGTCTGAGAACAACATGTGAACAGATTCCTCACTTGTTAAGGACCCTCTTCCTGGCTTGCAGATGACTGCCTTTTCAATAGGCTCTTACTTGGCCTTTCCTGAATGTGTTTGTGTGAAAAACACTGAGATGTCTCTCTTCTTCTCACTGTAGATGAGCACTAATCTCATCATGAGAGCCCCATTCTCATGATTTAATCTAAATCTAATTACCTTCCAAAGGCTTCCCCTCTAAATACTCTCATATTGGGGATCATTAGGGCTTTGACATATGAATTTTGGGAAAACAAAGACATCTGATCCATAAAGTTGGATGAGAAAGAAAATGATACTATCCTCTTGTTACAGGAGAAATATTATACAATTTTAAAGACTTTATACCATAAACAATACTTCAAAGATATTTCCTTTGTTTTCTCAAAGAAAAGTAAGACAATGTTAACTCTAAAACAAAATTTAAAAATAAAATTAGAAGAAAAACAAGAACACATTGAATGGAGGAAAATGGTGCCTGATAAGCAGACTGACTTGGAAAAGGAGCTGAATAATGTAAAGGGAGCTTGAGATTAAAAACTGAATAGTAGTTGCGGGGCTGGTAGTAGAGAGACAGCAGGGGATTGGGAGGCAGGGGAGACTGGGGAGGGATAACAAGGGGAGAAATACCAGACACAGTATGCACCTAAAGTAAAATAAATAAATTAAAAATAAGATGAATAGTAACATTTTAATTGATATTGGGAACAACAAGTGTAAGAAATGATAATGCAGAAAATCAATCATCATTTCTGGATAACAAAGTTGACTAGAGGAAAATGGGTAAGAAGATGAAAATCATGACAGAAGATGACAGATGTAGAAGACTAACAATCAAGGTGCAATCTACAGGCCAGGTATGGTGGATCACACCTGTAATGCTAGCACTTTGAGAAACCAAGGTGGGCAGATAGTTTGAGCCTAGAAGTTCAACAACAACACTGCAAAACCCTATCTCTAACAAATTGAAAAATTAGTTGGGCATGATGCTACACAACTGGAGTCCTTGCTACGTGGAAGGCTGTGCAGGAAGGGTCTCTGGAGCCCAGGGAGGAAGAGGCTGCAGTGAGTCAACATTGAGCCACTGCACTACAGTCTGGTTGGTGACAAAGTGAGATCTGTCCAAAAAAAAAATGGAGGGTGAGAATAACAATTAATACATAAGAAAATGTTTTTGATCTCAGAATAAGATTGGTCAGGAATATATTTATTATATATAATAATTTAGGGCTTTGATACATGAATTAAGGGAAAACAAAAACATTTGATCCATAAAGTTGAAGGAGAAAAAAACAATACTATACTCTTATTACAGGAGAAATATTATACAATTTTAAAGACTTTATACCAAAACAAAAAATACTTCAAATGTATTTCTTTTGTTTTCTCAAAGAACAAGAAAATGTTAACTCTGAAACAAAATTAAAAGAAAAATTAGGAGAAAAAACAAAAACACATTGCATTGAGGAAAGTGGTGGCTGATAAGCAGACTGACTTGGAAAAGGAGCTGAATAAGTTAAAGGAGCTGAATAAGTTATATAAATTTATTACCTATACATATATTTTTGACATATTTATTTATTGGTCAAGAATTTTTGCTATCAGGAAAGAATTTAAAAAGCAAGCACCTAAACATTGTTAAATATTTCCAATATTTTACTATTAAAATTTTCCAACATGCAGTACAATTGAAGGAACTTCACAGTGAACACCAAATACATATCACCTTGATTATTTTATTAGCAAGAAAATTAATTGGAAGTTTCCAAACTTTAGGTCACTAGTAAGCAAACTAAAACCCAATGTAAGCAATATAGTCAATTTAGAATCTTTACCAATTAGAAACTACCAACCAAACTCTCAACAGGGACTTTCCATTCTAACCAGTCAGATATGTTTTCTTGTTTTTGCTTCCTCAAACATCTTACAAAAATTTCCTCTTCCAGTGGTGCACTAAACTGCTTGCTGTCTGTCCCCTCAAGATTCATGATTCACTGAATGCTCAAATAAACTTTACAAAAATTTAACCTGCCTCCATCCCCCAGGCATCTACATTAAATATTTCTCCTAATGTTCTCTCTCCCCAATCCCCCCACCCCTGTTCTCACTCCCCTAGTCCCTCCATCCCCCAGCAAACCACCATGGCATGTGTATACCTATGTAAAAATCCTGCATGATCTGCACATTTACCCCAGAACTTAAAGTATGATAAAAACATAAAATATTTAACCTACATTTATTGTTAACTCTCTAAATTTGTATTTTGCTTATTGCATATCTATTCATATATTCCTCTCCCTATCCATACGTCAATCTATCTTATTTTTGATACACTTCAAAGTAAATTGCAGACACTTGTTCACTCTTCACTAAATACTTCAGAATGTATATTATTAACTAGGGCTCAAAATGTAGCATGTTTTTATCTTTAGATGTGCAGTTTAGGTTGAATATAATAGGCAAATCTTACTATGCATTCACTGGGTTTTGACAAATGCACACACCTGTTTTTACCCTATGCTATACTTCCTTAATTGCTACCTTCATTCCCCTCTCCCTGAGGTAATTACCATTCTGCTTTTTCTAGACTACATTAGTTTCACCTGTTATATACTTTTATAAATGGAATCAGAACATTTGAACTTTATTGTGGGTGGCTTCTTTCATTCCCCAAATGTTTTGAGATCCCTCCTTGTGAGTGCTTGTATCAGTGTATGTTTCTTTTTATTGCTGAGTGGCATTCTGTTGTTCTAATGTAGCAGGTTTTATCCAATTCCTTAATTTCAGTTTTTGTCTATGATGAATAAAGCTTCTATGAGCATTTGTGTAAAACTTTTGCTTGTGTGGTTGTGAAAATATGTTTTTATTCCTCTTATGCAAATTCCTAGGAAAGGAATTAGTAAGGCATAGAATAGTTTTGTATTTAATTTTATGAAAAGAAAATATTTTCCCAAAGTGATTATACAATTTCACATTCCCTCTAATAATGGATGATAGTTCGAGTTGCTTCTTATCTTTGCTAAATTGTGGTGTTATATCTTTTAAAATTCAGATATTTTGATACATATATAATGGTATCATATAGTGGTTTCATTTGAAGTTCACTTATGACTAATGATGATAAAGATAAGCAGATTTTCACGTGTTTATTGGCCACTTAAATATCTTCTTTAGTAGAGAGTTCATTAAAATATTTTGCCATTTTGAAAATTGGGTCATTAGACTTCTTAATACTGAGTTTTTGAGTTTCTTATAAATCATGTAAACCAGTCTTTAGTAAGATACATGTTTTGCAAATATTTTTTCCAAAACTGTCTTTATATTTTTCTTAGTATATTGTGATGAGTAGATATTTTTAATTGTGATGAAATATGATTTACATTTTTTCTTTAATAAATATTATTTTCTATGTCCTCATACATACCCTTTGCTTATACTAAACTGTGAAGATTGTTTCACTGTTCTCTGGGTGTCCAGGCTGTGTAACCAAGGACTGTTACTGTGTAACCAAAGCTGTGTAATCTGCCTTTTGGCAGACAAATGTCTGCCAGGGAAGAGACCACTTCATAATTTGATGATATTGACAACAGACAAAGCACACACCAGGATCAAGTGATATGGCATTTATTTACAGGTAGACAGTGTGTGCACAAGATCCAGTCCCTGGCAATGTGTCAGTTGCCCATGGCCAGGGAATCCACTCTGAAGCAGATGAGGTGGTATGGCTGCATGCATCCCATTTCATGCTGCAGCAGCAGGACTTCTCCTCCTCCGCCACCAGGATCTAAAATACAGAAATTGGCATTTGTGTTATTTCCAACAAGAAAGTGTTATTTCTTCCTTTCACTAGCTGAAAACTTGGGGCATGCCTGAGGGCCATGGACACATGCGTTTAAGCAGGACAAAGGATTATATACCAAGCATGGACTAGGGAAAGATGTTCCCTCATGAGAGACCTGCCTAGCATGGGTGATGAGGACCCTTTATCTGCCAGTAAAATAATGTTACACACTCACTCAAGACCACTTTTATGGGGCAATGCAAGGAGGAAGCACTGCACAGAACTGCCTTTCCCAACAGTCAATCTTCTAACCCATGCCAGGTCCCTGAAATAGCAGACAAAGCACATCCAGTTTGGTAGGAGAACTGTTTATACTGAATCTGGAGGCAAAGCTGGGTCAGATGGGAACCATGAACAAATCTTACAGATGCTGTGAACGAGATATTTTTTTGCAGAGTCCCTATGTCATTTTGAGATAGCATCTCACTGGGGTCACCCAGAGAACCAGTCCCGGGAGTATGTTCAGTTATCTCTGGAGGATAGTCTTCATCAAGGAGTCTCAAACATAACTAAAGAGGCTGAAACAAGAATCTAACAGAAACTGCAGACATACAGCTGACAACCATTCTGCACGAGCTGAGATCTTCCCCAGCTGGGTTTCTGCCTTTCACTAATTGTTAATGCACACATATCCATGCCACCAATAATATAAATGCTCTCTTCTTTCACCAACAGACAACTGAGGGCTATCTAGTTGTCCATCACCATCTTGGCTAATGAGTTTTGTGAGTTCTGTTGTTCTTGGAGCTTGAGGAAAGTTAAGTCATTTTGTGTAGGCCAGGTCATTATAATGGGAGTGTGGGACCAGAGGGACGTCATGCTGGGATGGCAAATCAAGCTTTGAGTTCTCCTCTCCCGGGCACGACTGTTAATTCTTATTAGGGTTTAGTCCTACCTGGCAAAGAAAAAGCTTCAGAGGAATGAAAAGAGGAAACAGTAATGTTTCCACTCTCATCCCACTCCTTGAACCTCCCGAGGCCAGAGATGCTTTCATCTATCACTTTTGCCATTGTTTCTGTGACTTGATCCAAAATTTTCAGTCCTCATCATCCAACCAGGGTAGAGAATTTCCATCCTAAACATTCAAACTCCCCATACCCGTAACATCACCCATTTGTAACATCATCCCTTTCTACAGGATTGGGAATCTTTAGTGGGACAAGGAGGACCCTAGTGCCTTGATGTCTGTCATCCCTTTACCATCAAATTCAGGTCCCACTGTTGGGACACTCCCAAAGGTAGTATTTTTTCTTACTTTGAATTGGGAGGTTCTACTGCTGGTGCCATTGAGGTCTGGACCATAAACCATACACCAGGGATTATATTTCGGCAAACAATGAAAATAAAGAAAAGAATAGTTGGCTATACTGAGACTGGGGATTCTGCAAAAACAGCATAATCAGGTGAATGCCTGATCCTCCACCTCTTCCAAGCACAGTAGTGCCCAACTTATGTGGTGGTGCTGTTTCTCTTCCACTGGGGTATAATGACTGATGTCCAAATGGCTTTTGATAGGTAGGCCTAATATCATGTAAGTTCTTCTTCTCTTGGCCTTTGCAAAGTTGAAATTTAAATAGAGTTTAGATACAGAGTTTGAGTCATTCCTCTCTTGCTTTCTAATTTCTCATGCTTCTTTCTTACTTTTTTGCAGCTGCATTAACTCTGAATTCTTTCTATTTATTAGTTCTTCAAGACAAAAATATTACAACCTTCTGTCAGAGATGTAGCTGCTCCGAAATGACCACTGTAGTCCACACTCACACCAAAAATCATAAGCATGGGTATGCCATTTCATTTTTTCCAATTGTTGGTCCTTGTCCCGAATTTTCTACTCTTTTTTTTTACTCTCCAGTATTTCCAGGTGTAGTAACTTGTGTTGTGTTTGTTGTTTGCAGTTTCATCTATGGAAGGGTCAATTTATCAGAGACGCGTTTGTCCGTATCAGAAGGACACAAAACACAACTGAATTATATTGTATGTAAGAATTAAATACAAACCCACCTGAATTCTGAAAGAAAAAGAGTAAAACAGTTATGAACAGTTTCATGCAAAGTAATAATTAATCTTATTTTATATTTCTTGTCTGCAATATGAAACTAGAATACATTGAATAAGTAGATGCAATTTTGAGTGAAGAGATTCCTTAAAAATCATAAAAATTACAAAATCAAATAATTTTAAAGGCTTGGTGGTATATATTGAAATATTTATTCATAGATTATAAATTTCAAATGCAAATAACAGTAATATAATATGAAAATGAAATAAATGTACATATATTAAAATATTAAATGTATTCAATACTGTCTAGAATTTTAAAAATTTAAAATGAAGTTAATACAATTGAAATGATTAGTTTTTAATTTCCTAACTGTACATTATTTCATTGATTAAGTTGGGTTCATAAAGATAATTTTATTCTGTATTTTGATAACAATGACTGAAAAGCATTTTTAAAGCAAAGAGCATTCACTAGCAGAAGTCAAAACTGGTTGTGCACTTTCAAAATCACTACTGTAAGAAGCACAGATAAAAGACAAGATAAAAATGTAGAGTCTATAAAAGTGAGAAAAGTATGCTGTGATCATTATACAATGTTTCTGTGGTTATTTTCTTGTGGTAGTAGAGGGGAGATGTCATGTGGGAATTTTGTATCCTTTATATCTTTTTATATTATTCAAATTCTTGGTGCTGAGCATATATTGCATTAATAATTATAATAAAAATGAAACATTCTGTTTAAAAACTTGGAAAAAAACTGAAAAAAAAATTCATGTTTTGCACAAACTCTGTCCCATGATTTAATTCACTTAGAAGATTGCCCTCATAGAAAGTATTACTTAATGCTGTGGAAAATCGTACTCTGTACTTCATCATTGCCCATGGAAAATTCTTTGTAAGCCCCATAGCAGTTCTTATGTTTACTTATGGTACTGTTTTACAGAATGAGCATCATACTTAATGAACACCAAAAAATATGTATTCTAGATTTGTTAGAAAAATGTAAAACTTCAAAGCATTTAAAAAATCTTTCAATATATTCACATGCCACAACAACTTGGGGAAGATACATATTTACATACACATTCAAAATTCAAAGGAGTATGTTGAGAATCATCTCCTTAGAATCTTGTACTCAGCTTTAGACTAAGTTGGCAACTTTTGAAAGTAGAATCCATTACCAGGGAAGCAAAATGTATTATTGCTAAAAGGGCAAAGTCATCAATAGTTACATGAGCCTTGACTGCTGTTCTAAGATGAATTCAGGATTTTTGAATGTTCTAAAGAGTGTCCTAGTGCTATGTCCTCATTCTGTGATGGAGGACTGCTGCAAACTCAGGTAGACTAGGTTTGGAGGGCCAGTGAGATTTTCGTGAGAGGCCTCCTAAGAAGGCAACCTTCTAAGAGATGAGCTATTCCAGGTGCAAAAAGTGAGTTTGGAGGCAATAATAAAGAGGACATTATTTTGTATTTGCATATTGCAAAGGCTGTGCTGGTCATACCAGTTTCCCCACAAAGGACTAGGAAAGAATAGGGTAAAGATACACATGTGGCTAACTAACTTCCTAAGCCTTTAGGAGCTGAAGGTATTGCTGCTTCTCTGACAAGGTAATAAGTGAAATAAGAAAAAAATGAGGGACAAGAACATGTTCTTTATATGATCGTCTTTGAGGCATGCTAAACTATGCTGTAGGAACACTTGACATTGGTCTGCACTAAGGGATGATTCAGATTATTTTTGAGGAAGAGATCAGGAAAGTCCTTGTTCTAAATTTGGTTGATTATTTAAGGGCTCCTCAGAGTTGTACAGGTGGTCTGTGCAAAGGGAGCAGGAGAGATATTCTCTGTAATGTCTTCATCTGTTGATTGATGGGGAAGTGAAGTTGGGAGTTCTTCAATCTTTTGTGCTAAAAGTGAATGACAAAACGTAGACTTCTTTAGAAGGAAATTTCTCCTCCTCTTTTTTTTTTTTTTTTTCTCTATATTATAGCATAGAGAAAAGAAATTCCTGCAATTTCTCTACCCTACAGGGAAGGATGTGGGAGACATATTGCTTCTCTCTGTTCTCCAAAGCAGGATGAGTAAATAATCTGACCTGTGTTGGAATGCATTTCAATAGAGAATAGATACACTGTGGATAGGTCATGCTCTTGGCCATCTGACCACTCATACTGGCCTGAACCCAGACTGAGTGGGTGTTCATGTTTTTGCCTTCTTGCTTACTCTTAAATTTTCTTTTTCTGTATGTTATACTCATCTGGCCTGTCAGGGCTTCCAAGATCTCTGCAACTTTGCGACATCTTACTGGTGTAGACATTTTGTAAAACGTACATTGTGCACCTAGGGGCTTTGAAGCTGGAGGTGAAAATAGCTTTTTGTTTTCTTGTTCAAGGATTGTCCTATGATAAAGTGTATCAGAAACTATGCATTTGGAAGTGATTATGCTTTTGTTGAAACATTAATAAACCTGAGACCTTCAACTCTATTTGATACTGATTCCTATCTTGGCTTATTGGTTAGAATTTCAGTGGGAAACAGTGTTGAGCTTTTTCCCATCCCAAATCTCCAACAATGTTTTAAAGATAGAGTATTAATACCGCTTTCTTAATAAAAATATATTTTGATATTTAAACAACTAAAGTATAGTAAATGTGTTGACATTAGAGCATAGATAACTAAGCAGGATAAATGTTTAAATTATTTAATAAGAACATTTTAGCATGGGGAGAAATGACAGATACAGGTGAGGGGACAGAAGGCAGCAAAGCACACTGCCATGTGTGTAACTATGCAACAATCTTGCATGTTCATCACATGTACCCCAAAACCTAAAATGCAATAAAAAAATAAATAAATAAAATAAAAATAAAAATAAAAATAAATTAAAAAAAAGAACATTTAATGTCTCTAAAAGCATTGCATTTAATATGACATCAATCGTTAAGCACTAACTATATATTCCAGATGTGGTGAGAACCTACTGATTTACTTATCTGGAATGGCAACTACTTATTCTGTGAATTGCTTCTTTGAAAAGTTTTCCAAAACAATCTGCCCTTTTCTATCTCCTTGTCCAGCATGACTATATCTGATACAAGACAGGTCAGCAAGAATTCTTTCCCAGAGTTTTTCATACTGGAGCTACAGGAGAAGAGACATTTTCATTGCTATATCATGTTATATAACTGATATATCATGTTAGTGTGAGCCTGGAAACTGTCTGTAACCACATATGCCTCGCTATATGGAAAAGCCAGCTTTTGGTAGGGGAATACAGAATCAACATTAACCCCCTCCAAAAGAAGAGTGGAGACTGAAAGAGAAGATACTGTTTTCAGTCCTGTGCTCTCCAAGCTGCTCTGGCTCCTGCTTTGTGGAGGTTTGGCTGTTCAACCCCTCTGTGTGATATTCCTGTATCCTTCTAATAAATTATCCTGTTAATTTGTTTGAATTGTGTTTCTGTCTACTGCAACCAGAAATACGAATTAAATATACCAGGCACTTTAAGTTAATTCCTGCTGTTTTTGTGAAATTTCTTCAAGATAGATTTTTTTTCCATTTATATATAAGAAAAATTAGGTAAATCACCTGTATCATTTCAAATTCTGTGTTATATTCATTCCAACTTTCTGCTTTTCTAGTGAGTTTTGGAAATCATTTTACTGAGATAACATAATAAAGGAAGCAATTGATCATAGGCTAAGATGATTGTTTAACCTAAAACTTTACTGCAGAAAAACACTAGTTATAAAAATCCGCTATTCTATCTACTTACTACTATCTTGAATCCTAACTCTGCTGTGTCTTCTTACTATCACTGTTCTAATTATTATTGTTATCATTATTTTTAGATAGGGTCTGGCTCTATCACCCAAGCTTGAGTGCAGTGGCATGATCTCAAGTAGCTGGGATGACAGGCATGCTCCACCACACCTGGCTAATTTTTGTATTTTTAGTAGAGAAAAGGTTTCACTATGTTGCCCACGTTGGTCTTGAACTCCTGGAGTCAAGTGATCCACCTACCTCGGCCTCCCAAAATGCTGGGATTACATGCGTAAGTCACCATGCCCAGGCTACTGTTCTGATTATGTTTTTTAAAAGATCTTGCCCATAATTTCTTGCAAAATCTCCCAACGTGTGTTCATCCTTGCAGTTTTACACCTGTTCAGATAATCTTCCATCATAGTCAATCATACCATAATGGTGAATATTTCAGAATAACATAGAATTTTAGAATGTAAATCAGATCAGAGCTGTTTCCTATGCTGAGAGCTTTCAATGACTTCCAGTGGTTGCAAGATGACATCTAAATTGTAATTGTGTTGTTTTCATCCATTTTCTGTTACTGTAACAGAATGCTTTAGGCTAGATAATTTGTAAAGACAATAACTTTATTTGGCTCATGGTTCTGTAGGCTGGGACATGCATGGACATGGTGGCAGCTTCTGCTTAGGACTTTTGTATTGTGTCATACTATGGCAGAAAGTGGATGGGAAACTGTACATGTGTGAAAGTGACAGTAAGAGCAAACCGAGCTTGCTCTTGCAACAATCCACTCCTGAGAGAATGAACTCACTCTCAAGAGAACTAAATTACTCTTTATAGAATTAACTCACTCCTGCAATAATTGCATTAATTAATTCCCCATTATATGCCCCACCTCTTAATACTGTTAGATGTCTGATGGAAGACATGTCAGCAAGAATTCTTTCCTAGAGTTTTCATACTGGAGCTACAAGAGAAGAGATATTCCCATTGATATAATGACATGTTAGTGTGAGCCTGGAAGATGTCTGTGACCACATATGCCTTGCTACATGGAAAATCCAGCCTGTGGTAGGGAAATATAAAATCAGCATACCCCAAGAAAGAAGAAAAAAGTTCATATGCTTCCAACACATGAAATTTTGGGGGACATATTAGGTGTCCAGTAGATTCTCTCTGCCCCTTCAGATTGAGATAAGAATATCTGTGCTCTCACGGCAAAGCAAGCTTGAGAATCACTAGAAAAATCAGAGCATTTGGGTCCGTGTAGAATAGATAGCTGTAGAAATAACTTCTGTGTGCAAATAAATATGTGACATGGTTATTTCTATGTCAACCTCTTCTTTCTTTGTACTGTCTCTCTTTTTACGCAGTCTCTGGTACTGTATATGAGAAGAGTGTCAACTCAGCCTCTACTTTGTTTTTTACAGACACAAACAAATAATACCTATTATCATAAAAACTCACGAGTGGAGTGGAATTTGCTGAAAAATGAGTTCACATACACACACACCACTCTACCTCAAAACAAGTAATATAAATATCTCTAATAGATACACTAGTTTTCTAATGTCCTCTTCAAGAAGCAGTATGGTGGAGTGGCTAAGTGTGTGCTCTGTCTGGTTTTGAATCCAGGCTCCTACACATGCTCATTGGATAACCTGGAGGAAGTTTCCAGTGCATTCCTCAGCTGGAAAATAGGCATAAGGAGAAACGTCTGTCTTTTAGGGTTATTGTATAAAGCATTCATAGACATAAAGTGTTAGTTGATAATGGTGCCTGGCACAAGGTAAATGTTCAAGAAATGTTTGCTTCTGATGAGATCATGATAATTGCCGTTGATATGAGCATCACCATTAGAGGATCTCTGTCCTTTTAAACAATCTCAATCTTCCATTTCTTTCTTTGCCTTTTCCTCATCAACATTTGTTGGAAACAGATGTTCAGTGCCAAAAAGAAAAATCAGCATTGAGACAAAGGGTCTCTCCGCAAAGCAATTTTTACTTCCTGCACTGCAGGAAGGGTATCCTTGCTAGCCATCTTGTGATGAGACTACGATGAAAAAAGGAAAAGTAGACATATTTATCCCTTGTGCATTTGGGGTCGTCCTTACTGCTGTGTGTCTTATCTCCGTTGATTGGAGCCAGACCTCACAATCTAAACTAAAACCTGATTGGCTAATAACTTAAAACTTTTTAAAACAAGTAAGGGGCATAGGCTGTGAGCTGGGACATGCCTGTGAGCATGTCCATAATAGATATCTTGGTTAAAGTACAAGGAAATAGAATATACTACCTGCCTATAAGCATGGCAAGCCTAACAACTACATAGGATAGGGCTTAGCAAAGAGTTATTAGCAATTTTATATTTCAACAAGAAAGAAAACTTTGAAGAACAATGTTTCTACCTCCCACAGTGTTCAATCCTGCATTGTTCCCCCACTCTTTTCATCGATCCCATCTCCCACAGAACCACAAATACATGGTTCCTGTCATTAGGAGAGGGGATCAGCTTTGCTGTGTTCTCACTCCTTTCCATCAGCCACATGCTGGGCTTAATATGCTTTCCATGCTGCAACTTTTCTTCACACACAGAGGTCTCATCCTACAAGTAACTCTGGTCTTAGATTTTAATACGGTTTAAAGAAAAATTTCTTCCTCTTGGTTGGCATATGATCTTTTCCACGAGCACAATGAAACTTTATCTTTACTCTCATGTCTTACTGTTATGTTGTACGCCTGTTGGATTCTAGGCCCACTGAATTACCACCACTGGAGCCTTTCATGCTTATGGGTCTTTGCACATTCTGTTGGCCATTCCTCGAATGTGCTCTCCTCCCTTCTTGTATTCCAGGCAGTCTTATACATATCTCAAGCTTCACATCCAATGTGATATTCTATCTGACCTTTGAAACAGTGAACTGCTCCCGTTGGGGATTTAAGAGACTCAATAAATACATCCATTTTTCTCTTTTGAGTTCAAAATATAAATTTTAGAGTGCTCTTTCCAGAGTTCAAAATTATCAGACAATGATGTGCCAGAGCTGGCTTTCGCCAAGTAGTAAAAGGTGATTGTTGTCATCTTAACTTGATACTAGGGTCAGTAACTTTTTTTTTTTTTTTTTTTTTAAGACGGAGTCTCAGTTGCTCACAGTAGAGACTGTGGTAGTGCAATCTCTGATCATTGCAACCTCTGCCTCCCAGGTTCAAGCAATTCTCCTGTCTCAGCATCCCAAGTAGCTGGGATCACAGGCATAGGCCACCATGCCCGAATAATTTTTGTATTTTTCATGGAGACAGGGTTTCACCGTATTGGTCAGGGTGGTCTCCAACTTCTGACACCAGGTGATCCACTGCCTCAGTCTCCCAAAGTGCCGGGATTACAGGCGTGAGCCACCATACCTGGCCCTATGGTCAGTAGCTTTTTGCTGGCAAGATGAAATCAACCATGGTGGAGAAATTTACACCAAATAAATCTTCAAATTCTATGAATCATCTTTTTTTTCCTCCCATAGAGCAACTGCTAAACATTTACTAGCACACCAGGATATAAGGGAAAGAGTGATGAACATATCATCTATCCGAATTGTAAAACTGATGAGGTCGTTTTTTTTTCTTTTATTTTCTATATTTTTCTTTTTCCTTTTTTTTTTTTAGAGGCAGGGTTCTTGCTTTGTCACTCAGGCTGGAGTGCATTGGCACAATCATAGCTCACTGCTGCTTTGAATTCCTGGGCTTAGTGATCCTCCAACCTTAGCCCTCCAAGCAGCTGGGATTACAGTCATACACTACCATGCCCAGCTAATTTTTTATTTGGTTACAGAGATAGGTGTCTTGCTATGTTGCCCAAGCTGGTCTCAAACTCCTGGACTCAAAGCAATCATCTCACCTCGACCACCCAAAATGCTGAGATTACAGCATAAGCTACCACACCTGGCCAAGAACTTTTCAATAATGGATCTTGTGTCCTAATGTCATCCTCAAAATTAAGTAGACTAACCCACTCATTTGTGAGTAAGGTTGGGGAACCAGAGTCCTTTCTGTAGGGGCCCAGGACTTTATCAACAGATTATCACAAGCTGAACAGAAAACATGATATCATTTTGTGAGGAAAAAGACTTGCTCAGTGTCTCTTCTTAAGCTCTGCAACCAGTCAGATCTCTTGGAAAGGACTGAGGACTGGGAGACAAGACACCATGAGTCTTAACAAATGAATATTTCTCTTCCTCTTCATAGAAGCACTCAAGAGAAAGAAAGGAAAAGAAAGTTCCCTTCTTTTTCTACAAAATCAGGCTGCACATTCTATGATTATAAAATTTATTGCACTTGTTGCAACTTTGTTTACCTACCTGTCTCTCTTACTAGACTGAAGTTGTCTTGATGGAAGATCCATTTGCATCTCAAGAATAAAAATGGTTTCAGGAACATAGTATGTGCTCAATAATTGTTGAATAGATGACAAGGTCAAACAACAAAGGGATCATGAAAATGTTGAACTTTACCTGAGCCCCGTGATCCCAGAGGATTTAAATGGGTGAGCCATTCCCTCTACCTTTTGTGTTCCTTTTCTCACCTCTTGCATCAATCTGTTAAAATTAAAATCTCTCCTCACATAATTCTGAATTTGTTTTTATGTGACACTCATTACATAGGTGATTTTTATATTTAATAATAGGAGCCACAAATATAACTCTCTTTTAATTCCTATGACGAAGGGCAGAGTCTCTTACAAGATTCTGAGCAGCGACTATCTAAGCCCAAAGAAGGGAGGAGCCAGAGGGGAGGGAAGGGAGTAAGGCAGGTGAGTGACAGCTATTGAATTTACAGCTGCGATTCTCAGAAATACCACGGAGCATTAATCAACACCCCGACCTCAGACTTACCACATTAGAATCCTCAGGCTGAGGACCAGGAATCCATATTTTAAAAGTGCTTCCCAAGTGATTTACCTTCACAATCAGTTGAAGAAAACTTTAAAACTTTTACTTCCTCATTTGAATCCTTATTGAAACTGCCAGTGTTTAAGTATGCACTTCAATGTTAACAGAATTGAGCTGTGCAATTTAAATTTTTAATCCCCAAACATTTAAAACCAGGCATTAATTTCCAACTTGTGCTTCCCTCCTTTGAATGTGACCTTTATTTTAATAGTGATGAAATTTATGAAGCATGCTTCATTTGCCTGATTTACTATAACATAGCTAAATTCATTTTGGAAATGACTGCACTGTGGCTCCATATTAAATCCTTAATATACACATGCAAGTGAAATTATTGGTTCTCATAGTCCACCCAGTTAAAAACACAGATAACGGAAATCAAATTTCCAGACAAATTTCCTTTTCTCTTTTACAACTCAACAGAGCTTGTCAACACCATTCAAAATCCATGAACAGATAAAAGAAAGTCGACAATAATTGACAGATTCTTGATGGCAAATGAGCAGTGTTGAGAGATTCTCTTTCAATATGGATGGGCTGTTTGGGCACACTACAGATGCAGCCTCAGGCTACCTAAAATGAGTGACTGATTCCAGTAAATTATTTGGCCCCTAATTTATTTTTTCCTTGTTCCATATTGCTTGCCAGCATGGTAGGCAGTGAAATACAGTGGGAAAAATGTGAAGCCAAATAACAAAACAAAATACTGGAACACCTCTTGGGGTCAATTTTGAATTCATAAAGTGACGTTAAAATTTCCAGTATTTATTCCAAAGAATGTTAGTGGTCACTATGGCATTCCCGAGTCCTCTCTAAAGTGGATAGAGAAGGACAAAAGTAAAAAATGATGAGACAACATGTATTTTCTTATGGAAAAACGGTTCCCAGGAATACAGTCTCAAAAAATTATACAGAGGGAAGAGGGAATTGGAATGACTGAGCGTTGACTATATACATACATTTTTTAAAATCAATTCTTTCATTTAATCCTCACAAAATCTTGCAAAAAAAGCTGTTACAACTCATAATACAGATGAGGAAACTAAAGTTTAGAGACCTATGGAGACTTGCCCATAATTACAGATTTAGAAGGTTATAGGGCTCAGATTCACAGCAGGATAGTAAGATTCCAAAGTCTATTACTTATCCACCCAGCTGCAATACCTGCTGGAATGTGCAGGGGACTTCTGCATATACATCCTCATTTGGCTTTGCAAAATGGTGGCTAATTGCCTTGCAAAAATAGGAAGGGTCATTACTGAAAGAGAAGGGAACAAATAAATGTCTTCCTCTATTCTATTTTACCTTCCTAGAAGAATAGTTTTACATTTAGCACATTTTTACTTCTCTCAAGTTTATACAGTCCAGATATACATTATATATGTCTCATCATCCACAAAGCACTGCAGCAGCCTGCCTCAATAGAGAGCAGCAGACTTTGGAGGAAGAAGATATGGATGTGAATCTCAGTTCTGTCTCCTACTGTTTATTAAAGTTGTTTGTTTCTCTATGAGATTCAGAGGTGCATTTCATAGTTCCTGGCATAATGTGGGTGCCTGCAAAGTACATATTTTGAACAACATAACAGGGACTTAGCTCAGGCTCAAACTGGCTGGGAGCCAGAGTGATGAGAAACAGGGCTGTTGTGTTGGCTGCATCCTAAGACTGGGTGGAAACTGGAATGAAGAACATGGGTTTAGCCAAGGGTGTGGTAGAAGCTGTGTCCTAGCAAGGACTGTCTCTTCTGAATTGTTTTTTCTGAGGCAATATTTTTCGTTTGACACACCTTTGGACCTACCCATTATAGCTTCTTCACTCTGAGCACAGACCTTGGACGCTCTATCCATCACTCTTGTTGACAGAAGTACCGGCTTTTTCTAACAAGAAGAGCACAGCGTGGCTTTCTCCTTCCTACCTGGCTGGGACTTTCAGCTTTACAGACTTTTTCAAGCTTAAAAAAGAAAAAAATAATAAGAAAAAAAGTTCAGTAAAATATATTTCATCACTTTGGTAATATTTGGAACCAAATATTCACTGCAAATAACTGGCTTAGCTCTTTAAGTAGAATTTGAGAAGAAGTCATATTTAGCTATTAATTGTAAATAGTCATATTTAGCTATTTATTTATATATTAAAATGTATTTTTATTCATACTACATTATAAAGATTATTACGTAAATGAAGGTAAGTAACATGTGTCAGAAAGCCACTACTATGGTTAAGGTACTGTGCTTAAGACATTGTATTAGTTTGCTAGGGATACCATAATGAATAACCATAGACTGGACAGTTTAAGCAATTTTTCATAATTTTGGGATCACGCTAGCATCAGAGTTGGTTTTCTCTGAGGGTTCTCTTTTTGGCTTATAGACTGTCATCTTCTACCTCTGTCTTCACCTGGTCCTGCCTCTGACTATGCCTGCATCTTAATCTCTTCTTATGAAGACATCAGGCATATTGGATTGGGACCACCCATATGACCTCATTTTAACTTGGCTATTTAAAGACTTTGTCTCCAAATACAGTCCCATTATGAGGTTCTGGAGTTTAGGACTTCAATGTGTGAATTTTGAAGAAACACAATTTACTCCATAACATTGATGTGGATTATTTTATAGTATTATTTATGAATTTTATATAATTGGTTACATTTTAGGATGAGAACTGTGCATCAAATATGCTACATTTCTTTCCCAAAGAGCTGGAAATTGACAGAACTAGAATTTAAAGCTCTGTCTGGGAAACTTCAAAGCTCATGACAACTATTCCAGTGTTTTGTTCACCCTCTGTCATATCTTATTTCAAGGTGTTCCCTCTGAATATACATTAATATTCATCTCTCTATACTCCTGCACTAGATGACTCATTGTAATTGTTGCTATAGCCTGATAACAACTAGCTCAAGTGATGCTAAATTTCGCCAGATCAATGGACAGTTCCCTTCAGGCATCATGCAGCAGCTGTCTTTGCTAATTTGATAGTATGTGATGAAAGTGGAACTTAGAAGTGTTTTTAGTTCAATTTCATAGAGTTTGAAGTAGTTTTGGGTGCAATACAAGTTGCTTGATTGAATGATGCTGAATTGCGGTTGGCTCATGTTTTAGTCAGGACTGCTATAACAAAATTACCATAGACTGGGTGTCTTAAACAACACAACAGAAATTTATTTCCCCTACTACTGGAGGCCAGAACATCCAAGATGAAGATATTTGTTGATTTGGTTCCTGATAATGCATCTTTTCCTGATTTGTGGATGGATGACTTTTTGCCCTATCCTCTCATGGAAAAAGAGAGAGAAGTGAGTTCTTTCATATCCTTTCTCATGAAAGCACTAATCTCATCATGAGGGCCCTACCTTCATGACCTACTTATCTCCCAGAAGTCTCATCTCCAAATGTCATTACATTGGGATTAGGGTTTCAACATATGAACTTTTAGGAGACACAGATAGCCCACAGCAACTCATGAAGGAGGGACTTTTTTGACAAATGCATGGCATCACATTTTCTCATGGGCTGCCTTATCTGATCTCATCACAAAAATGTTCTAAGATAGAAAACACCAGTACTGTTACTGTTTACTTAATTTGTTTCTTTTTCCATGACTTGTTCATTTTGTGTTACATCCCCTTCCAAGCATGTCAATGCAGTGTTTATAAGACTTACAGGTGGTTAGAGGACAGACAAGGAGATGACCATTCCAGGATGTAAAAGCCTAGCAGTGGCAAGTGATTAATAGTAAAGTGGCTTTGCTGTTAATGATTAACAGCAAAAAAAGGGGGGAGAATTGATGACAGACGTTTTGGAAAAGGGCCTTTCAAGAGTGTATTTTTGACTATGTTTGTAGGCACACCTCGCTTGTGTAGGGTTCTGTAGGCTTCCATTGAGGCTATTTATAAAGACATAAGCCCCCACCTCAGAGAGAACTATATCAGGAAAGATAAGACAAATATGCACAGATCTACAATACAGGTAGGCATGCAATCAAATTATGGTGAATATTTAAATCATTTCCTGTAGAAGTGTTTTAATTGTGTTCTTCTTCTGTAGCTGGAGCAGGAGTCAATTTTATCTAAAGTAATCAGTTGTGGCAAAGTGAAATTTGACTGAAACTTGAAGGGTATTAAGGAAAAGTTATGAATTCAAGAGGTGAGAATGAGAGAGAAGGATTCTGTGATGGGTACATGATTGAAAAACTGGCAGGCACAACAGGAGTTAGAAAATGGCAAAGTATAGAGAAAGATATGTCAGAAACTAGAAAGTGATAGAACTGGCCACAGATGTGATTTAATGACAGTTTATTTGGGGATGAAGGAGGGAGCTTCCTTTGCAAATTAAGGTATTATGGTTTTATTTTGAAGGCAGTAGGAATTATATTCACCTTTCACAACACTATAATGTCTCTTTTCTGGAAAATCACAGATGATTCTGGAATAAAACTACTGCCATTCATCTTCTTCACCTTCCAAATTTTCACAGCAAACTTTTGTCTCACAGCACTTGGACCACAATTTTATTTTAAAAGAAAAACTAAGATTATTCATAAAGTATTAAAATGTGTCTTTACTTAACTATTTAATAGACACTTCTATGGAATTGAGCAGAAACAAGAAAGCTAAAATACAGATAAAAATGGTCATCATAGCAGTATTCCCTTAATAAAGTATAAATGCTTTATTAGGGGAATAGTTAAGTGAAGTATGATAACCCTGTACAATGGGATATGATGCATCCTTTTATAAGATTTTGATGCTATGTGTAAAATTGGAAGAAAATACAACAAAATATTAATAATTATCTTCAGGTACGGGATTCTGGGGTGTTTTTAAAATATATTTCATTACAAATTTATTTTCAAGTTTCATAAACTGATCATATTTATTAATCAGAATAAAAAGTAAAATATGGGTCCGGGAGCGGTGGCTCAAGCCTATAACCCCAGCACTTTGGGAGGCCGAGGCGGGTGGATCACGATGTCAAGAGATCGAGACCATCCTGGTCAACATGGTGAAACCCTGTCTCTACTAAAAATATAAAAAATTAGCTGGGCATGGTGGTGCGTGCCTGTAATCCCAGCTACTCAGGAGGCTGAGGCAGGAGAATTGCCTGAACCCAGGAGGCGGAGGTTGTGGTGAGCCGAGATCGCGCCATTGCACTCCAGCCTGGGCAACAAGAGAACAAGAGAGAAACTCCATCTCAAAAAAAAAAAAAAAAAAAAAAAAAAAAAAAAAAAAAAAAAAAAAAAAGTAAAATATGGCAATATATTTAGAATAGTCTATGGCAATCTCAGGAAATTTAAAGAAGACATGGGTCATCAGCATAGGTACATTCTAGTCAGCTAACCATCTAATCCCTCAACCTGTGTTTGGCTGTTATCTCTAAATCTTTAGGAAAAAGATAAGTTATATCTTATGGCCCCATTTTGTCTTTCTAGTTGGAGGCTAATATGAAGATCTGATTTATTCTTATATCTCAGAATTCAGAACTGTGCTTGACATAATGTAGATATCAAGACATCTCTATTTATTGTATAAAAGATGTGGTCAAAACGTTTTGTTCCTGTCATAAATAATGTATGGTCAATTGCAGAATTTTGGCCATATTTTTCTTGTTTTTTTTCTCTGTCACATATAAAGTGTATCTATTGTTGTTCTATAGTATGCATTTGGCTGAAATTTCCTTATGTGTGTGTGTGAGTGGGTTGGGGGTGGGTCCCAGCTATACTCTTTACTGATTTTATGACTGTGGACAAGTAAATTATGTTCTTTTATCTTTATTTTTTGAAGTATTGGCTTTAGGGTTAACCTAAAAATTATATGTAGAAATACCTACTAGTAGAATAGCAGAAGTAGAAAATAAAGAATACTTGAGCTTGAATCAACTGCCTTTTGGTAAAAATGATTGACTTGCAAGAAATTTTGAAGAAGCCCTGAGCTTTGGGAAAATGACGGACTTAGCACTCATTATTGCAATCAACAATAGTAAGAGGTGGGGATGTAGACCTGACTACACTTAACATCAGGAAAAAAGTCATAGCTGGTTATAGGACCCATTATCTGCCTCCCAAGCATGTGAGCCCAGTAAGAAGCAATATTTCACTTTGGAGAGGCAGGTGCAATCTCAAATTTAAAGGGGGGCATTTCTAGCTTTGGCTAATTCCTGACAGTTCAAGAAGTGCCAGGAATGGATAGCAAAGTACGGATACATTTACGAAGGAATTTTCTCAGCATTTTCTGCAAATGTTTCATTGCCCATTTTAAAGTGCTGTGAAGGCAGAAGAAAAGGGAGATTAATATACATGTATCTCAAGGCCACATATTGTGGAGTAATATCAATTTTAACAATGTCCCTCAGGAAATGAGCCCAGACACCCAGGAGAACAGAAGAGCTAGTTCTTTACTTTAGATCTTCTGTGGACTATAGAGACATCACCATCTAGTGGACAGAGCAAGAATTTAGAAGTAGGAAGATGAGATTCTGTAACGGCTCATTTTCTTCATGTATAAAATGTGATTAGTCACATTTATTAAAGGAAGGTAAACTTTATATCAGGTAAATTACATACACTGTGTATTATATCATGATATTATATGTGTTTAAATAACCATCACATTACATAAGAAAGCTGAGGTTTAGGGAAATGAAGCAACTTCTCCAGTGTATGACACACCTCTAAGTGGTACAGTTGAATTTCCGGCCAAGTCTGGTGGATTCAAATCATAAGAGAACACTCTTTATTCTACAGTGCCACACACGTGTGAATACCAGATGCAGAGAATGCAACAAGACCTGGCTGCCTAGAGCTGGGATTGAGTTTTGACTCTGATGCTTACCAGCTGGGTTATCTTTCACAATTCATTTAATTTCTGTAACATTTGAGGTTACTCCTAAATAAAAAGTAAATATTAAACAAGATCATCTGTTTAAGTCCTTTATAAATTCTAAATGTTTTGCTTTTTCATTATAATTGTAGTCATCTCTATTTTGGATTATTTGACTGTTTGGTTGAGAAGCTCCACTACTTAAAACTATGTCAACCGGAACAATCATCATAACATTACAGTAAGAACTTCTCCACAAACTTAATGAATCCCTTGTCCCAAAAAATTATTACCCTTTTTCTGGCCATGAATGAGAACCTAAAATTATTTTGCAATATTTTAAGTATATGATTGGGGCTTGGCTTTTAATTTTTTAAGGTCTATAGAATGTTTAAACTCTTAACCAATTTCTTCCTTTCTTCTATTCTCCAGACCACATCATTTTAGACAACAGTAAATGACTAAATAAAGATGTGGTGTAGATTTATACATTCAAGGCTCTCAGAAAGTACCTCTGTAGACATTCTCTGGGACGAAAGAAAAATTAAAGGTAATATTTCACTGGTACCAGTAATCACAGCAGTGAAAAAGACAGATTTTGTGTCACAGAGATGGAAGAACAAAGTAGTTTAGAATCCAATAGCAGAGAGAAGAAAGACAATGCTAAATACAAATTCCGTAATTTCAAATACGAGATCTTTCTTTCCATGGCTGTGTGACTTTTGACAAGTTACATAGTCTCTCTGTGCCTCAAAGTCTTCATCCATAAAATAGAGTTAAATAATATCTACTTCATGGATTTGCTATAAGGTTTAAGTGTGATCATATGTGTAAGGTACTTAGAACCGAGATGGATTCTTGGTAGGTGTTAAGGAAGCGTTGGCTATTTTCTTCTTGGTGCTACCAAAACTTTATATGTGGTGTGTGTCATGGTGAATTATGATTTCTTGACATTGTTGTTATTTGCTCTTCTGTTTCTCTCACAAACAAAACTGTGAATTTCCACCAGGGAATGGATGGCCCATGCTTGGCCAATGCTTGAAATCTGTCCTGCAGACTACTCTTTTATAATCCATGAGCTAAGCATGAATTTTTTAATCTTTAAAAAATATTGTTATAAAAAATATTGTTATATAAAAGAGTCCAAATACAATAAAAAAAGAAAAAAAATGTTGTTAGACATAAGTAAGAATATGCAGAAGGACCATATATGGTCTACAAAGCCTAAAATATGTAACACCTGGCTCTTAATAGAAAAATATGTCAAACCTTGTTCCAGAGAAGGAGACCACATTTCATTAATTTTTAGACTCAACATGTGTTTGATAAAGCAAAAAAAGGATAAAGGATAGAAAGGCTGGAGGATGTCCAAGAAAAATACATGTAAACAATGTGGAAGGAGCAATTAATTCTGTTCAGACACATCAAGGAAGGATTCTAGCAGATCTTTAAAGATGGAGATAATCTCAATGAATAAGGATGTTTTGGTACGCTGTGGTTTGGAACTCAGATACAGTTCACAGAGCTTACTGAAATAAACAATGACAATTTTATAAATGTAGTAAATGAAAAAATTCTCTGGGTTCAGCAGGATCAAATCCTAGGTAAGAAAAATGTCCCTTGGGTTTCATTATTGTACTGTAGGGTAGAAATCATTGCTCTATTTTTTATTGAAGAGGAAACTGAGGCCCAAAAGTTTGAGTTACTCAAGGTTTTATAGCTCACAATTGGCAGGATAGAGACTTGAAATCAGACCTGCTCAACAAAACTATCTCCTTCCTCATTTATCCACTAAATAGCTTACCTTCGAAGGTGAGATCTCATAACCTCATCTGGCACAGTATCGTGCCCCTGATTAGGAGGACTGCTAAATAGCCCTGACTCTGGCTTAAAGGTTCAACATCAATCATGTTCTGGACTTAGAACTAGTAACTATAACTTAGCCCTGAACTAGTTAGACAATTTGTGCTTTTGTTTCAGTCACAGCTTCCTTGTCCCGTTTCTATAATGCTCCGCACAGCATCCATCCCCTAGTGCCTGCCCTGAATGACTTTCAAGGAACCCAGGTCCTCAGTAGCTGGTGTGGTAGCTTTGCCTGCACAACCCTGGGTCTGTAGTGCCATCTGTGAGACCATTGCTCATGATTTGATCTCTTCTTACTGCCAAGAGTCTTCTCTTTTAGATCTGGATCTCTGCCTCAAGTCTATTGCCAGCGTTCATTTAACTCTGACTCCCTACGTCTGCTAAAAACAGTGCTTTTAACAGTTTTCCTGTTGAGACATTGCCTTTTATTTTTCTATTGCCTACCCTGCCCGAATATATCTGTTAACTCATTCCTCTCTGTCTTGACCATTTTGTTGCATGTAGTCCTCATTGGTGGCAATGCAATGGAGGATTAAGCAGGAGCAACAAAGGATGATGTTTCGGATTGTGTAAGTAAATCACTGCTAATACTTGATGTTGTGTGGTGTTTTTTTGCAGGGGGTAAATGTGCGTTTGTGTGCACACTTGTGTGTATACGTGTGTGTGTGTGTGTGTGTGTGTTTGTGTGTGTATGTGATCTTGCTCTATGATAGGGGATCCCCAGCTATCTTGGTTCAAAGCATGCTTTATTTTGTAGGAATATTTTTCATGGCACTTCTAGGACAAAAGAAAAATGTCTAAAATTTTCGTTTATCACATAGTTACATAGTTATTAAATATGTTAACTTCCAAAGAGTCAGTAAGTTTATGCAAAGTATATAGCCATTTGAAAATAAAGCACATAAATAAAAACAAAAGTAATATTTTAATTTGACTTTTACATAATCACAATTATTCACTAATAAGATCTGTGTATCTGTTGAACACTGCATAGCTTTGTAATACTGGAAATAAGATTGGATACAACCACCCTAATTTCCTGTTTCATGTTATTTACAAATAACTTTCTTTTAATCATAGCAACTATTTAAAACACAAATTTATAAAGATATGCAATTAACAAGAGGAATGTAACATGGACTATTGTTGAAAATGTGAACTATATTGACCTAGTAGTTTATTAGTATTCAATAGATTTTGACTATGACTCCATTTCTTTAAAAAGGGCACAATATCCTGTAGTACTGGGAGTTTGCTGTGGTAGTTCAGGTAATTTTGGTTTTTGTTAGTCAGGGCCTCACTCTGTTACCTATGCTAGAGTGCAATCAGGGCTCACTGCAACCTCTGCCTCCAACCTTCAGGGATTACGTGATCCTTCTGCCTCAGCCCCCGCTAGTAGCTGGGACTACAGGTATATGTCACCACTCCTGGATATATATATATATATTTAATTTTAGTAGAGAGGAGGTCTCACTAAAGGTTGCCCAGGATGGTCTCGAACTCCTGAGCTTAAGTGATCCTCTCACCTCAGCCTCCAAACATTCTGGGATTATGAGCATGAACCACCATGCTCAGCCTCAGGTAACTTTTAAAAACAGTTTAGGAACAATGGTTATACAGGGTTTTGAAACTTGCTATTGTTACTAATGGCACATAATATTAAAAACTTTCAAAATACCATTTTATTTTCTCATTTCAAAAATGTATCTTGTTCAGTGTTGTAAATTTTAAAGGAATATTGAATTTTAACAGATTCTCTATGCCCTCTTTGCTGTATAACCTGCCAACATTTGTATGCCCTGTTTCATGGGATTGAGATCGTATGGTTTCAGAATGTTTGAATGCAGCTTTTGTTCACTTAGTATTCTTTCACACTTTTGCTTCTAATCAGCAAGGAGTAACAGAAACAGGATTTACCCTTTAGCCCAAAGCTACTGAAAAAATTAAACAAAAAATAATGTGGTTCAGTTTTTTTTCAAAACACGGAACATAAAGCAAGATAAAAGAATAGTGATCAATGAAAGATAGAAAATGTGAGTTGAACCCTATGATTTTCCCATATTTCTAGCCTTGAGAAAATCTCCAGTCCATGATCTGGGGAGAGGAAACTATGATACAACTGAGAATCTATAAAGGAAAAGGTGGCTAGAGTCTGTAGGACAGAATATCAGACAAGAGATAACTGCATCCCTCTGAAAAGGGTCCCATTCTGCAGAAAATTGATCAGAGCATGTGTATAATGAAGCTATCTGAGGCTGGAGAAAAGCTCTTCAAAGGGTAATGGAGAAGAGTGCCTTACACTCACACTAAACCAGGAATATTGCCTATTCTCACTAGTCATACTGGAAAAATTTATAGTTTATATAGAATTGGATAAATTACTCAGGAAATCTTATCTCAACAGTAGGAAACATTAGCCTTAGTTTGAGCACTGTCTGAGGCACTCCTAACATGTGATATAAACAAATCTAAAAGTATCAAAAATTTCAGAGTAACTTACCTGCATTATAGTACAAAGCTCAAGATTATGTATAAGGCTATGTACAATATAAAACCAATATAGTTGTATCTTGCTTTTCTGAAGATCCACTTTGAAAATCCCTGCCTTTCACTTGAGGTATTTAGAACATTTATATTTAATATGATAATTTATATAGTTAGATTGTCTATCAATAATTTTGCTGTTTGTCTATTTTCTCCATTTTTCTCTTTGCTGCATTTTTATCTTGTTTTAGATTATTCTTATGACTTCACTTTATCATATTTGTTGGCATATTAGCTATGTAAGAATTACACTACCAACCTCAACATATGTTCCTCATTGGCAGCCAGGTGGTGAGTGATTCAGCTCCATACCCATCTTAGCTTCCATTTCATGAATCACTACTGAAACCAAATAGCTCCTGTTAGATTTCTCAGAAGGCAGTTTCTGAGTTGGAATTCAGCATTCAGAATGTCACTTAAGAAATGTCTTTGGAATTAGTATCTAAAGAAGGGAGCTGAAAGAAATAGGAGAGACAGATGAGTATATTATCTTGATTTATCCTGAGGTAGGCCAAGGTCATTATGTGCTTATAATACCAAATTAATTATTTATAGACTAAGGGGCACTCCAGTAAAGGCATTAATTTTGGGGAAAGTAATTGTCTCTAGGTGAGAGAATCCTTTAAGACACTAACATTTATAGATTGTCAGTCAACAGTATTTCTGGAAGTTGTGTCAGCAAAGTTCTTATTGAAGGCAGATGTGGGCTGCATATTACAGAGACTATCACAATCTTTTAAATGAGAACTTCTCGATTTATTTATTTATATGACTTATCTCCCTTTCCTCATGGCTTTTACCTATTTATTTATCTATGTTATTTTCTTTTCTCTTTAATGCCACATAATTTACTTCTTCTCGAACTAGAGAAGTGTCCCAGAAGTATCTAATCACTTTTGAAGACAGTAATTTTTCTTTTTAGACAGAGTCGCCGTCACTCAATCTGGAGTGCAATGGGACATTCTCTGCTCACTGCAACCTCTGCCTCTTGGGTTCAAGTAATTCTCCTGCCTCAGCCTCCTGAGTAGCTGGGCACCCACCACCACACCTGGCTAACTTTTGTACTTTTAGTAGAGACAGGGTTTCACCATGTTGGCCAGGCTGTTCTCCAACTCCTGACCTCAGGTGATCTGCCTGCCTTGGCCTCCTAAAGTGCTGGGATTATAAGCGTGAGCCACTGCGCCTGGCTTTAAGACAATAATTTTAAAAATGTTGAATACATTTTTACCTACTAAGATTTTATTTATATTCACCTTCTTTTGCCTCTAATTATTACTATTACTTTTTGTGCAAATGTTTTATTCATCTTGTTGAGGCTTTGGAATATAACTGTTTGTAAGACCCTTGAAGACTGTGCTATTTTTTCATTTTTTCAGAAGTACTTTTTGTTGTCTTAGGTTTGTTGAAATTTGTGGGCCTCACAAATTTTGAAGTTTTATTTCAACTTGAGGAAAGAGGGTAGTATTAATTTTTATTTTTAACTTGCTTCTGCATGTAGAGGTTTTGTGCTTCTAACCTTTGCATTCATTTTCTCGGTTGAGAACTGGATCTCTTTTTGACGGCTTTAGCTTTGTTTCACAGCATTGCAGAAAAATATTGTTCTTTAACAAACCACTTTAATATTTGGTGGCCTAAACAACAATCATTTATTTGCTCCTGATTCTCCAATTTTAACTTGGCTGTCACTTATTTTTGTTCATGTGGTATAAGCTAAAGATATTTCTTTGCATTTAGCCAGGAGCACAGTGGAGCCTTCCCAGCTGGAACAACTGAGGACGTTGTTCACTACATGCCTGGCAATGGGACTGGCTATCAGCAGGAGCACTCTGGTTCTCCTCTAGGTAGCCTATGGGGTCCTACTGTATGGACTTCAGCAATCCACTCAAGTTTGCTTGCATTATAGAAGAAGGAAGATAATGAATTTTTGGTAATTATCTTCAAAGATAATTTATCACACAGAGGCATGCAATATATTTAACTGTGAGTCAATACACCTTCAACAATGTTTTGATCAGAGGTCTATTGTTTCACTTCCCTACAACCCCAGCCAACCAACCCATTATTGTCTACTCTTGGACAGAGGTTTCAGCAATTATCAATATCTTTTTTCTAGCTACTTCAGGTCCCTATTTCACACAGCAAACCTACCTCTGATCTTTTATCATGTGGAACTGTTTTGAGCCCTTGCTACTCTTTGGATTGCAGGATGAGGGTTCATCACATTGTTTTATATTGACCAGAAGTCTAAGAAGGGTTCTAATAATTAGAAAAAACATAAAGGAGTCTATTTAAAATATTGAGTCATCAAAAAAAAACATAAATGGGTCTATTTAAAATATTGAGTCATCAAGTATGGATAGCATTCACACAGAATTATGCAACTATGTTTTGGGTCTTCATATCTAGGAATAAGAGCTAAGGCTAGGCAAATTTTTTAGTTTTCTGTTATTTCATTTTAGTTGGCCTAACAGTCAGATTCTCTCCTTTTTTTCTAAAACAAAATAACATTGATGTGAAGAAAATTACATTAAAAGCAGGGCTTAGAGGGAGAAAATTTAGAAACTTCCATTTTACCCTTCATGGCTGAGAAGATTCTATACAGATATCCACAGTGGTCTGTGGTTGTCACAGGCCAAGACAGTCCCACTTTGAATGTGCTCTGTGTCATGTCTGGCTTGATTTGTGAATGAATGTTCCTATTAGCAATGCAAAACTCTCAATTTTGACTACAAGTAGAACAGGCGAAAGAACACAAATCATCAAGCTCTTTAGCGTCATTGACATAAAGACTCACGGCAGATCATTTCTTTCACCTTCACCCTTGTCTGAGAAATATGTCAGATGCCCTTTGACATGTCTGTGTCCAATTCAGAAACAAGTCTACACTTCTAGTATTTTAATAGCATCCTTTTCCTCAAATGAGCATTTTATGTAGACTCATAAAACATTAGCAGTAGAAAGGATTTTTAATATCACTTTCTCTAATGCATGCATCTCACAGATGGGGTTATGTTGGTTAGTTGAGAGGTTATCCAGGTCCTTAATGGCAATGGTAGAGAAAGATAATAATGACCATGACAGTGATGATGATGGCAATTCTCATTACTGAGTACCTGGTATGTGCCAGACAGTGTATTCTCAATGGTTAAAAAAATTAACTCTTAATACTTACCATAAACCTCTAAGGCTAACCCAATTTCACATGAAGAAACTGAGCCCTGAATAGAATAATATACTCACAGTTATAGCTATCGAACAGCACTGGGTTCAGTGAGACCTCACATGTAGAGGGATTGTGGTTCTTCCAGAAAAAGTCCTGGGGACCCAGATCTATTAAAGGCCCAGTGTAGAACAATGAGAAGACCACTGGCTTTGGATCCAGAAAGAATTGATATTGAAAACTATTTTGATTATGCTGTGTTATCTTAAAAAAATTACTCAACCTCTGTGAACTTCAATTTCATCATCTATCAAAGGGTGATGGCAAACATTTCTATTTCATCAGGCTCTTGAGATAACTAAAGATAATGTACTGAGGGTAAAGTTATTAGAACCATACTCTACAATAAGAACTATACTAAGAACCACACTTACTATACAATATGCACTAAAACTGGAAAAATAACACACATAATGTGTATGTGTGTATGGCATTATTATGATCATACACACATATGCATATACACTATTTACCATTAAACAACATGGGTTTGATCTGCACAGGTCGACCTAAACGTGGATTTTTTTTTTTCAATAATACACTTATATCTGCCTCTCCTGCTTCCTGTTACACCTCTTCCAACTCTTCAGTCTCTGCCACCCCTGAGACAGCAAGACCAACCCCTCCTCCTCTTCCTCTTCCTCCTCCTCTTCTCACTCTTCCTCTTCCTTCTCCTACTTCCTGTCTTCTTCTGCTCACTTTTCCTCGTCCTCCTCAGCCCACTCAATGACAAAGATGATGAAGACCTTTATGATGACCCACTTCTACTTAATAAATAGTCAATATATTTTCTCCTAGTAATTTTCTTAATAGTATTTTCTTTTATCTAGAATAATTTATGGTAAGAATATAGTAAATAATTTATATATTATGTTTAACATCCAAAATATGTGTTCATTGACTCTTTATATTATTGGTAAGGCTTTAGGTCAAGAGCAGGCTACCAATAATTAGGTTTTTGGGGAGTAAAAACTAATACACAGATTCTTGACTGAAGTAGGGAGTCAACACCCTTAACAAGTGTTCTTTAAGGGTCAACTAATACTTTCAGGTTTTTGCCTAAATGTTGCTGCTCAGTAAACCCTTCCCTGAACACCATATTTAATTTGGCAGACTAAGTTCCCTGCCAGCACTTGACCACTCCCTTCCTGACTGGACTTTTCTCCATATAATTATTAACATCAACCATGCCTCTTATTTATTGTTTATTATTTGTCTCAATATATTGACTTACCAGAATTATCCCTTTATCTGTTTCATTCACTGCTCAGTTTCTAGAACTATAGTTTGCTCAATAAATATTTACTGAATAAACTATTAATAGTATTATATTTATTTTTTTATCCAAGAATTATCTCTTTTCTTCAAAGGTAATTATTATCAACTGAATTGTGTATTCAGAAAATTCATGTGTTAAAGTCCTAACTCCCTAAGACCTCAGAATGTAACTGTATTTGGACATAAAGTCTTTAAAGAAATAATTAAGTTAAAATGAGGTGTCTTTGTGAGTTTGCAATGTTATAACAGAAATATTATACATTTTGTGGTTTAAATAACATAAATTTATTTTTCATAGTTCTAGAAGCTAGGAAGCACAAGATTAGGATGCCAGCCCATTTGGTGTCTGGCGAAGACTCATTTCCTGGTTTCCAAGGCCGTCTTTTTCTTTATTCTCATATGGCAGAGAGCAGAGAGAGAGAGAGAGAAGGCAAGCTCTCACATCTTTCTTAAAAGGGCACTAATCCCATTCATGAGGGTTCCAGCCCCATTTTCTAATTATCTCCCAAAGATCTGACCTCCTAACTATCACATTGAGGGTTAGGTTTTCAACATGTACCTTTTGGGAAGACAGAAATATTCAGTCTGTAGCATGCATTCATTTGGATGGACCCTTCTCTAATATTACTGGTGTTCCTGTAAGAGCTGAAGATTTGGTCGTAGGCGCACACAGAAGTAAGACTGTGTGAGGTCACTGAGAAGCCAGATATCTACAAGACAAGCAGAAAGTCATCAGAAGGAGCCAAACTTGCCAACACAGATATATATATGAATTCTTGTAAAATTTGGCAACGCAGTCTGAGTTTCTTTCATCCATGAGCTGCTACAGACATGTTTGTAGTTTGCAGTACTGCTATAGATCCATGCCATATTGACACTAGAATTCTGGTATTTTCTATTATGTTATTCCCACAAAAAGATTTTTAAAATTTACGATATATTTTAATTGTATATACTGCATTATTTAATATATTTATGGCAGTTGTAAATCTGTTTTGACAAGCCAACAAGGAAAATAAAATCTGCTTACAAATTCATTTATCTGATGATTGGAAGACTAAATTCTGCCTCTGTAAATTTCAGTTATTTCTTTTATGTTACAAATGTACTCCTCATTCTGGGTACCACAAGACACAGTTGTCATGGTAAGAATTTCTTGCCCTGAATTATTGTGTTACGTATTTGTGTGATTGGTAGTAGAGCAATAGGATTAGTCCCGAAAGCCATTCTCTAACTGATATCATGGAATTGGTTGACATAAATGGATCCAACTAATTTAAAAACAGATGAATCCTGGCTGGGCTTGGTGGCTCACATCTGTAATTCCAACATTTTGGGAGGCCAAAGTGAGCAAATCATTTGAGGCTAGGAGTTGAAGATTAGCCTGGCCAACATGGTGAAAACCCTCCTCTACAAACTGAAAAACATAGCCAGGCATGGTGGCACGTAACTGATCCCAACTACTCTATATGCTGAGACAGGAGAATCACTTAAACCTGGGAGGCGAAGGTTGCAGTCAGCCAAGACTGCGCCACTGCACTCCAGCCAGGGAGACAGAGTAAGACTCTGTCTCAAAAATAAGTAAATAAAACAAGTATAGAGGAATCTCCAGCAACATGTCCTCTTTACATAAAGTCCAAAAATATTCAAATTTACCTTCACTCATCTAATATGAAGAAAAGTGGGACAGAAGCAAAGTCAAAGAAAGTGACTTGTTTTCACACAATTAAAGTATTAATTTGGAAAAAAAAAATCCAGAAACATAATCAATGTGAACTCATGTACAAGGTTCTTCCCAGAGTGTTTTAAGAAACCCACACAAGAAGCCCTGAAGCTAACCTTCACCATCTGCTCTTGTCCACATGAAACTTATTTTGCTTGATTGGGTCAGATTGGCATAAAGGCAATATAAATAGTAAACCCATTTAGCAGCTGTGACCTTTGAGGAAACATAGTAACATAAAGAGGGAAGCTTTATGCTCTGGCTGGCAGATGTAAGAAATTATAGTGATGTCATCCCTGCCATCTTATATAAGCAAGATAGTGCACATATTCAATTTAGTTTCAATATATTCATTTAAGCAACATTCATATAAGAGAAAAACAAAACAAAACATCCTGACCAAGTGCAGTGGCTCATGTCAGTAATCCCAGCACTTTGGGAGGCCAAGGCCGGTGGATCACGAGGTCAGGAGTTTGAGACCAGCCTGGCCAAGATGGGGAAATCTCATCTCTACTATAAATACAAAAAACAAAATTAGGCGGGTGTGGTAGCAGGCACTTGTAAACCCAGCTACTCCGGAGACTGAGGCAGGATAATTTCTTGAACCCAGGAGGTGGAGGTGCAGTGAGCCGAGATGGCACCACTGCACTCTAGCCTGGGCGACAGAGCAAGACTCCATCTTAAAACAAAACAAACAACAACAACAAAAAAACCCCATCTTCCCCTGCAAGGTTGTCTAATCTTTTCATAATTTGGGTCACCTTTTACCCCATAATCACTGATTATGGGTATTGGGAAAGGGATCTGCCCATTTTAACAGCTTTTGTCCCTAGTCTAGACAAGGTTTCTTCCCAGAGGTAACTTTCTTGTAACGTCGTGGCATCTTTTGCTTTTGTGTACCTGCTTATGAACACAAGAGTTTCTGGGCTCTTCTCAATAGCTTGGCACCAGAAATAATGCTTAACCTTTCTCTCATTTTTAGAATCCATAGATAAGAAAAAAAAATTCAAAATTACATGCCTCCTAAATATCAATTAGGAGAAAAGTGAAGGCATGACTTTCCAAGGCAAATGAAGGTCGAGTTATAACATCATTGTCCTATTTAATAAAAATAAAATGAAGGGTGACAGAGAGGTCTGACACTGTATCAAACTGACGACCATAGGGAGGGATGAATAGCTAAAGGGGCTGTGATTTTAAATATGCTCAGGAGAGGAGGGCAATAAATTTTCCTCAATTTTGATAGAAATGATGATTAGCAAAGGGAGGTATATTGAAAAGAGGCTTGAATAGAAGGCAAGAAATTACGGCTTCTAACGTAAATTGTGTAACAAGATGGGTAATGATATGGCTTGGATGTTCGTAATCCCCATTGTTGGAGGTTGGGCCTTGTAGGAAGTGTCTGGATCACGAGGGTGGATCCCTCACTAATGGCTTAACACCAGCCCCTTAGTGATAAGTGAGTTCTTGCTCAGAGTTCATGTAAGATACGGCTGTTTAAAAGCATACGGCACCTCCCCTCTCTCCTGCTTCCTTTCTCTATGTGATGTGCCTGCTCCCACTTTGCTTTCCCTGATGATTTTAAGTTTCCTGCAGCCTCACCAGAAGCAAATGCTAGAGCTATGCTTGTACTGCCTGCAGAGACATGAGCCAATTAAACCTCTTTTCTTTATAAAGGATGCAGCCTTAAGTGTTCCTGTGTATCAATGCAAGAACAGACTAACACAAGTAATAATGGAATAATCACCATCCTCTATCTGTGTTAGAATTGTTGTATATGAAATGGGCATTTGACTAAGCAATGTTTAAGGAGGTAAAAGCTAGGGACATCAAAACTAAAAATATGAACACTAGTATTACATGACTAGAGAGTGTAGGAATAAAGAAGCTATCTTGAAGAAGATTCCAAAGATTCCAAGAAAATAATATTATCTTACCACATAAACATGTTCTCTCTAAAATGTATAAAACACTCTATATGGGCCACTTTTGCTTAGTTCTCACAGGAACCTGAGGGAATTGGAAGGTAGTCTCAACTCACCACCATGCTCTGGGTAACCATAAACAAGTTTTAACAACTATTGTGTCTTCAATTTTTCCAAAATGAAGGTCTCAGAATTGCTGACCCTCAAATTCATCTTTAAGAACTAGCCAGGAAATGACAATAGAGCTGATTAAATCTGTGTTTCTGCAGTTTTATTCAGATTTCAAATATATTATTGTGTGATGATACCTAATTTCCCAATGCCAGGAAATTAATGTGTCTGTGACTTTATGGGGAGAGAAAAATGGATGGTTGGAGGTTGGTACTTTTCCTGAACTTTATCCTGTAAGTCTAATCTCTTGGCTGATTTTGATCTGCATTATTTCTCTGTAATAAACTATACCTGTGAATATAATACCTTTCAACAAAATCTGTGAAACTTTTTAGGAAATTATAGAGCCTGGGATAGTCTGAGAAACAATCAGAGCTTGCAATTGGTGTCAGAAGTGAGAATGGTCTTGTGTAGACACTGCTGCTTAAGTTTGCAGTTGGCTACAACTCCTTCAGGGCTTCAAAGCTCTGCCTCAGGGCACTAACTATATTAGGACACAGCTTGGAGAATTCTATGCCTAAGGGCATCATAAGAAAAAAACGGCATACATACACAATGGAGAGCTTGGTAGAGAACACCATCAAGAGGTAGAAGCTATTAGTACCATGATCCAAGCAAAGCAGCAGACCAGCCAGAAGTCTAATAGAAGTAAGGAAAGAGAAACCTAAGAAAAGCTCTTCTGACACTGGAGGTCAGAAAGTCTGTGCACACACATTAGACTGCACAGATTCGAGAGGAATCCTTGTAAAATATCAAATATGAGGCAGACTTGAGCGCTTTACCAAGTCACACAGAGACTCCAATCAGCACAGGCCGGAAGCCCCAATGCCACAATCTCTGACCAAATACTAAGTGAACAATTGGCTACTCTGGCCCAGAGAGGACTTCTAAGGACCCAAGGATAAAAATAAAATCACACTTATCCTTGGATGTCTGGAAGGACAATGTACATGAGAGCTTTACTCTGTCACTAGCGGTCGGTGAAGGAAATGCCAAGTTACTCCTAAGTTTCTGGCTTAATGTGCAACAAAAACTGTTAATCTCTGAACTGTAATAATAGTCGTGAGCCACTCACACATCCAATAAATAAGATGTCAATGAAAAACACATGTTGATGAGGACGTGGAGAAATCGGAGCACTTATGCACTGCTGGTGGGAATGTAAAATTGTGCAGCTGCTTGGAAAACAGTTCAGTCATTTCTCAAATATCAAATATAATGTTACCATCAGGTCCAGCAATCCCATTCCTAGGTATATACCTACCCAACAGAATGAAAACATACCTTCACACAAGAAAGTTTAACTGATGATCTGCAAATATAGGATTCTAGGATTTTCCTAGTCTCCGTGGTCTAGGAAATGTTATTTCAATTTGGAGAAATTTTGCCTTCCCTTTTTTTCTAAGACTTTTATTTGATTCTAGTCATTGATCATCTGATTGAAATCCCATTATTTGACAATCTCACTATTCTCTGAGTACAATTAAGAGCATAGGAGAAACACGGACCCTGGACTAACAGTTAGTTGTTACAAAGAGGAAGTCTTCTGAAATATACCTCACATGGCAGCCTAGGGGGTTGGGAACTGTCCTGGTTACTACCTGGTTTTAAGACTTTGGGGTAGTTTAAGATTATTCCAGAATATATTCTCACTGTTCAAATTGTATGACTATAGCACATCCTGCTGTTTTCAGCAGACCAAGGCAGCCGTGTGACTTGGACCCCTGAGTTGGGATTAGCTGGTTTTATTTTTTATGCATTATGTCTAGTTCCCTGAAAGATTTAGCAAACATCATGTGCTAAAATTTTTGAACTTCTAGTTTACAAAAGAAAATGAGCAGCTCAGACATAGGGTTATGTATGTATAATGAAGCCCAAGTGTCAGAAACACTTATGCAACCTGTAAAACTCCCTGATGAGGGTTTCTTCCCCTAGTGTCACAGAGAGTTCAGTTTGTGTTTAGGCAAATGAGAAAACAAATCAGTAGTTAACAGGAACGCTGCTGCGCTGACACATTAACATTTACTTTATAAGCAGAGGTTGTCAATGAGTGCAGGTTAGCCCAGTGGGGACCCTGCCAGGCAGAGGAAAGTGCAGGGTGTTCCCCTTTTGCTTGGATGGCAAAAATAGATCCATCTTTGTCAGCCCAAACCAACACAGAAGTGAAGTGGCTTTGTGGATGTGGATTGATGTAATATATTACATGCATATGGATGATTGTATATAAAGTTATGCATACGTAGCAATGATCCTAGCTTTAGACTAACTGTATGTATTAGTTTCCTGAGGCTGCTGTAACAAAGTATCACAAATTGGGTGGTCTGAAACAGCGGATGCTCATTCTCTCTGGTTAAAGGAGGCCAGAAGTCTAAATCAAGCAGGATTGGTCCTTTCAGAGGCTCTCAGGGAAAAATTCTTCCATATCCCTCTTCTAGCTTCTAGCGGCCACTGGCCATCATGGCATTCCTTGGCTCAGGGCATTATAATTTAAAATTCTGCCTCTGCTTACACATGGCTGTATTCCTTTTGTTTATGTCTGTGTCCACATTTTTCCCTTCTAATAAGGACATCAGGTACTGTAGGATTCCACCTGAATCCAATATGACTTCATAATGAATTAATTACATCTGTAGAAATTATGTTTCCAAAATGCTTACCTTCATAGGCTCCTGGGTCTAAGACTTCAAAGCAGCATTTATTCTAGAATCTGATCACCTTGAACACATATGAGGGCTGGTGAAAAAGGGTTCACATTCCATGCCTTGTGAAAGAGTAGCATGGAGGGGTAGTGCATGAAGCATAAAGAAAGCACTTGGGTACTTGGGTAGAGCTAGGAGGAGCCCAAAGAAGGTCTGTATCTGCATAAGGCTGGCCCAAGACTGGGCTGTCAGTCAATAAATCTGCATTTAATTTCACCTTAAGTCACACTGTGGTGTGTATTGGTAATATGGTAGTGCATAAGATATACAGATCTCTGGTCCCAAGTTGGACAGAAGAAGAGAGGTTGATTATACACATAGCACGGAGTCTAGTATGCACATTGTCTCTGGTCCATCTTCCCCTCTGGTTTTATGCCAAGACCCAAAGACAGTGAGCTAAGAGTGAAATCAGAAACAGCAAAATGTGAACATGCAGACTGGGTAAAACATCAGAAGCAAAAGACAACAATTTCCTAGGTTATAAAAGGCCAGGAAAGTTCTGATGTATTGTGCTTCAAACCAATACATAGGGGAAGTGTGTTAGTACAACCCCTGTGACGATGAAACTGGCCAAGAGGCATTTGTACAGGCTAGGAACGGCACTGTGTGACTTCCCGATTGCTGCAGTAACACATTGCCACAAACAGTGGCTTAAACATGCATTTAGTGTCTTAGTATCTTACAATTTTGGAGATCAGAAATCTGAAACAGGTTATGCAGGATAAAAATGAGATGTTATCAGAACTGTATTTTGAATGCTCTAAAGGATACCTTATTTCTTGACTATTCTAACTTCTAGGAGCGACGCACATTCCTTGACTTAAGGCCACATCCCTTGGACTTCTGCCACTGCCATCACTTCTTCTCTGCCTCTGCCTCTCCCGTCTCCCTTTTTCACTTATAAGGACCCTAGTCATCACAGTGGATACATCCAAATAATTTAGGATCATCCCCTGAGGATCATCTCAGGATTCTTAACTTTATTACATCTTCCAAGTCCCCTTTTCCATGTTAACTACCATATTTATAGGCTTAGGAATTAGGATATGGACACCTTTGGGTGGCCCTGATTCTACCTACCAAAAGCAGTCTCAGTCAGCATTATCCGAAACCTGGGCATCAGAGGCCTCAGCTGGACTGTTGGCCAAAATTAGCAATCATTTGGTCAGGAGAGGCCCTGGACATTGATCCCCTTTATTCCTGGAAGCCTTTATGTGTTCAGGTAAATATTAATTTACAATAGATACTTGTAGCTGGTATTATTTATTGTGTGTGTGTAAGCTCCTGAGAGTGGAGGTAGGGGTAGTTTCATGCCTGCTCTTCAGTAATATTCAACTCTAATCTTAGTGCAGGTATCATGTTTAGTTTTCTGCATATACAACCTATGCCCAGTTCAAGTTCAATTCTGCCACAATTCCCTGATACATATACAAAATATAGGAATATACTGTGTGTATCATGTAATTAATATATGAAAATGTTTATATTCAATGTGAATGATATATTTATCATTGAAATTTTTGTATGTAATCTGTATAACGGATATGTTTTATAATTGTAATTCATAATGTGCTATTAATATGAGTACTTGGATGAACCTGGAAACCATCATTCTCAGCAAACTGACACAAGAGCAGAAAATCAAACACCGTATATTCTCGCTCATAGGCGGGTGTTGAACAATGAGAACACATGGACACAGGGAGGGGAGCACTACACACTGGGGTCTGTTGGGGGGAAATGGGGGAGGGGCGGGGGGTGGGGAGGTGGGAAGAGATAGCATGGGGAGAAATGACAGATACAGGTGAGGGGACGGAAGGCAGCAAAGCACACTGCCATGTGTGTACCTATGCAACAATCTTGCATGTTCATCACATGTACCCCAAAACCTAAAATGCAATAAAAAAAAAAATATGAGTACTATTATTTATATATATATTTTATAGAACTATATTAACTATGTATAACATCTATATATATTTTATTGTAGCATTTTACATTCCTTTCCTAGGATGATCAGCTTAGATTGAACAAACAATGGTATGAAAAGGATAACAGACTTTACAGTAGGCTAAGGAGCATAATGAAAAATTTCAGAGAAGGACCATCATGCTTCGAGAAATTGCTTTATATCTTTTATTGTATTATTTAATCCTCTTACCAATTGTATGGGATGGTGAAATAATAATTAGGTCCATTTTACACATGAAAAAACTGTAACTGAGAAGCCAGTGGCATTTCTATGATCCGACAGTCAAGTATGTGTCAGAATGGGAGCTGAATTCCAGATTTTCTGATTAATCCAAGTCTGTCACGTAACATCATGCTAAACTTGGGACGTTTGTGCAACTGTGAATAGAGGTGTTGGTGATAACAGCTTATTCATAGAGACTGGTAAGGGGTAAAGTCATAAAACGAGATAATACATGTAGGATTTGATCAACTGTAAAACACTATGCAATTTTTTTGTTAGAGAGCTTGCCGCTGAGTGGATATAATGCTGTGTTAAATTGGGTGTAACAAGCTCTTCCATTTATAGAAGTTCAGAAAGGGATAATGTCAAAGTGTTATGGGAGAGATTGTTACCAATGCAAAATATCTGCTTTGATTAATTTAATTTCATACTCACAAATTTCTTATTTTGTTATTTATTCCGTCGTAGAGTTGAAAAGCGAGACTTCAGCAAGGTTAAATAATCTTTTTTGACAGTGACTGGGTTCAAAATTAGAATGTTTCTAAAAGCTATATTCTTTTGTCTACTCTCTACTCACTTTGAACCTTGTGCATGTCCTCAGTGGGGAAAAGATGCTTTTGCATTTATTAGCACTCTGGAGTACTCACCTATGATTTGAAGACAGGCATGGTCCTGCAGGTAAAAAGGAGACAGATCCGTGATCAGATGATTATGACATAAAATCGTAATTCTTTAAATAAATAAAGCCTTATCAAATTGACTTCCTAAGGCTCTCACCATCTGTATTTTCGTTTTTCCTGCAAGTGCAGTCTGGCTTTTCAAAATTCTGACAGTGGTTGCAGGGAAAGCAGGGAGTATTGAAAAGAGAAGAAAGTTCTTTTAAGGCCTCGGGGCAAGCTCTGAGTTCTCTAGATGGATTTGCTTCACATTCTTTGGTGAAACCTCTGTGCATATCAAAATCTCTTGCAAGGCGCCATTCACTGTCCCTTCACATGCACTGTTTAGTGACAAATGTTTACCATTTCTCCACTTCTGTGTGCATATTTGTAACAAATTCAGATCTCTAACCTCTAAAATAACAAATACAGTTTTTCAAATTTTCTATTTCTTTTGTTTTTCTTGAGACAAAAAGTATTACTTTTTAATCACTTGAGTTTAAATTACATTTTAATTTATTTAATTCCCAAGAGTCTGCCTACAACAAGCACCTGGAACGCATTATTTTCTCGTCTGGAATATAGATACTTCCGCCCCTTCTCCACCCAGGTGTCTTTTGTAGCACCTACTCATTGTTAAAGCTTACTCTGTTACCCCACTCAGAAAAGTCTGCCCAGATGACCTTTTCTGAGTTCCTTGTGTTTTGTTTTTACAGAGAACCCTGAGCTTATCTAAAACACTGAGCATATTGAGAATGGAAAGTTTGCATTTAAATCTCTAATGCTTCCCATAGAATTTGAATCAAAGAGATAATTACTTTAAAAATAAATTTTAAAATGAGCAGTAAACAAACGAAGAGCCAACGGCACAATCTACAATCCAAATGGAACATTCTCATGAACAACATGAGTTTTACACTGAAAAAAGTTGTCACACTGTCCTGAAACAATTAGGCAACACCCTTTCAGTATGTTGGACTCTAGTTCTGTTCTCCAATATTTCCAGTTTTATTCCTCTGGGCATAGGACCAGATTTTAGTTCACCCATGTGATACAGTTTAGACATGACCAGGATACTTATTTAGGACAAGGAAGTGCATGTGTCTCCTCCGGGAAAAATAATTTAAGAGCTAGTATGTGATTCTCCATTTCCCTTTCTTGTGATATGGAGCTACGTGATCTTCCAAATTGGTGAGACTATATCCAAGCCTGAACTTTGATTTCAGATACAGAGTAAACTCCCACCCCTGCCAACCTGCAATGGCTTGTATACAATAAACAAATTTCTTATTACTTTAAGCCACTGAGATTTTGAGGTTATGGGAGCAAAAACTACTTTTTTTTTTCCTGAACAACATGATTAATATTGTTTATAAAATTGACATTTTAATGTAATTATCTTGGTTTAAATTGGTAATCTTCCATTATTCATATATATATATATATATATATAATTGCGCTTTAGGTTCTGGGGTACATGTGCAGATCATGCAGGATTGTTGCATAGGTATATACATGGCAATGTGGTTTGCATTCTCCATCCCCTTGTCATGGTGAATGCCAGAAGAGATTTGGATAATTCTGCTTCTTGGGCTCTTACACATTTTCCCACCAAGTGCAGTAGCTGAAGCCTGTAATCCATCCCAGAACACTGGGAGGCAGAGGTGGTGTACAAAAAGGCTTTTCCTTAGTTCAGATAAAGACGGCGTCCTTGTCACACAGCTGTGAAAATTTAGGCTCGTAGACAATTTGAAGGCTGAATAAGACAAGGTTTTACTGGGTAAAAGAGAAGAAAAAGGGAAACTGAGACCTTTCACAAAGCCGGAGTTCCTGCTGGTACGCTTCCCGCCTTGCAGTTCAGATCTCAGATTCAACACAGGACGAAGAGGGACCAGGCTTTTCCCAGCTGCAAACAGTGCAAACTTCTGTGGCTCCACCCCACCCTTCCTTCTCCCCAGTGCGCAGGGAGCCCTTCCCACCTTGGTGTCTCAGTGTGAGAATCACATGAGATGGGGAGTTTGAGACCATATGGGGCAGCATAGCAAGACCCTGTCTCTTAAAAAAATTATTAAAAAATATAGATGTGCATGGTGTACACCTGTAGTACCAGCTACATGAGAGGCTGAGAGGGGAGGATCACTTGACGCCTGCTCTGAGATAGAACAGTGCCACTACACTCCAGCCTGGATAACAGAGGAAGACTGTCTCTAAAGCATAAAAGCACCTTTCCTCCCTCATGGAGGGAGGAAATGTACATGGCAGCTCATCTTGAGGTGTGCATTCTATAACAAAAAGAAGGCCCATTTAATTCACTTGAGAGTTTTAAAAAATAACAGAAAGCTATGTTTATATCTAGTACTGTTCCTTAAAAAGTTTTGCTTGCTTTGGTCTGTCAGAGATTATCAGAAGCCCAAATGTCTGTGTTCTAAATGAGAATGGAGTAACCATACCTGAATTTCATCACTTTGTACATCTCAGGAAAAAAGCAACAAGCAGAGAAGTGGTCATCTCAATAATTAGAAGTGATAACTGGGGGTTGTCATTGTGCTTGACTATAGATAATAAACTTCCCAGAATCCCCACCACCAAATGCTCAATGTATGTGGGAAAGAAATTCTGCTAAAATCATTAACATTGTTTAAGAAAAAAAATCTCATGAGCTGAGGGCCAAGGAATCAGTGGGATATGTGATATAGTTATTCTTTAATGTTATTGTATTACTCCATTTTTACACTGATATAAAGAATTCTTAGAGACTGGGTAATTTATTAGGGAGAGAGGGTTAATTGACTCATAGTTCCATATGGCTAGGGAAGCCTCAAAAAACTTAGAATCATGATAGAAGGGGAAGCAGGTATCTTCCTCATAAGGTTGCAAGAGAGAGAGAGAAGCAAGAAGGAGGAACTTCCAAACACTTATAAAACCATCGGATCTCATGAGAACTCACTATCATGAGAACAGCCTAGAGAAAGCACCTCCTTGATCCAATCACCTCCCTCTCTTGACAAATAGGGATTACAGGTTCCTCCTTTGACCCATTGGGATTACAACTGATATGGGTGGGGACACAGAACCAAACCATATCAGCTACTTTGGTGACAACAGGTATTTTGTTCAAAATGCTTCCGAATTGCCTTTAAGACTTCTGAGTTTTCTCTCATTGACCCAGTAACACCTATTTGGATCTATTTATTCCCCCTTCTTACAAAGTGGCTTCTTTTGTAATTTTGGCTAACACTTCCTCTAAAACAAGGAGGCAGCATACAAACATGAAAAAGCCTTCAAGTTTTGACATTTAAGAGGAGATTCTAGAAGTGGTTACACTGACTGTGATAAAGTGTTAGGAGAGACTCTGGCTATAAAAACAAAAACAGTAAGATGGCATAGTACAGAGGTAATTGTCTTCTGTGAAAGAACTGCCTAATAGTAATTATTGTGGTAATAATAGCTAACACTTTTTATGGTTCAGTAACTAAAAACTAGATATGTCGATTAATTTAATATTCAACAGTGTAAAATATTAGCCCATTTTACAGATTCACAAATCCAGACACTGAGATAGGTAGTTCAAGATCATACGCATATGGCCAGTAAGTACTGGAGCCTGGATTCAAACACAGACATAGACCAAATACTCTTATTAGAGTAAATTCATAAATAAATATTCATTATGATATTAGAAAATTATGACAATATTAAAAGGTATTCAGGGTAATATTTTGGAAGTTAGAAGGTATGCATAATTTTTTTTTTTTTTGAGACAGAGTCTTGCTGTGTCACCCAGGCTGGGGTACAGTGGCATGATCTCGGCTCACTGCAACCTCTGCCTCTGGGTTCAAGTGATTCTCCTGACTCATACACACACACATATACACATATATGTACACACAAACACAAATATATGTGTGTGTGTGTATATATATATACATACATCTATACATATATGTGCCTTATCATTTTAATACATATGTATATATGTGTGTATGTATACATGTGGGTATATATGTATCTGTGTATAAGCATATATGCATATATACACATGTACATGTACAAATATGCATGTATATATACAGCATCAAATATATGTATTCAAATATATGTATTTGAAATACATATGTGTGTATATATGGCTTCTGTGAAATATATATACACACACATATATATATTTCCCACTCAGAGGCTATCTATAGACTAAGTTCAGAGACACTGAGAAATTTAAAGTCACAAAATCTCAAGATTTATAAACAACAAAATTTGTTTCTTACTCGAAGTATTTATTGGTTGATTGTGGTTATGGTCAACATTCCTTTTTCATTCTTTGGCCCAGGCTGAAGAAAGAACTTCCAGTTATGAGGTTTTTTTTTTTTTTTCCAACAAAGAGAAAAGAAAAACTGTGGAAACACATAACGATTTTTAATGATTGTGTTCATTTGAATGTCATATTCCTTTGACCAAGTGAGTCACATGGCTGACTAGGCATTAAGGTAGTGGAATTTTTTTCCCTAGAGGATGGGCATCAAGGAAGTCTTGTATGAGTGAATGAGTTAGAGACCAACAAATAATATAATCTCCTATGCATGAAATATTGGCAGCAACCTCAGAACCTTTCATTTCAAGTGTAGTTTTAATTTTACTGCACACTAGCTGACAAGCAACCACTTTGATAATGGCAGTCTCAGAAAACAAAACAACTGCTATTGCAGAGCTGAGAGTACTCCTTTGTCTTTTTTTTTTAATTTAATTTAATTTTATTTTATTTTGTTTATTGCATTTTAGGTTTTGGGGTCCTTCGTCTTTTATGCACTGAGATCTCTTATATATTTCCCAATTCACTGTGAATAAATTGAATCTCAAGAAAAAGATAATTATTATCCTTGAATAAATAATATGATGTCAAATATTAGGTAGACCCTTAAGTCTATGTTGATCTATTTGCTAGAGGTTTTTCATTCCTCTTTTCCCAGATACACTCATGAGAAACATTTGTCTTAAAATTTCCCTGATTCCCACAGTAATGAATTCATACTGCTTTACTCAAACTAGGTATTACACTCAATCTCACTTTCTGTCACTTAAGGCTGCTCCCTCAGTGGAAATAGAATAACTTTAAGGATGTCTTAGCCATTCTCCTTTTCTGAACCACGCCAACAATGTGCTATTTACTAAGCCTGCTATTGACTTAGGACTTAGCCTTCTTTATCCAGTTTGAACATGACAAAATCCTTAAGAGGAAACTGAGGGATATTTTCCCAGACTTTTAATGATTATTCTTTTTCTCCTTGGGAGTCTTGCCAAATCTTAGCTCTGGGTCTGACCCTACATATCTGAAGGCATTTTCAAATTCAAGTCCCTCTGTGGTCTCTTTCCTGGATTTATCCCAGCTTCCAGAATGGAACTCATAAGAAAAGTAAAGAGAGAAAAAAAGAATTAGTATTATGCATTCCCCTCATTCTTCTTTTTTAGACTTTATTTAATCTTTATAGCAAAGATTACTATCAGTCTTTTCTTATTCTTGTCACTTGGCCAAGATTTGCAATACGTATGACACTCATAGCTGTTCCACTTTTTCATTATGAATCAGTCTTTCTACTCACCTGAGCTGTTATTCCTGGAACTGCTTGTTGGGCTCTTTCAATGTGCAAAGTTCAACATATTATTTTGCAAGTGTGTAGCTTTGTCAGGGTCAAAGAGAAAACAAAACTTCCTTGTAGAAACAGTCAGCCTTGGGACAGAAGGTGAAGATGACCAGGGTTTTTTAGTGCCTGTATTAGTCACAGTTCTCCAGATAAACAGAACCTATAGGATACACATAGTTATATAAGAAGGATTTGTTACGGGAAATGACTCATATAATTACGAAGGATAAGAAGTCCCATAATGTGTAAGTTGGAGAATCAGAAAAGCCAGTGGTAAAATTTTGCCTCAGCGCAAAGGCCTGAGAACCAGGAGCTCTGTTGTCAGAAGGTGAGAGAAAATGAACATTCTAGCTCTGGAAGGGAGAGTGAATTTAACTTTCTTTCAACTTTCTATCTGGGCCCTCAATAGATTGGCTGATGCCCACCCTCATTGGTGAGGATGATCTCCTTCACTCAAACTCGTGATTCAAATGCTATTCTTTTCCAAAGACACACTCCAAAATAATGTTTACCAGGTTTCGGGGCATCTCTAAACTCAGTAAAGTTGACTTATTTAATTAACTGTTACTGTGTCTGAGCTAAAATTGATGACTGATTTCTACTTGAAGATTCTCCTCCCCATCTATTTACAGAACTTATCTTTGATTATTGTAAGAGGCAATATGCCCCAGCAGTTAAGGGTCTAATTGGAGAACTCAGCCCACCTGGGTTTGAATTCTTACTCAGTTGCTTGACTGATCCTAATTAAGTTATGTAGGTGTTTCAATTTTTTATAAAGTGATGCATAACAGTACTTACATCTTAAGGTCATTATCTGTATTAAATAAAATAAAAAATAAATACTTTGCATCATGCTTAGCACAGAATTAATTCTTATTAAATGTTAAGTATCATTGATGGCAACTTGGATTAGGACACTGACCTTCCTTTTTCTTTATCCTTCTCTGCTATAGCTGTTTTGATACTGTAATTTTATTATTTTAATTTTCAATGATTTTATTTAAATGCTGTATTAGTCAATTTTCATACTGGTATAAGGAAATATCCAAGACTGGGTCATTTATAAAGAAGAAGAGATTTAATGGGCTCACAATTCCACATGGCTGGGAAGGCCTCACATTTATGGCAGGAGGTGGAGGAGGAGCAAAGTCAGGCCTAACGTGGTGGCAGGAAAGAGAGCTTGTGTAGGGGAACTGCCCTTTATAAAACCCTCAGATCTCATGAGACTGACTCACTGTCATGAGGACAGCACAGGAAAAACCAACCCCCATGATTTAATTACCTCCCACTAGGTCTCTCCCAAGACATGTGGAGATTATGAGAGCTACAATTCAAGATGAGATTTGGGTGGGAACACTGCCAAACCATATCAAATGCCATCCAAGAAATGTTTGGCACATTATTATTTATGTTATATTCTCAAAATCCCTGTAAGGCAGTAGACAGAATTGCTCCTACAGATACGAAAGCTGTATTTAAGAGGCAAGGTTAGTATTTGATTCTAGATCTGTTTTATTTGAGAGTGTTCATACCTGTTGCTATGGTTTGAATGTTTCTCCGAGGTTTATGTGTTAGGAAACTTAAATTCCAAGTTTACAGGTTGATTAGCGGTGGGGCATTTGGGAGGTAATTAGGACTAGATAAGGTAATCAGGGTTAGGACCCTGTGTTAAGACTGGTGGCTTTATAAAGAGAGGAAGAGAGACCCTGAACTAGCACATACACTTTTGCCCTCTCATTATGCAATGCCTTGCACCATGTTTTGACACAGCATGAAGGCCCTCACTGGATGCTGACTCCTCAATCTTGGACTTTCCAGCCATCAGAACATAAAATATATCTTTTTTTTTTTTACTAGTTAATCTCTGGTATTTTGTTACAGCAACAGAAAATGAACTATAACCCTCTCTTTCCACCATACCTCTTTACTTTTCCAAAAATAGCAACACAGAAATAACAGGCTTTTAATGAAGAACTTCCTTTCCCATGCTTCTTGCTTCCATATGAAGGGAAACCCATTAGTGTGGCTTTCCTTTCCTGTCCCCAGTTTGCACATCCTGTTCCCATTGTTGATGACTTATGGGAAAAAAACGGGAGCAATTGTGTTTCAGTTCTTCATTTTTCTCTCCTTTCAGGAATCTGGCCATTAACAGTGAATGTGTGGCTTGGTGTGCTGGAAGTCCTGCAGTAAGTCTAATTGTAAAGAACTCACCCTAGACAAGAGCTACTTATGATTATTTGGGCAGGTCTGCCTAATTCTAGGCAGGCTTTTGGGAAACTCACTGTTGCTGTGCAATTGACCACATCCACCTACACAGTTTTTAACAATAGCAGAGAAAGTATTTTAGTTTCCCTTGACCTTATTTCGAACTCTATCTCAGTTGGTTTTAAATTGAAAAAGTAAAACACTCATTTTATTGAGTCCTTTCACAGGTGATTGTCAAGACTGACCTTTAAAGTGATTTCAAAGGACAGATGGTTTCATTGGTCATTTGGAAGGCAAATAGTTGTGTAAAGAGGTTTTACAAAAAGCCAGATTTTTCAATGTCATGTATAGGTTTGCTCAAACTTTTCCCCAGCTTTGAATGCTAGAGCTTTTGAAGTTAAAGCTAACTTCAGGAATGTACGAGTATCTCCTGTCTTCCTGTCTTAGAGGTTATAAGCAAATAAATTTTAAATACTTGATCTTATTATTATTAATATTTTGAGATGGTGTCTCGCTCTGTTGCCAGGGTGGAGTGCAGTGGCGCTATCTCAGCTCACTGCAACCTCTGCCTCCCTGGTTCAAGTGATTCTCCTGCCTCATCATCCTGAGTAGCTGGGATTACAGGCACATGCCACCATGCCCAGATAATTTTTGTATTTTCAGTAGAGACAGGGTTTTACCATGTTGATTAGGCTAGTCTCGAACTCCTGACCTCATGATCCATCCACCTGCCTTGGCCTCCCAAAGTGCTTGAGGTTACAGGCATGAGTCACTTTTTTTTTTTCCTAAGTAAGTGCTTGCCCAATTTGAGGGGACAGTGATCCATTTAATAATCAACCAAAAACTATCTTTCATCTTCCAAGTGAAGACAAAAAAGTAAAAGCAAAATCATACTGTTAGTTTGCATTTCTTTTATTTCTTCTTTTATTTATATATTGAGCTGTCCTTTCACTGTTTTGAAACCCCTGTTCTATGACAAGAGCTTTAATTTTACTGTTGATAGATAAAAAGGTGAGTAGATAAAAAGGATTCTTATGGTCAGAGAATGCAGGTAGGAAGTCTATGTAATACCAAATATCTGTTACTTGTTTATGTTACTTTATTTATAAAAATATGGCCCTAGTTAGCTTCAGAAGAGAAGGAACATATGTTGAGAACATTCAAGTGTCTGCTAGAATAAAATAGGGACATCAGTCACTTGGAAAGAAAATAAACCAGGGAGACTTCAGGACATGGGACAGCTAAAGTGATTGGTGTCTCTAACTGGAAAGCTGCCATTAGTGTGATGGAGATTTGATAACTTTCAGTCTCTCTGTCTTTCCCTGCCATTGGCTGGATATTTGGGTGGATCAGACTGTGTTAGGTACTTGCTTTTGATTAATTACCTGTGGCCTCTGTGGCATCTATGGCTATAAAGGAGTTGGTCATAAAAACAGTGCCATGGCCACAGCCATGTTAGAGCTACTGCTAGAAAGGGCGGAATCATTGTGAACTGAACACCCACTTCAGGGAGTCTCTATACAATAGTTGAAATGGCTTTTTTATAGGTCAAAATAGTAGAATGCCATAAATTTCATATGGTACAACCTAAAAATCCATTTGGCATTTTGGGCTGAGCACATTTACACTCTCTTCTCTCACATGTTCGAGGATGTTACCATCAAAAGTGATTCAACAATCCCGCAGTAACCCTCAGGATTCCACAGGAGATGTGGACATTCCACTTTCTACTTTATGTCTAAATAACTATGTACTTATTTCTCATGGAGGAATAAGAATAAGAACTGCATGGATGATTTACTTTGGATGCCAGGTGGAATATATAAGCAGACTGCTTGGCTGGGTTGCTGCTCAAAGAATGTTCATTGAAGAATAGAAAATTTATTCAAAAAACCAATCACTCTTACTTGCTTGGGGCTGAGATGTTGCAGTGTCAAAATTGGAAAGCTCTAGGTAAATTGGGGCAAGCTGGTCACCTATGGCTTAAGCCGGTGTATACGTGTAGTTATCCTATTACACACCAAGTTGGGAGAGGAAAATAGCTACAACTAGCAGAGAAGTAAAGAGAAATTTATTATGCTTCAAGGACCCATGATAGTGCCTGACACATAGTTGCTATTTGACAGATTAGAGTCATAATAAAAATAAAATTAATATATCTTTCAAACATATTATATATGATACATTGTATTAAAAGAAGTAAATATGCCATCTCAGGTTATTCTTCAATCAGCCCTTCTATTACCATTTCTCAGATGAGAAATTGACTTATTCTCATACAGATTAATCTAAGAGAGAGTATGTAATCTAACAAGGGTCATGGAGTTTATAAGTAGTGGCACTAAGTTATTAACTGAAATTTCTGTGACTCAGATCTTGTCTTTCAAGGAGACCTGTCGGTGTTCTTTCCTGCCATGACTTTGGTTGGTTCCTTTTGTTTTGTTACTGACTTTGACTCTTGACTTATGATATGTGGCATTTCTCTGTCTTGAGTACAGTACATAATTTCCTACCTTCTCATTTGTCTGCCCACGTGAGCCTGATTATACCCCATACTCAATCACTGATTTTCATTACTTATTAATTTATTCAATTATTCTATCAATATTAATGCACGCCCAGTTTCTGTATAAGTCAGGAAGCTTGACATCTGTCCTTCTAGTAGTAGGATAATCTTCATGTGTAGTAGGGGAATTTTACTGTATTCAGTATTACAACCTCAATCATATTTTAACAGTCTATGTAAGATTAGCACTTCTTTGGAAAAGATTTTACTTTTTCTTTGAGAACTAGAGCCTTATTCTCTTGACTCAAGACTGAGGGTTCAAAGCTTAGGTCTTGCTGTCTATATTAGTATGTTCTCACACTGATGTAAAGCTAATACCTGAGACTGGGTGATTTCTAAAGGAAAGAAGTTTAATTGATTCACAGTTATGCATAGCTGAGAAGGCCTCAGGAAGCTTACACTCATGGTGGAAGGGGAAGCAGTCACTTTTTCACAAGGCAGCAGAAGAGAGTGTGTACAAGCACAGAAAAAACTACCATTTATAAAACCATTGGATCTTATGATAATTCACTCAATATCATGAGAACAGCATGGGAGAATCATCCTCCACAATCCGGTAACTTCTCTCCCTTGATCTGTAGGGATTATAGTTGGAGATGAGATTGGGGTGGGGACAAAGAACCAAATTATATCACTGTCTAACCTGTTTTCCTCTATTGTCCTGAAAAGTATTTTTTAAAACAAAAGATTAATACACCTATGGGCAAAACTCTCACACTGAATGGTTATTTTGTTCTTTTTAGAAAACAAAGACCACTTGTGCAACCCATCCGTATACAACCATGACAGTCTTTGAATAATCAGTAATGAAATAGACACAGGCTCAATGTTCCATGGCATGAGTGTAAAGTGCAGCATAATAAAAAAACGTGATCTGGAAAAATGTTTGCTGAGAGGAAAGTCGTCCTGTTGTCTGAAACTTTGTTTTCAAGTTCATTTTTGTTGAAAATGAAATAAGGTTGTGGGCTGTGACTTCTTCCTTCTCATCTGTTACCAGTTTGGCTGGGAAGAAATTCTCCCTTTGTATTTCTCACTGGCTAAATGGGACCCAGAGATGAAGACCCAGGAGAAAGTGCTGTTCCCAGGAGTCAGCTGTAAATAAAATCACAACACAGTATTTGGAGACCTAGATATTTAATTACATCCTTCATGGCAAATATAACATTGGTACATTGTATCAGTATATTTTGTTTGTATTTATCTCCAAATACCCTCTAAAAATATACAGTATGACATGTTTCTGAAAGCCTTGTATTTCCAGGAGGTATTTATTGCAGTGAGTATTTGAGGATGCAGAATGGGCTGAGGCAGAGCTCTCACTTCATCTCACTTCCAACTCTCTGGCTGTGACTCAATCTTCCTAGGCTGATCCTGAGTTATATTTTGCTCCCCTTGATCACCATCATGCCAGAATCTCCGGCCACCAGAGACCTATTGCTCAAGGAGTAGTTATTGAAGCAGTTTTTTGTTTATCCCACAGTTGTGCTGATTGTAGAGGACAGACAGTCTTTGGAGTCACTTTGGGAAAAATGCAGGTCATCCATGAGGGCTTCTCCGTGTTGGCAAAGCAGACTTGCTCTGAAAGGGGCAAGTCATTGCAGTGAGCAATTAGGTTTCAGATCAATCCGGAGATTAGTCTACATTTGGTGAGAACACTTGGATTCCCACAAACCTGGCTCCCATGGTTGGGAATGACTCAGGTGGAGTCATGAGTTTAAGATATTGTGATTGTTCTTGAAGTAGTAAGCAGAACTCTCATCTCAGGAGCTGGGGAAATAATGGAAACACGAGTGCTTGGAGGGGCTTTACAGCATCTTCTGGATGATCTAGGGCATCCTCTCACCTTCTGCAACAGTCATGGTGGTACATGGGCAGCAGCAATGCTGAAACACTTTCTCCAGCTGTGTAAAAACAGGCATCTGCCTTAGACAGGAGTCAGTGACTGTATGAGTATGGAACATAGAGAACTTTTGTCTCAGCATTGATCAGTGTGGGCACCCACGAAAGAAGGGTAATGTAAGCCCAAGAAAATGTCAGATGGGAGGCTGCGGCAAGAACAGAGACAGTGGTGTGGCTGCAGGTGGGGAGATGTTTCATCAAAGCAACAGAGATGTCATTCCTAGCAGCACCAATGGCTTGGCTTTTTTTTTTTTTTTTTTTTTTAATAAACTTAGACTCACAGAACAGAATCAGGGTACCTCCTTTGACAATCTTCTTATGGTCCAGCTAGCTGATGCATTATCAGTAGAAGGAGCGCAGAAACAATAAAAGACAACACGCTGGAGAGGAAGGTGGGAAGAGCTAGTCTGGGACAAGCTGAAAAGCTCACAGGCCATTTGTCGTGTACTGGAAAGCGTGTCTAGTTCAGATTATCTGGGGATGCTGTTGGAGAATACCATCTAGCTAGCTGGTCTATTCTAAACCAGGGATCCACTTGTCTTAGAGAGGACTGGTGGCTTCCTCTGCTCAATTAGGAACATGGTCCCAGTAAAGCAACTCCACTTCTTTCTATAGGAAGACGTAGGGTGGTGGGCAGCTCTCCTTAGGGGAGAAAGGCTTCCTTGCAGGGAGAAGTTACCTTTTGTTCCACAGGTAGTTTTCAGAAAGCCCAGTCCATAACTTTCTACTCTTCTAAGGAAGAGTTTTTATAGGAGAAATTCACTTTACACTCTTTTTTTAAAGAGAGGGGCAGACTGAAATATCCAAGGTGACCTGCAGGTAGGGCACATAAACCAGAGGAGGGAAGAAAAGAGAAAAAAAGCTGCTGGCCAGGGAGCATCTCCGGGTCATGGGAGACATTTTTCCCCCCACAATCCTTCTGCCTTCGAAGGCAAGACCTCCTTCAGAAGTGGTTATGGTCAAACAAGCCAAGCTTGCTCTGGACAAGGTCCCGACCTTTGCAAGGTCCCTACCAAGAGGCTTGGTTCAAGATGGCCCAGGAGGTTGGATTGCCTCTGAAATTCAAGGACTGGGAGGTTGACCGCCTACTTTTCTGGATGTGAATGCTGTTCTTTGTCAAAAGTGCATTAATTCAGCCAGGCACGGTGGCTCAGGACTATCATCCTAGCACTTTGGGAGGCTGAAGCTGGAGGATCACTTGAGTCCACAAGTTCGAGGCTGCAGGGAGCTAAGATAGCACCACTGCAATTCAGCCTGAGTGTCAGAGTAAGACCCTGACTTTCAGAAAAAATAGAAGTACTTTATGTCTTCAATCACATGGAATTCATATCATGGAAGAGTAAAGAAAATGAAGACCACAAGTATTTGTAAATCAGATATGAGGTGCCAAACATACTGTTCCATGACATATCATTTCATTAAGCCTTATGTTTACACAGGGAGTTCAGTCTTTGTACCCCACTTTACAGAGGAGTACTTTGAGTGTAACCTCGGCTCTTCAACTTAGAGGGGTTTGAATTCAGATGTCACTTGTTAGGGCCAGACTCTTCAAGTGGACTAGATACTTACAGCTCTTTTTCTTTTGGTGTGACACATTCCATGGACTCCAAGTCATTTTAAATAAGAACACCTATTATTTAAAATAAAATTAACATCTCATAATGCTCTAAAAAGCATGTGAGGGTAGTATTGTGGGCCTATTTAATCATAATTTATGAATATCATTTATGACAGAGGCAAGAGGAAATAATTTAACTAAGGACTTCAGCTTTTGTTTAATGAAATGCGAGTCTTTTGAAATCCTCTCCTGCAATCTCAGTGTGACTCTCTTTTTACTTGATCTTGCTCTTTTTCACTGGTATGGGCTCATGGACCAGCCAGACCTGCATTTGAATTTGAGCTTCACTACTTCTAGGCTACATGGCCTTGTAAAATACTGATCCCTGTTGCTTCACCTAACTGCCACTCCTAAGAAAAGGCCTTAAAAATAGAACTGCTGTTTGACCCAGCAATCCTGTTACTGGATATATACCCAAAGAACTATAAATTGTTCTGTCAAAAAGATATATGCACACATATGTTCATTGCATCACTATTCACTATAGCAAAGACATGGAGTCAATCCAATTGCTCATCAGTGGTAGACTGGATAAAGAAAATGTGGTGCATGCAACCATGGAATACTATGCAGGCATAAAAAAGAATGAGATTATATCTTTTGAAGGAACTTAGACGGAGTTACAGATCAGTATCCTTTGCAAACTAATGCAGGAACAGAAAAACCAAATACTGCATGTTCCCACTTTTAAGTGGGAGCTAAATGATAAGAAAACATGAACATATTGAGGGGAATACCACACACTAGGGGCTACTGGAGAGTGTAGGTTGGTAGGAGGAGGAGGATTGGGTAAAATAACGTATTGGTACTAAGCTGGGTGGCAAAATAACTAATGTGTATTAAAATATATAAATAAGGTATATTTACTAAAAATAACTAATGAGTACTACCCTGGGTGATAAAATAATCTGTACAACAAACCCCCAGGGCAAAGTTTACCTATATGACAAACCTGCACATGTACCCTGATATGGTTCAGCTCTATGTTCCGACCCTAAACTCATCACAAATTGTAACTCTCACAATTCCCACGTGTTGTGGGAGAAGCCTAGTGGGAGGTAATTGAATCACGGGTGTGGATCTTTCCCATAATAGTGGATAAGTCTCACGAGATCTGATGGTTTTATAGACGGGAGTTTCCCTGCACAACCTCTCTCTTTGCCTGCTGCCATCCTTATGTGGTGGCTCTGAGAATTAAGAGAGGCGAGCCCTGTGATGCACCATCCACACGGCAGGCGAGTCTCCGGTGAATCTATCCCTGTGTGCTTAGTAAAATGTCTCCTGCGTAATGCAAGTTAAGGTCAATACAGTCATACTTAACCGAGTATAGCACAACTGAAAAAGACATTTTTCAAAGGGTTTTCACAAAATATCACAAATGTATGTTTCTGAAATTAAAAAAAAAATATTTTGTAGAGTGTGCCATATACTCCTATCTCTGCGTATACACCTGAGGAACTCAGTGAAATCATAAAAAAAAAAAAAAAAAAAAAAGAGCATGTCAGTGTATTCTGGTTCCATAGAGGTAAACTGAGTCTTGAAAAACTCAGGGAAACTGATAATTGGTGACAAGGCTGATATGGCAGCAATAGCACTGAAAATGAGCTTTCCTGATAACAGGGACATTTGTCTTTGCTATAGCAGTTTACTGCTCTTCCCTTCACTCTTTATTATTTATTTCACTTTATTTATTTTTAGTCAGTTGTGCATGGTACTTTATCACCTCAAAGAGATGTGAACAGAGTTTTAGATGGTGACATCATTGTAGAGCTCAGATATGTTCATTGCTATAAGCAGAAAGCTTCTGGCAGGCTGCAGTTTAATGAGGCAATCTCAAAGCCGCTTAGACCATTGTTTGCCTTTTGCCTTTGTTTGCAAATTCAGCACAAATTCATGAAGTCTGCCAGAAAATGACAAGAATCTAGCAAAATTACTCATAACTCAAGGGACTGGGTGAAACGACTGTCATTGCCACTTTCTTTGGCAGTTTGAGACAGCCAATGAGTTGGGCACCTGTGTGGTGTTTACAAGGTCAGGATAACAGCAACTTGGTGTGGACACTGTCCTCAGCAATTGCACGTTTGAGACTCACTATCCTGGATTCCACAGAAGTTATTAAAAACATCTCTGCTGCCCGGAAAATTACCTCTAAAAGTCACTTTTTGAAAATAGCCCTGGAAAATGGGGTCTCAATGAAAGTGAAGATTAGTACTAAATTTCCAAGTTAAAAAAAGAAAAAAGAACTACCTTATTTTTCTTAGACATAAAGCAAATTACAACAGGAAGGAAGGAAGGAAGGAAGGAAGTAGGGAGTGAGCTGAACAAAAAGAGAACAGCACTCCAACAGCTCTAAGGCCTCGCATGCTTTGGTCCCCTCCTGTCACGTCAGCCTCATCTCGTTGCACTCCACCTGCCTCCACTGTGCTTCAAGCACACTGACTTCTAACATTCCCTTGAGCAATAAACATATCCACATATAAGAGCTTTGCAGTTTCACTTCCTTAACCTAGAAATCTTCCAGCTATGCTAGGAAGGATACCTTTTCATCCTCTTTATCAATTCCTCAAAGAGGACTTTATTGATGACTTCATCTAAAATATTCCACTCTCAACCCAACCTCAGTACTTGATGTGTTTCTTTCATAACTCTGCTTATAGCCTGTAATTAAGCTGTTTCCTTAAAAGTAGTAACTAATACATTTTAGCACTTACTATTTATATATGTCTGATATTATTTAATGTAATGAAACTTAGTTATCACAGTCACTCTAGGACATAGGGACTATTGCTATCCCCTTTTAGCATATGACAGAAAATTGAGGCATAAAGAAGTTATGGTTAGGAAGTCACATGGTTAGGAAGAGGTAGCACCAGAACTCAAACCCCAGCATTCTTGATAGACTACCTTGCTGTCCTGTCTCTCTTGCTTTGTGTCCTGTCTCCCTACCTTAGAAGGGAAGTTTACCAGGGCAGAGACCTCTCCTGACTTGATTGCATCTCTAGTGCATGGAACGGTGAGTGGCACATACTCTGTGCTCATATATTTGTTGAAAAATTGAATTAAAGAAAAGGAAACATTTCAGAAGAAGAAACATGAGGAGTTAGGTCTGCAAACACACACACACACACACCCTACAAAAGACTTACACAACAGATATGAGGGATAAAATCTTTGTTCTAGATTTCTGGTTCTAATTCTGGGCTTTGTGCTTACCTGACTCTTTATTTTTCCCAGTGTTATAAATATTATAATTTATGGTAAGCACCCAGCAGGATATAGTGAACCTTCAGTGTGTGGCAGTAACTGTGATGAAGAAGGAGAGGAAGAGGGAAGAGAGACAAAAAAAAAAAAAGAAAAGAGAAAGACAAAGCTGGTTCATTGTAGGGAGACTAGGCATGCATAAAAGTACTGTTTTTTGAACTATGAATTGTTATATAAACTTTACATAGACGTTCCCTTAATTCTGGAGTACTGTGATTGATTAGAAGAAGATGTCTTTTCTTTTTATTTACATGTAAAGAAAACAGATTTAAATGTTTATGTGGCAAAACAAGTGGCATCTAAAAGTTAAAGTAAGTTTATGTAGAATATATGTTAATGGTGCTTATTTTTAAAATGTAATTCAAGTTTACAGTATTGCTTAATGCTTCTTTCCAGAATTTAATAGAGAAACAAGGCTAGAACACATCTACACTCTGAAGAGCCTTTTATAACTTCTGTTATATGATGACAAAGTTCATTATTTTCCTTAAAGTTGAGCAGTTGACTTTTATGGTCCAATGGTGAACTTAATAAATGAATTAACTGTGAGACTTCACATTAAAATACAATATTGTAGCTATCAGTTAGAGAATATATTATAAAATTTTCAGGCAGTATATCAGAAAAAAATGTTTTATTTGTACTGTAAAGAAAATGTGATTTTGCTGTTAACTCTGTACTTTTTAAATTGAAAATGTTTTATAACTTTGCTTTTAAAATTTCTTATGAAGCCATTTGCAAATTACATGCTTAATTTAATAAAGTACTTTAGCCACAAAAAAAAAAAAAAAAAAAAAAAGAAGAAGATGTCTTTTCATGCTGGCATGCGCCTGTAGTCCCAGCTACTCGGGAGGCTGAGGCAGGAGAATTGTTTAAACCCGGGAGGTGGAGGTTGCAGTGAGCTGACGTCGCGCCACTGCACTCCAGCCTGGTGCCTGGTGACTGAGTGAGATTCTGTCTCAAAACAAAACAAAACAAAACAAAACAAAACAAAAAACAACAAAAAAACGAGAAGAAGATGTCTTTTACAGTCAAATATTCTTAAACTTGTATATTTGCATCTTACCAGTGGTGTACTGGCGTATATTTAACCAACAGGCAGGGCACAGGGGCTTCTATGCAGCAATTGCTCATTTATGTGCTGTTAATAATTCTGCTGTGGCTGACATCAAGCTGCCAATATGACATTATTGAATTAACCGTTGCCTCCTATAAGCCTGTGCGAGCTCATTCCAATGTACCTCTGTACCTCTACAGTGTGGTCTTGCAGAAATAATCTCTCTGAGACTCAGTTTCATGGTCCTTAAAAGGGGTGTGCCAATAAGTTTCTTCTAGAACTGAAGCTGTTGGGCATATTAAATGTGAATATTCATGGAAATGCCAAGCACAGTGCCTGCCATGCAGCAGTGCCCAATAAACATTGCTTCCTTACTCTTAAAGATAATTAAGTTTAAACAACCAAAAAGTTTCAAGTTTATGTTGGTAGTGGGGAGAAGTTGGGAGATAAACCAGGTCTCTCAGTCAAAACAATATTAATCTTACTTTTCTACTTTCTTTCAGATCCTCTCTGTACAATTATTTTATCTAAACATTTTTTCTTGGTTCTTATTTAGTCTGACTTAAGCTGGATGGTCAATCTCCAAAAGAACAAAATAAATGAGAAGTAATAACCATGGCCTTGGTGTCATGTTTACTTGCTAAATAGAATGAATCTTTCAGAACATTTTATGTGATAAAATGACATAGAGGGGGACCTGAAGCTAAATTCGCAAGATCCTTAACATACAGATGTAAGGATTTTAATAAAAAGTATTAATCCCTTGATTTATTGCAGAAGTTTCAAAGCAACCAACTAAACACATATGCATAGATATATGTACACGCATACATTGTAGTCTAATTATTGTAGATAAGGCTTATCATGCACTGCTGTAGCGCAGACACTGCTCACCATGTGTACTTACATATATATCTATGTGAGATTACAATTTTTATTCATAAATTTTATGTAGCTTAGAACAAGGCGACTCAAAAATAATTAGTTTTAGATTGATTTATTTATTCATTTATATATTCATTCCCTTAAGCATTCAAGCATCAAATCTTTGTGGAAGACCTGCCATGTGTCAAACCCTGCTGTAGGCAAGAGCGCATACATAGATGAATTCTATGGGTCCTCTGCACTGCATGAGTTAGTTAGCTCCTGGGGAAGACAGACATATGCAGAGATAATTACAAAGCGAAAGAGGGCAAAGCACCATGATAATAATGAAAGTGGAAGACACAACGAAGCTCATCTTCCGTTTTGTAAAATGAGAATTGTACAGAGGAAGGTGTGAATGGAATGTTGCCTGTTACCTATTGACAGTTCTCATTATTTGATTATATTTTTACATGGAATAATAATTCAACATAGGACAGTCTCTTTGAGATTACGTCACTGGGTAGCATTAATCAATTTTTAAATTCCGGGTCTGCTGGCACCTATGCGGCAATACACGTTGTGGCCTGTAGATGGCAGGCGTCGCTCACTGTTTCGGTAGATCGCATCCATACCTGGCGGATGATGCAGCCTTGAGCTTTGGGCCCCAGCAGTCTCACCGTCTGCACAAGGGCAGAGCTACATATTTATTTACTTAGTCCATCTTAAAATCTTGTGATGTAACACATTTTTCATGTCGAGGGTTTTTAATGTTCCTGAATATTTTGTGAGCAGAACTCATAACAATGCTTGTGGGAAGGCCTTCAACTTGAATAACTTTTGAGCTTCGGATGTAAATAAAGAATTATTTAAGAAAAAAAAGTCCATACTGCAGAAAAAGTAAGTAAATTAAAAATAGAGGTCAATAACCCTAAATACAAATGTGCCTGTTTAGCACAGACACTATTTGCAATCCCCACCACTTCCTTCTCCGAGATCACGTCCATGTTAGCACCTTGACCCCAGGGCTAGAATTATTCATCTCAGCAGGAATTTATTGGCTTTCTACTATGTGTAAGATGCTGCATTGGGTGATAGGGAGATACATAGTTGAATAAGCATACAACCTAACCTTACAGGACTTATAATTTGGGGGAGAAAGCTAACAACAATGCAGAAATTCTAGCGAGCTGCTATGAGAGTGGCATGGTGGAGAATATTACACCCAATAATTGATAGAATAATTGTGGAGAAAATGAAATTAGAATTGGCTGTGGTATATCCAGAGAAACTTCACAGGCAGTTTTGAGGAGAAGGCACTCCAAATACTTTGATCAGTTTAGGTGAAAATATATTTTACAAGTCCCCTAGAGAAATAAATTGTGTATCTTTTTTCCTTTTTAAATTTGGGTCCATTCCTTGCAACCCATAAAGAAATACATGTGATAATAAATGGAAGCTAATTTTGGATTTCACAGCCAACAAATCTATATAATACCCAAATAAATGAGTCTATGTCCTCTGTGCAATTTATATATTGAAATAATTATCATTTGTACCACATTAAAATATACCTAATAGGTAACTTTGTAATTTTAGTATATGCTAATCATTTAAAAATTGCAAAATTCTGAAAAATATGGACCGTAATGAAAATAACCTATAATCTCAACTTCCCAATACAGCTTCGCCTAGTATTTCTGTGTTTAACAAAATCTTAATAATTATATAAGTATTCCAGTAGCAAAATATTTACATTTATGAAAATCTAGTAAAATTAGACTAAACCCATTGATGCTTAAAGCTAGTCATGAGCATAATGACATTTTCCTGCCTTGTTAAAAATTGTAAGCCATCAATGAAAATGATTTTCATTTTAAAATGGAAATAAAATGACTAGTCTCAGCTTTGGGCTTTGTATTTAACAGATTTGAGTTCAAGTTCCAGCTAAAATGAGTTTTTTTATTGCATAGTAGCTTCTGTTTCTGAGGTCCTATTTGTAAAGTGCAGTTATAGTATCTACTCTGGGTTGTGAGGTTTAAGAGACGTCGTGTGCTGGACCTGGCGGACGGCAGGTGCTTAGTTGATATAACTCATTAAGAGAAGTTTCTTTTCTCTTTTCTATTGAGAATCCCTGGGAAGTCTGTAAATAACACCGTGGTTCAGGATTCCATAACCTAGGGGCTACAGACCTTCGGGGTCTGATGAATCTTTGCTATGGGAACTGTAATGTGTTTGTCAGCATCTGCGTTCTCTATTCAATAGATGCCAGTGGCAACTCCCCTATTTGTGGCAACCAAAAATGTTTTCAGTCATGGCCAAATGTCTCCTGGGGGCAAAATTCTCTGCATGAGAACCAGTGCCCTGGGTCTTAAAGAATGCCACTGAAAGTGACATCGCTGGATGGGAAAGATGTCTTTCCAGCATGCCCATGCTACTGTACACCACAGACCGCACAGCTGCAAGTCTGGTTGCGAGCCCTTCAGATCTACCTTCGCCAGCTTCCCTCAGCTCTTGGCACTGTTACCTTTTCCTGCCTTTGCATGTATCATCTTGGTCCTGGGAAGTGCTGGACACAGCAGTTTGTTTCTTAGCATCTTTTTCCCCAAACATCTCATGGAGTCTGTGACCCTCACTTTTGCTGTCAGTCCGTTATCTGGTTTTCCTGGAGTGAATGCTTCCCTCACTGCCTCACAGCCTCCCCAACTGCCCGGCTGCCAGATCTGCTCAAACAGGCTTCTGCCCTGGTCCTGCTTAGTAGTCTGGTTTCCCACGGGCATTGCCCTCATCCTCAGGCTGCTGGGCTGAGGCCCGGGCAACTTTCCTAGTTTGAAATAGTGACCCAGAAACCTGGACCAAAGATATGTATATCCTCAGTGACTGATGTAGAATATAACCCTTAAGAAAAAGGGTCATGTGGTTTTGTTTTTTGTTTGTTTGTTTGTTTTTGTTTTTGAGACGAAGTCTCTCTCTGTCACCCAGGTTGCAGTGGCACTATCTCGGCTCACTGCAACCTCCGTCTCCCAGGTTCAAGTGATTCTTCTGCCTCAGCCTCCCAAGTAGCTGGGATTACAGGTGCTTGCCACCATGGCTGGCAATTTTTTTTTTTTCATAGAGTCTTGTTCTGTCACCAGGGTGGAATACAGTGGCATGCTTGGCTCACTGCAACCTCCAACTCCTTGGTTCGAGTGATTCTCCTGCCTCAGCCTCCCAAAGTGCTGGGATTACAGGCATGGCCACCACACATGGCCCACCTGGCTAATGTAAATCACCCAGTCTCAGGTATGTCTTTATAGCAGTGTGAGAATGGACTAATACAAGTATTAACTCCATCATAACTCCATGTTTGGCTATATGTCAAAATGGCTTAACTCATTGTCACAAGTGACTTAGGTGACAGCATGAGATGTTTGTGCAACAGAGAGGACATGCCATCAGATTATTCCTATTTGCAACTGATTGCTTCAGCAATGGCTGGAGCAGAAGTGTGAATGGAGAGCATATGAGCAGGACAGAACTATCTCATATACCTGGCAGGTCCAGATTCCTCCAGGTCATGAGGTCACGGACCTGGGTAAGAGCCACAGTATGTCACCACTGCCAAAACTCTTGTATTAGTGATACTGGTGCTAGATTACTGAGTAATTAGAGAGATGTGGCTTCATCTGATAAGCAGTAACTCAAGAAAATGTATTAGCTAGATAAAGTCAAAATTACTGAAGAAAGACAAAGTCTCAAAATGACCTAAAATATGCATGTCTTTATCTGAGATTCAGATTATAATAAGCCCGTGATCCCACATTGGTTTTGTCATCTTTTGTTGTTTATTTAATCTTCTCAGTTCATCTTGAATTGGAGAAGGAAAGAGGCCTCTTCAAGTTCAACGTAGTAAACTCCTATATGGTCAGTGGTAACATTATCAAAAGAGAAAGGTTAGATCGCTTTGCTACCATTATCTTCACTTTCTGTCATGGAAGCTTTTGTATCATTTGTAGTCAGTATAGAAGCTGGACTTTTTGGTGGATTCTACTTATATATCCAGATAAAAAGCAATGTTATACAGATCCCACTTACAGTTTTATGAACTATGGGATGAATTGTGATAAGTGGCTTGAAATAATGATTTTGGGGCATCACTGAGGGTTTCTGTTTGATAGACAAGGAAATTCAAAAGATTGACTGACTGAACATTAATCAGTATAGACCATCTATGATTTCAGCTCTTTTCCCCAAGTTGCTGAAGCTTCCCAATATATATCAGCACTTAATATTCTCTGCTAACCTTCTGTGTGAACCTGTGGCAGAACATTGTCCAAATAATTTTAGAGTGAAGTACCACAAGACGAATGTGTATACATTGTGTGTGTGTGTGTGTGTGTGTGTGTGTGTGTGTGTGTGTATGTGTGTGGTAGATAAATGTAGGAGTTATATGATGTTACAGGTTAAAGGAGGAAGTATCATTTAAGTTGTGTTCTCCCATTGCAGAGTAGGAGGCAAAGATTTAAATGCAAGCAGTGTCTGGGGTGATCCCAGGAAACACTGGTAGGGAGCAAGTAAATGAAACAAGGGAAAGAAGATGTGTTATTTCAGGTTCTCTGAGGAGCAAACATGAAGGAAGGATTACATGTATAAGGATTTTATTAGGTGGAAATACTTGAATGAATGAAAGTGAGAGTGAGCAGGAGATGATACGGGAGCAGTCAGACTGCAGTAGAGGTCTGATCCTTAGTAAAGGGAGAGGGAAGAAGGGAGAGTTGAGTGGAAGCATCCTAGATTGCTCAGGAAAGTTTGTTAAAGCCCACAGACCATCTTGGGCAATGGTAAGCCACTAGATGAATGCCACCTCTGCCTTAGTATACCTGCTTCTCTCAGTCTTTGGCTCAGAGATGTCCCTGACAAGTATGGTCTCAGTGCAAATTCAGTGTTGGATTTCTGAACAAAGCATTTTAATGTTATAATGGCCATACTGCCCAAAGCAATCTACAGACTTAACACTATTCTTATCAAAATACTGATGTCGTTTTTCACAGTATTAGATAAAATTATTGGATATTTTCATATGAAACCAAAAAGAGCCCAAATAGCAAAAGTAATCCTAGGCAAATGAACAAAGTCAGAGGCTTCAAATTACCTAATTTCAAACTATACCATAAAGCCACAGTAACCAAAACAGCATGGTACTGGTACAAAAAAAGGCACACAGCTCAATGAAACAGAATAGAGAATCCAGAATTAAAGCTGCACACCTACAACCATCTGATTACTGACAAAGTCAACAAAAATAAGCAATAGAAAAAAACCTCTCTATTCAACAAAAGATTCTGTGATAATTTGCTAGCCATATGCAGGAGAATGAAACTGGATCCCTACCTTACACTATGTACAAAATTTATCCCAAGATAGATTAAAGATTTCAATGTAAGACCTCAAACCATAAAAATCCTAGAAGAAGACTTAGGAAATACCCTTCTCAGCATCAGCTTTGGCAAATAATTTATGGCTAAGTCCCCCAAAAAGCAATTGTAACAAGAAGGAAATTGACAAGTGTGATCTAATTAAACCAAAGAGCTTCTGCACAGCAAAATAAACTGTCAACAGCGTGAACAGACACCTTCAGAATGGGAGGAAATATTCTCAATGTTGCTTCCAACAAAGGGCTAATATCCAGTACCCACAAGAATGTAATTTGATTGTTTGTAGCACAAAGGATGAATGCTTGAGGAAATGGACACCCCATTCTCCATGATGTAATTGTTTTGGATTTTATGCCTGTATCAAAATATCTAATGTACTGCTTAAATATATACACCTACTATATACACACAAAAAATAAAGGCAAAAAATGTTAAAGAAGGTATACAAGCTGTCTAACAAACGTGAAAACATGCTCATCATCACTGTTTATTAGATAAAGGCAAATCAAAACCACAATGAGATATCATCTCACACCAGTCAGAATGACTATATTAAAAAGTCAGAAAAAAACTATGATGGTGAGGCTATAGAGAACAGGGAGTGCTTGTGCACTGTCAGTGAGAATGTAAATCAGTTCAGCCACTGTGGAAAGCAGTTTGGAGACTTCTCAAAGAACTTAAAACAGAGCTGCCATTTGACCCAGTAATCCCATTACTGGACACAGACCCAAAGAAAAATAGAAAAGATATGCACTCATTGTTCATCACAGAACTATTTACAATAGCAGAGACATGTAATCAACCTGCGTGCCTGTCAAGGGTGGATTGGACAAGGAAAACATGGTACATACACACCATGGAATACTGTGCATCCATAAATACAAATGAAATCATGTCTTTTGCAGCTACATGAATGCAACTGGAGGTCATTATCCTAAACCAATTAACAAAGGAACAGAAAACAAAATAGTGCATAGTCTTACTTACTATCAGGAGCTAAACGTTGAATGCACGTGGACACAAAGGTGAGAACAATAGACATAAGGGACTCCTAGAGTGGGGAGAGTGTGAGGCATGGACTAAAAAGTTACCTATTGGCTAATATGCTTACTACATTGGTGGCAGAACCATTTGTACTCAAAACCTCAGCATCCTGCAATAAACCTGCACCCCTCGAATCTAGCATAAACATTGAAAAACATCAAAATATTAAAATTACTTTTTTAAAAAGCAGCTGGAGTTCTCAGTCAATCTGCAGTCAGAGATCTGGCAGGTGTATTCTCAAAGCCATCAGAGATGTCAATTCAAAGTGTATTCAAGAATGTATTACTGATATGGGCACTGGGGCTCAATCTTGCTCAGGACATGTGGAGGCCATGAAGAACAGACCTTGAAGGTTTTCTGCCTCCGGGATCAGGAAACTGAGATGCTTATCCATCACTTGTCATGTAGCATTACCTAAGGACTACTTTCAGGATCATCAACTACCAAATGTCTCTGACAAGTCCCATGTTCAGCAGAGAAAATTTGGGCAGAGAATGTCAGGTGCTTGTGGCAGAAGGCATTGGCATACATGGGGTGGTAAGTATAATATCAGTGGGATATTGGAAGAGCACAAACAATTCAATACAGTGAGGTAATGAATAAAGAGAAGCAAATTCTTCTTAACACTAATTATTTCTTCTCCAGCCTAGGATTCCCAAGATTTGGGAGCAGTCAAGTAGCATTTTCTTTCTGTTTATGATTTCCCTCTGAGACTATCATTGTTTTAAGCAAATGCATTCATGTGAAGATTCATTTTTCTCCATGTCTGAGCCTGTAATAAATGTCAACCCTTTTTTGGCACTGCAACTAAGGCTGCAGACCTACCATTACTAAAAATGAAATTGCATATGCTAGGACCCCAGATCAATTTATTTCAAGTGACACTTAAGATCACTCTGGACAGGCAATGGAGTCTCTCCACCTCTGTGGCTGTGAGCCTCCTTCTGGAAAAAAAAGATAAAATTTTTTACTTGATTTTTTTTTTCTTTCTCTTAGTGCTTGGATCAAGCGAACAATGAAAATAAAATTTCTAGCCTTGTTAATTCCCCTCAAATCTGGAATCCTTTCTAAAACACTTGGTAAAACCAAGCACTCAAGAAACAAAGTTAAACGTCTTTAAGGTCTGCTCAGTGTAGCCTGTAAACTTTTTAATAAATAACCCTTAAATTTGCATAGGAATCACAAGCTATTGGAGCAAAAAGTAAACTCAGGTAATGTCACAGAAAACGCTTCATTTTACAGGTGAGAAAAATAAATCCAAGAGAGAAGAATTGGTTTGCACAAAACCACACATCCATTTGGTGGCACAGCAAAGACAAGAATTAACATGGTATGACACTCATTCCGATAATTTTCAAAACTGTTTCATTATCATAAATTTGAAAATATTAAAATAAAAATATGTGGTACTTTTTATGTTTTAAACTTTGATATAAAGACTTTTGTGCATTATCTCATTTAAAGAAACCTTTAAGGAGATGGTGAGTCATTTACAAGACAGTGCAGTAATCTGGGTAAGAGCGAGGGGTCCTCTGGGATCTGGATGCTTGGGTTCAAATACAAGCTCCAAAATGTGTCACCTGCATAACCCCAAATATTCTTTCTGTGCTTCCCTTTTTTTCATGATAAGCAATGATGCTTATCTCAGCACGGTTGAAAGGCTTGCATGAAATACTGCAAACAAGCATCTAGACAGTGTCTGGACCACAGTTAGTACTCTATAAATGTAAAGCGACCAGACGTCATTTTCACTACAGCTCTTAAAGGCAGGCTTCTGTCAATTTCACAACAGCTCTCATTGTACAAAGGAGGAAACAGAAATTTACCAACGTATCTCAGTAGCAAATGGGAGAGCTGTATCTCAAACTTGGGGGGAAATTCCCTAAAGCCTTAATCTCCAAAGATTTACCACTTTTTCTTTTTTTTTAATGTTAATTTTTATTTTAAGTTCTGGGGTAAGTGTGCAGGATGTGCAGGCTTGTCACATAGGCAAAGCTGTGCCATGGTGGTTTGTGGTACCTATCAACCCATCACCTAGGTATTAAACCTAGCATGCATTAGCTATTTTTCCTAATGCTCTCCATTTCCTCACTGCCCCCCACCTCCAACAGGCCCCAGTAATTGTTGTTCCCCTCCCTGTGTTCACATGTTCTCATTGTTCAGCTCCCACTTATAAGTGAGAACATGTGGTGTTTGGTTTTCTGTTTCTGCGTTAGTTTCCTGAGGATAATGGATTCCAGCTTCATCCTGCACGGGGACATGGCTCATTTGTTTTTATGGCTGCATAGTATTTCATGGTGTCTATGTACCACATTTTTTTCATCCAGTCCATCATTGATGGGCATTTGGGTTGATCCCATGTCTTTGCTATTGTGAATAGTGCTGCAATGAACATACATGAGCATATATCTTTGTAATAGAATGATTTATATTCCTTTGGGTATATACCCAGTAATGAGGTTGCTAGGTCAAATGGCATTTCTGGCCCTAGATCTTTGAGAAGTTGCCACACCATTATTTATTTGTTTATCTGAGACAGGGTCTTTCTCTGTCACCCATATTGGAAGAGTTCTAACTATACTGCACAGGTTGCTCTCAAAATACTTGACTCAAGCAATCATCTCTCCTCAGCTTCCCAAACTGCTGGAATTACAGGCTTGAGTCACTTCACTTGGTCTCTTTTTCTTTTTAATTGCAGATAGTCATGCAGTGATGATACATATCAGTCATTTGACTTCAAATGTACTTTTCATTCCATCTGGTAAGTCATATCCCTCTTCTTAAATAGAATTCCTCTGTCACTCTGGGTCTTACAATTCTCCTTGAGGGGCCAGTGAGTGCTGTTCTCATTTCATGCCCTTCACTGGTTTGGAATAGCCAGGGGTCAAGGACGATATTATACCTTTTCAAAAATATTGCATCTGCATTCCTCAAATTTCAACATAATGATATGAGTTCCTGTTGACAATATTTAAATAAATATTTAAATTCTTTGCTTTTTTGCATGTTCTCTACAAAATGCCTACCACTAGCAACTCCTTTACATCTTGCCTTATATAGGGTAGTTAACTTCCTTCCAGGTCTCTACTCCACCGCTCCTAAATTTTGTTCCTGTCATCAAAGAGTTCACAATTTAAGAGAAAATCTTTGAGGATGTACAAAAATATCTATAGTAAGACAAATGTCAATGGAGTAAAACAAGTTACAGTCTTACATATACATAATAAAATGGAAAATAATAAAATGTAACATATATTTTATTTATCTAAAGAGAATTTTAAGATTAAAGCTAGAAATTATAGAGTATCCATGCTTTTTCTAAACCAAAATATGTAGCTTCCCTCAAAACTTGAAATAGAGGGAAATTAAGCTGTAAGACAACAGATAAAAGACAATGCAGAGAATAGTAAAATGTCCTGAAATGGAGGGTGGTTCCTGTGACAACAAGACTTAAGAGTAACACTTCTGAACATGTTAATATACTTACAAAGCAATGTGTCAATCACAATGAGGTTGGATATAGCAGGTAACATAGGAAGAAAAGAATCAGAAATTAATATTAGCAGTGTCCAATCAATCACTTGCCATTAGCACAGACTTACTGTAGATATATAGTTCAATTATCATTGATTATGGAATTCTAACATTTTATGGGGGTCCTTGTTTTTTCTGTATTGCTGAGGGGTGTCAAGAAGATATTGCATTGGTGAAAAAGACTTTAAATGTTGCTACTCCCTGTCATAATGATTTCTCACAGTTAATTAATAACAGTTCCTAGTTGTAATATGGTTTCCCAAGTTCACTGGCTACAGAGGAAGGAAGGAAAGATACGCAAGAGACCTGAATATCTCTGGCCAACGAGATCTTTATGTTTCTCACCATAATTTGATACTCTGAGAACACACCAGTTTCGTAGTGTGTATTCAGTGAGTCATTACCTCAGTGCCTTATTGTGCCTAGGTGCTGGTAAAAGTCTGATTCTTTAAAGTAGAGTCAACCCAGGAAGGCTGTCTCTTAGAAGACACTTTATCAATATCAGGTTTATGTCTGTCTTCTATTGGTATCTATACTTTAAAGGCAAAATATTATTTTGCAAGTTCTAGCAGTATTCCCTGGAGGAAACCAATTGCCCTTGATGGTCACATTGATGTTGAAGTTGAGGATTGTGAACATGATGTACAAGAAACAAACTTGGCATGTGAAATTAAAACAGATTTAAAATTGATAGGGAGAGAGGCAAGACAATGCAGGTATAGAAGATTTAAAGGTGCTCATTAACACTGAGGAAATCTGGAGTTCTATTGACATAAGTGGGCAATAATATTTTTGTATTTTAATGATACATTGGAAGCCTTGTTAGTCTTCTAGGCAAGTAAAATGCTAATAGAGAGATATGTTGCTGTTATTGTTGTTGCTGGACTCAAGAGAAGGACTCAAAACATATCAGATTTGTTTTGACATGAGCCTGAATAGAGACACACCAAATGCAAAGTGACTCACAAAGAAAATTAATTCAGAGGAAGCAGAAACTGATCATCAGTAATTCACCCCCTGCCATTCTAGAATTCCTGGAATGCTTGGGGAAGGTGATTTTTCCACTGCTTTTGAATCTGACAGCACAGGATATTTCAGTTGATCTTTGAATTCCATGGAGTAAAAAAAAGTACTCCTTTGGGCTGAGTGTGGTGACTCACACCTGTAATCCCGGAACTTTGGGAGGTCAAGGCAAGTGGATCACCTGGGGTTAGGAGTTCAAGACCAGCCTGAACAACATGGGAAAACTCTGTCTCTACTGAAAACACAAAATTAGCTTGGTGTGGTGGCATATGTCAGTAATACCAGCTACTCAGAGGCCGAGGCAGGAGAATCACTTGAACCAAGGAGGCGGAGGTTGTGGTGAGCCGAGATCGCACCATTGCACTCCAGCCTGGGCAACAAAAGCGAACAAAAAGAATATATGCTTTTACTTATCATCACAGGAATGTATTAATAATAGAAAGCAGCTATCACAACGTATTGAGAAAATCAAAGAACATTTCATAGATGATGCAGGAGCCAAGTGAGGCTTTGAATTATAAACCATAGTTTGATAAGCAAAATAGATATGGGTGATTAAACAGAGGAGGTAGAAATATAAACTTTATAGAAAAATGGTTCTGAACATTTGTGAAAATAAAAGAATTGCTTGGTAATCATAGGGAAGACCATTTAGTTGGAGTTAAAGCTTATGGAGGAGATACTAGCTACGGAGCTAAAACCAAGAGGTCCCAGAACCACATCATACTTGAGAAATCATCATAAGACAATCAATAGAACCTGTGAGCCACTGAAAAACTATAAAAACTAGAAGCCAGAAATTGGGTGTGAATTCAGGGTCAGGGAGAAAGCAAACATGAACCTCTCTGGGGCTTTCTTTTGAGTATCAATAGAAGATGGGGCTTTCTCTTGAGTATTAATAGAAGTAAAACTGTACCTTGTTTTACTCCAAATATCAACCCCCAGCCCCCTTCTGATTTCAGTGCCACTATGGTGGACATCCCCATGCACCTGACTGCATCATCTCATCCAAAATCCACATGCTGAGGACTGTGCTTTGTTGCTGCTGGGACTTCCCTGAAACCAGTGAAGGCTACTTAGCTCCTGTGCCTGGTATAGCTCAGGAGGGTGGGTGAATAAATGCCTGCAAGGGAATTCCTTACTACTGAGGAATGGGAGTCAGGGAGTGAATGCTCCCATTTCATCATTCAGAGAGATAATGCTGAAGCTCATTCTAGCAGGTTCCATAGAAAGTTCCCAGGAGCACTGAGCCCCAGGCAATTGCCGTAGGAACCCAGTTTATAATGCACATTTCCCTTTCCACTTCTCAATCTTCCTATTCCCTCAACGCTGTTTCTAGAAGTCACCTCCCAATAACCCTGCTCACACACCCTTGTCTAAAGATCTGTTTGGTTGTATGTATAAATTATGAAAAGATTTGAGAGTACAGGGTGCTGTGAAAAGCAGACACGGTAAAGCTATGATATTCTGTGTCTTAATCAGATAATGGTACTTAAGGAAAGGGTGGATTCTTGGGGAGTCAGGGGAATGAGTCTGTATGAATAAGTTGGAATGCAAAGGATCCAGATCCTTAGAGTAAGATTCTGAAAATTTAAACCATGGAACCCATTGGGAGTGAGAGGGCTCAGATCTAACAGGGTGACTTCTGGTTTTTGGGGAAAGATTCATATGCCTAGGGTTGACAGATGGATTTAGAAAGACTCAGAGAGCAAACAGACAAAAGTCTCTTGACATAGTAATCAAAAACAGATGACTTTTTTTCATTATCCCCTCACAGTTTAAATCCTCTATGACATTAAGTTATTTATATTTGTAGTCTTAGACTAAATAATCAATTTTCCTTCAATGAAAACAAATTCCTTTTCCTTCCTGCATGTATATATTACATATGCCTTTGTAATCTTTTTACTGACAACAAATTTGTAATATGCCTTCGATTTGGGACTTAAATTCTAGCAGTTGATTTTGGGAGAAGGCATTTGAAATCCTCTCAGATTCTCCTGGCTCATTAGATTACTTAAATTATACTAGTTAAATTATTTGTATTATTCTGATTTTATTATTATACTAGTTATTTGATGGAAGGTGAAGACTAGTCTCTTCTTTGGACGACTTGCCTCTACAATGGTGAAACACATAAAAATGGGAAATGTTTTAGCTTAGAATGGCTGAACACAGGATCAATATTTATCATGGAGGATGCTGACATCCCATTAAGAAAGGTTCAACTGCAATTTAGAGAAAAGCATTTGGTAGAGTTGAGAGGGAAATCGGCTTTCCATTGAATGCAGAAGGCAATTCATAATGAAATTCAAAATTGAGTAAAATTGGTCCATCTAAAAACCAAGGAAAGAAATTTAAGTCTTTTTAGAAGAACTCAGTCAAGTTTCAAATCAATAGGAGCTGATTTATTATTTGAGGCATATAATAAAAAAACAAATTTCTGCTGGGCTTCGAAGTGCCTATGCAATTAGAATTTCTGAGCTCCAGCAGAACTTGGAAGCAGAGACAAAGAAATAAATAGAAAGGCAGGAACAAACATCACTAAAAATTAGTTTGAAGAATTTTTTAATGTCTTCCAGTTCCTTGCCCTGGCATTCAAAGCCCACAGGTCTGATCCTTAGCACATGTTTTTAACCTGTGTGACAGGATTTAAAATAGGATTTTTTTTTTTTTTATATATTCTCTGAGGCTTCCAAAAGCCAAGAACAGAACAAAGAATGGTGGCAAGAGATCCTGTATTCCACTATTGGCTTCCTGTCCTTTAGAACTCAGGGTTTGTCTTTGACAAGCCAGGTAGAAGCATTTTCTTAAAGATATTGAGTTTGAGCTTGTTCTCTTTTTTTTTTTCATGGTGATGACAAAATTACACTTTTTCTCTCACTTCAACTCAAATGAGCAGAGATTTAAGGGGATTCCTTGCCGAACTATAAGTGTAAGGCCACAGAGATAACAGTAGAAAGTGAGAGAGACTTGGCTGTAAAAGAAGATACTCTCACCGGTAGCATGGGGACAGGAAGCAGTTTCTCCACATGGGCCACTGGGAGACATGGCAAGCAGAACCACTCTTGTTTCTACCTTCAGGCTCCTTATCCCGTGTATTCTAACAGCGGACACTACAACATATATACAATTCTGAGTCAAAATGGCAAAACATGTGATATGGAAAGTGGGTCCTGTAATCACGGGTCCACACAAAATTGCTCTTGAAGCCTTGCAAGAAGGGAAGGCAAACCAATGCCTACAGCTAAAATACATGTGTATTCATTTGCTTCCTCTTGCCAGGGTGAATCACTGACTTCTACAGGATGGATGAAAGAAAGGAAGAAAGAAAGAAAGACCCACAGAATTTAATGCTGGATAGATAAAGATCAAAACTAAAACACATCTACTGGATTTTGCAGTGAGATGTTTCCATAATGTATGTGAAGTGGTGAATGCAGAATTCACTACAATGGACTGGAAAAGAATCAATCACAAACTGAACCCAATGAGCCTATGCTTGTCTTTTGAGAAACTTTTGTTTTCTCCACCAATGCTGAGTGTCCACAATGTGTTAGACATTATACTTAAGTTAGAGAAATAATGTATTTTTTTTTCCAACAATAATTCAGAATCCAGTATTCTCTCAGGGGAACATTTTAGCTAACTAAACTAAAACTTATTGCTTATTATTATTGAGATCCATGCTAGACATTTGCTGTATTTTATCCCATTCATTTGAGGTAAATATTGCTGTTCTAGTCTTACAGATACAGAAGTGGAGAGTCTGCAAAATTGAGAGAAACTGAGAAATGTCCCCACGTTATTTTAATACTACTTGCATGTGGTGTAACCAGAGTAGGTTCCAAATTTGGTGCTTTTTCCACTATGCTGTTAGGTGCATATCTTTATTATGCTTCCCTCTGAGTCCAAGATTATTGGGAAATGAAAAAAGAAAAAAATGTGGGGTAAATATCTGCATGGGCCTCAGGTATATTTTAGCTGTAGGCAATAAAGCCATATATTTCTGTATGGCTCATACCTTCTATCAAAGGCATGAGTGTTCACAAAATAATTAGTGCTCGATTCAAGTGAACTGTCTGCAAGTATTAAAAATTCTAGTTTGGGCTGAGCTTTATGTGTAGCTTAACCCAAACTCAAGTTGTTAATAGTTTCAGAAAATGAAACCTCCCTAGTGTGGGCTTCTCTGAAGCAGCCCTCTCTCCCTCTTTTAGGTAATGGAGCTCTCTGTTGTCTCCTGTGCTTGCCTTGATAAATGAGTTCAAACATTTTTCACTGCAACTTACAAAAATTCAATCCAAACTAACTTAGGTTAAATTTAATTTTAGTTAAAGTGGGCTATTTAATTAAAATAAAAAGTCAAGAGGCTGACTAAATTTAGGCATGAGCTGGCAGAAATGTCCCTACAATGTCTTTGGAATTTGATCTCTGTTTTGCTAGCTCAATTATTCCTTCACAGGTACTGATTTCATTCTTAGGTGGACTCTCCCTGTGTGGTCCAGAGATAGCTCCTGGCAGATCTAGGCTTACGTTCTACCATCCAGACAACTCTAGAGGAGAGAGACTATCACTTGCCTATTAGTTCCTATCAAAGTCCCAGGAGCAAACTTAAATATTGTATTTGGCATATGCACATCCTAAGGGCAAAGCTTTGGGTTCAGGCTACCTGAATCAGTGCGCCAAGAGTGGAGAGGAAAGGCTGATTCTTCAAGTAAGTAAGAGAAAAATCACTGAATGCTTAAAAGACAAAGCCATAGCTGTCCATCCCTTGCTTCACAACATTTCTGTCTATCTCCCTCATTTGGCCCAAGCCCAGCAGGTTACATTCATACATCTCTTCATCACGTATTTCTCCAATGCACATTTATTGGGCACTTACTAAGTGACAAGAATTCTACTAAATTCTGAGAACACAGTGATAAATGAGGGGAACAGGTTCTCTGTCCTCACAGAACTTACAATTTATTTTAGAGATAGACAATGAAAAGGGTGACAAGTCTTATGAAAGAACTATGAAGTCCTTGGAACAGAGAACTTTATATTACTCTAAGAGGTCAGGTAGGCTTTCCCAAATAAGAAATAGATATAAATTTTATAATTATAGAACTTAATAGATGTTTCCTAAATAAGAAAATAATTGAACACGTGGATACTATCTTATTTTATTTTTTTAATTAATTTACTTTAATTTTAAGTTCTGGGATACATGCACAGGATGTGCAAGTTTGTTCCACAGGTAAACATGTGCCACGGTGATTTGCTACACTTCTCAACCCATCATCTAAGTATTAAGCCGCACATGCATTATCTATTTATCCTGATACTCTCTCCCTGGCACCTACCACAGGGCTGAGTATATGTGGTTCCCTGCTTTGTCCATGTCCTCTCATGATTCAGTTCCCATTTATAAATGAGAACATACAATGTTTGGTTTTCTGTTCCTGTGTTAGTTTGCTGAGGATAATGGCTAGCAGCTCCACCCATGTCCCTGCAAAGGACATGCTCTTGTTCCTTTTTATGGCTGCATAGCATTCCATGGTGTATATGTACCACATTTTCTTTAATTAGAAAATCGTTGATGGGAATTTGAGTTGATTCTGTGTATTTGCTATTGTGAATAATACTGTAGTAAACATACAAGTGCATGTATCTTTAAAACAGAAGATTTATAATCCTAAGGACATGTGCACACGAATGTTCATTGCAGCACTGTTTACAATAGCAAAGACCTGGAACCAACCCAAATGCCTAACGATGATAGACTGGATAGGGAAAATGTGGTACATATACACCATGGAATATTATGCAGCCATCAAAAATGATGAGTTCATGTCCTTTGTAGGGACATGGATGAACCTGGAAACCATCACTCTCAGCAAACTGACACAAGAGCAGAAAGTCAAACACCGCATATTCTCACTCATAGGCGGGTGTTGAACAATGAGAACACATGGACACAGGGAGGGGAGCACTACACACTGGGGTCCGTTGGGGGGAAATGGGGGAGGGACGGGTGGGTGGGGAGGTGGGAAGAGATAGCAACAATCTTGCATGTTCTTCACATGTACCCCAAAACCTAAAATGCAATTAAAAAAATTAAAAAAAAAAAACAGAATGATTTACATCCTTTGGGTTTATACTCAGTAATAGGATTGCTAAGTCAAATGATGTTTCTGGTTCTAGGTCTTTGAGGAATTGTAACACTCCCTTCCACAATTATTGAACTAATATACATTTCCAGCATTGTTTTAAATGGCTATAATATTGTCTCCTGTAAGCTATTTTATTTTGCAAAAGACCTAACATTTTCTCGTACACTATGCACAATGCCCAGGAGATGCTCATATATATATATATATATATTTATCTACTGTTCCTTACATACTTGTTTTGAGTAAGTGTAAAAGATCAATGATACAGGAGTGTACACAGTAGGGAGACTGGGTCCTGATGAGGATAGAGAACTGAACAGGAATCCTATCATAGGGTCATGTGACAAAACTAAAGGTTTGCGATACCAGGAGCCCTTGAAAGGTTTTAAGTTAGGTAACAGCAGCTTTGCCTTTTGAAAAGGTCATTTGGCTACAATGTGGAGACTAAATTGATAAGGAAGGGTGAATATTAGGAGTGGAAAAGAGACCATTAAACTCCCAATAGACTCCCCCTGAAAGAATAAACGCATGGCGTTTTTGGCCTTACCATTCTGTATGGATTATAAATGGCTGACATGTTATCTCGTTTAGGTATTTCATTTTCTATCACACCTTCACCTGTATTTACTCACTTACTTTAGACACATAATGTTGAGAAAGAGTCTAACAGTTTTTTCAAAGCCAAAAGACCAGTAATGCTCAGGTGCCTGGCATCACTTACAATCCGAGGAAACCTGGGCCCCAGACCTGAATTACTCACTGTCCTCCTCTGTGCAGTGGAGGCAGTTTGAGAGAGCAGAACTCGAGACACTCCTGCCATTGTCTTGCTTCGTAATCTTCATAATTCATGCTCCTGAGTGTTTGTGCTGCCTACCTTCCATAAAAGTGCCATATGAATACAATTTTCTGTGCTTTCACTCGACGGGATAATTGTACTCATCAAAGGGGAAAAGGTGCCTGCAAGTGCTTTGTGAATTCATTCATTCTTTTAATGATGTATTAAGAGCCTATTATACATCACAAACTGAACCACATATTTATAATACACATTCAAAGAAGTGAACAAAACAGAAATAAAAGCAATAATTGGATTGCAGTGTATCTGTTTTTATAAATAAAAGGATAAGCAAAGCATGCTCTGATAGATACCATCAGGAGAAGCCCTTCATCCGTTTCACAAGGGTGTGGACATGATCAGAGAAGGATGCCTACAGGAAGGGCTACTCAAGCTTAATTTTCAAAACACCAAATGTTTATTGATATCTTCAATTATTTTTTATTATAGATTAATATTTAAGTGTAGTGTATGTCTTATTCTTAGCCACACAAAAGAGGACTTTAAAAGAGTCTGTTTAGATTATTTTAGCACACAGGTAGCGGGAGGTTTCCTCAGAATGGGTCTTCCTAGTCCTATGCAGATGGTTCCCAGCAAGAGGGCTAATTCCTTTCCAGAGGGAACCTCAGTGCAGCAGCTGGCATTTCTGATGTACTTGCATAACTGTCAATTTTTATCCCAAATTTGTTCCTCTGTATACATGCTATAAATCACCTGGATTTTATTAGGGAGGTCTTGTATGTCTTAACAAAGTAACATCTTTGGGAGGCAAGTCTGTTTGCCTGGGCCATGAGTAAATAACATTTAAAACAATGTCCTCCGAGCTGGTACTCTGGTGAGATCAAATGGATTTAAATACAGGGTGAAGTTTCTTTGATAAACCATACCTCATCTTTTATGACCCTCATGCTTGCATCTGGACTCTGAAAGATTCTAAGCTTGAAAGAATCAAAACAATAAGGGATATTTTCTACTTGCAAAGGGATGTTTCAGTTTATTTGCTTATTTTGCCCCTTTTTCTTTTTCTTTTTTCATTCACTTTTTTTTTTTTTGCCAGAGCTTATAAACTTGTAGATAAATAAACTAAGAGAAATAACAACTTGGAAACAACAACAACAACAATATGTCAACAGCTTGTTGACACATGACTAAACTAATGGGTGAGTGCTTTTAGGAAAAAATAATACATACTGAATTTAAAATTATTGGATTTGGAGATCAGGGAGGGAGACTAAGAAAGAAATTGTTGTACATTAATTTGCTTCTTTATTTTGAAATGCTAAAATGATAGTCACAATAATGGTTATGAAGAAGATGATGATGGTGGTGATTAGAATACGATTATTTGGGGTGTAATAAATAATAAAGTGATGACAGCAAAATTGGAGTATGGAGCATTTCTTGTATATCATATTCCATCTTCAAATGTATCTTTCTAATCTTTATTAAATTTTCTGCTCATTCATTCCAGTTCTCTGGGTAGCTCTAGAAAGTGTGGACTGTAAGAGATTTAAAAATTATGTTATTTATTATTACCCTTTAAAAGTTATGCTTAGGCAAATGTAAAGACAGCTAACTCTAAATTACATATAGAGTGTGTGTGTATGTGTGTGTGTGTGTATACACACACTTCATATATATAATTTAACATATATATGAAATACTAAATCTCTGTGATTATGTGCTTCTAAAACAGCATGTGTTTTTTGACCTGAATTTAGTAAAAACCACCCTTCCCAATATTTATCCTGAGTAATTATAGAAATTTTTAAAAATGTTAAGCAGTTTTAAGCCTCAAATTATAACAGAATTTGCAGAATGGAGGGCAGCCAAATATGGCTGGAGATAAATGAAATGTGATTTAGAACAGGAATCCAACATACACTCGCTTTTGAAGCTTAGAAAGCTACTGGTCTAAATTAGAACACTAAAACTATATACTACATAGAAGTGAGGAAAGGATCCCAACTACTAGAATTAGGAGGTAGACAATAAGAGCGAGAGAATTACAAAACATGTTTTTGTTTTATTTTGTTTCTAATTTCAATAATCCAAAAACTGAAATGAAATAAACAGTATTTTGTTGAAGTGAACCTTTAGGGATCAATCCTTGACAAAACGCAGGAGACAGAATAATGTCTAGAGGGGAGAAAATAAATGTCATAAATTTTTAAAGTGCAAAAGTCAAGTTATAGCTGCCAGGGACTGGAGGCAGCAGAAGGAAGGTAAGGTAGAGAGAAGTGGAAGGTATGTTTGTATTTTCATCCAAATACTGTAATGGGAACTCGCAAAGATAGCATATGATCAATGGATGAGGAATGAAGTGAAAATTATACCATCAAAATATTCAAAAACAACCATCAGAGGAAATAAAATGATTACGAAATAGACAAAGGACAAAAAGAAAAAAAAAAATAAATTCTCACCTGTCATGGCTAAAGCCAACAAATAATGCCTTAAGAAAAAGTACTAGTGTCGTTGTAGAATGACACCAGAAGACAAGACAAAACAAAACTATTTAAAAGTGAAACTGAAAGTGGGAAGGAAGGATAGAGAAGATGAAGGGGAGAGGGAGCCTGGGTAAGGTGGAGAAGGCTTCTGGGGAACGTGGGGTTGTTGGCTCTCAGGGAACGGTGGGTGAGCAATATCTGGAACAAACATGGGATCAAAAGACAACCATGCTTTGTTTTTTCCTTACTTTATGGAAGATTCAACTTTTTTTTATTACTTATTCATATATATTTTTACAGACAGGGCCTCACTCTGGCACCAAGGATAGAATATAGGCATAATTACAGTCACTGCAACCTCAAACCCCTGGGCTCAAAGAATTCTCCTGCTTCAGCTTCCCAAGTAGCTAGGATTATAGGAACATACCACCACACTTGGCTATTTTTATATATTTAGAGAGATGGGGGTCTCACTGTGTGGCCCAGGCTTTTCTCAAAATCCCAAGCAATCCTCTCACCTTGGCCTCCCAATGTGCTGGGATTGCAGGCATAAGCCACTGCACGCAGTCTGAGATTCAAATGTTTTAAATCCTTTATGGAATAAATCAGTTAATAAAGTGATGCTGAAGATACTGGAAGAAAGTGATGCAATTGATCAGCAACATCCCCAAGGACAGTGAGATGTTAGAAACCAATGCCCAGGTAGAAGGTTAATTTTTACATGTGAGAAACGGGTCTCATGGATTGAAACCTAAAAAAGAGTGACAAGATTGGGTGCTGATTTTAGCAACAACATCAATTCCTTCTCTCTTAATTTTTTTTATTAAGCGAAATCAGAACATCATTGACATTATGTGCAGCTGAGGACAGCAGACCAGATGGACAATGTGACTAGCGTGGAGTCACACTCCACAAGGAGTCAGATGCACGCATTCTGCTTCGTAGGTGAGCCTTCTTCCCTTTCATGTTGCTTTCATCTTCACTTTTGTGACTGAGAGCAAACTGCAAGCATACTTAAGTGCTTCGTGCACACTCTCTTTTTGGTTATTTTCCTTTGTGGTAATATCTCCTCAGGGATTCATAAAAAATGCAGTAAGAAATGCTATGATCTACGCCTATATTCTATTCCAGAAGACAATTTTAGAGTGAAAGAAAACTATCTCTGTTAGAGCCTTCGGGGAGCTTAGATTTCTGATATAAAAATGGGAACGCTAGTTTTTCTCTATCTCCCATTTTAGGACTTCAGCTTTTATTATTTTATTGCTGGCAACCTAGAAAAGGAAAAAAAGGAAAATAAAACCATGTCATTCTAGAAATAGTGACCTAATTTCAGCCTTAGAAGAAAGTAAGAGTCAAAGGATTAAAAAAAAAAATCTGCAAGGAGAACAGGACTATCACAGTTCAGAATTAAGGTACATTAGCAACAAACATTCTCTTATGGCAGAGGCTGAAATGGTAAAATAGAGAAGAGATTATTTGACCTGCACACAAGCACCTGGCCGGATTTGGGAAGGGAACCCGACGGCACTTAGTTTATTGGACCTGTGTCTTGCCTTTAGCCAAACCATGTTAATCAAAAGTTAGTAAATGAATGTTGGGAGATCAAGTGCTAAACACAGTTCTAAATTTGGTGATTTAAAAAGGACCACTGGCTCTGCCCTTGAGGGCACCAGATTCCAAAAGCAAGCCCCATACAATCTAGAAACTAGAGAATGCAACTATTTATCAATCTGTAGTCAAGATTTTCTTCTCCTAGGAGAAGGAAACACAGTCACGAGAGAAAAGTAACTGCCACACTAATAAGTACAAAGGAAACAGACAAGGATTTCTCTTTTAGAACTGATGCATGGGATTTTCTTTGTTGATATAGTCTGTATTATATATGGGTTCATGTAAAAACGAACTTCTTGAAGTTTATCTCTGGATGTCAGGCAAGTTGGAGGGTAAGGCCAGTTCTGCAGGCTTAAGGCAAATTTCCTCATCTGTGAAATGGAATACGAGCATCTTTCTTACAGTGTTTATGGGGATCGAGTGGGTTACACTAAAGTCCTGGTGCAATGTCTAATACAGATATGACAGTTTACAAGTTACTTCTCTTTATTCCATAAATTTAAAGGCATCAGACATTTAAAGGTATTAGAACATTGTACCTATTTGATTCATCCTATAATTAAAATTGAAGGATGATAGATACATAGGATTTGCAAATAAAACAAAATAAAATTACACCTTAAAACACATAAAGTTTTACCATCATGCTGGAAAATTATTAGGGAGATAAAAGTGGACACAAAAGAAAGATCAGGCAAAAAAGAACAACCTGAGAAGATTAGAAAACTTAATATCACACGTTTTATGTTTTTACATTTTTAATAAGAGTTTTGCTTTTATCAGGGCTTTGTAAGTAGGGACCGGGTATTATTTCCCAAAATAGTAAAGAAGTAACTAGATGCATTTGAGCATCCACAAAGGTAATGACAATTGATCACATGTTAAAGTTTATCTATCTATCTATCTATCTATCTATCTATCTATCTATCTATCTGTCTGTCTATCTATAATTGCACTTTAGGTTCTGGGGTACAAGTGAAGAACACACAGGATTGTTGCATAGGTACATACATGGCAATGTGGTTTGCTGCCTCCATTCCCATCACCTATATCTGACATTTCTCCCCATGGTATCCCTCCCCAATTCCCTACTCCTAGCTGTCCCTCCCCTAGTCCTCCACAACAGACCCCCCTGAGTGATGCTCCCCTCCCTTTGTCAATGCGTTCCCACTGTTCAACACCCACCTATGAATGAGAACATACGGTGTTTGATTTTCTGTTCTTGCATTAGTTTTCTGAGAATGATGGTTTCCAGGTTGATCCATGTCCCTAAAAAGGACACAAATTCATCATTTTTTATGGCTGCATAGTATTCCATGGTGTATATGTGCCACATTTTCCCTGTTCAGTCTATCATAGATACACATTTGGGTTGTTTCTAGGTCTTTGCTATTGTAAACAGTGCTGCAATGAACATACATGTATATGTGTCTTTATAATAGAATGATTTATAAACCTTTGGATACATACCCAGTAATGAGATTGCTGGGTCAAATGGAATTTCTATTTCCAGGTCCTTGAGGAATCACCACACTGTCTTCCACAATGGTTGAACTAGTTTTCACTCCCACCAACAGTGTAAAAGTGTTCCTATTTCTCCACATCCTCTCCAGCATCTGTTGTCTCCAGATTTTTTAATGGTCACCATTCTAACTGGCGTGAGGTGGTATCTCATTGTAGTTTTGATTTGCATTTCTCTAAAGACCAGTAATGATGAGCATTTTTTTCATATGTTTGTTGGCCTCATATATGTCTTCTTTTGAAAAGTGTCTGTTCATATTCTTTGCCCAGTTTTGAATGGGTTTGTTTTTTTATTGTATATTTGTTTTAGTAAATTTGCTTTGTAGATTCTGGATATTAGCCCTTTGTCAGATGGGTAGATCGCAAAAATGTTTTCCCATTCTTTTGGTTGCCAGTTCACTCTAATGATTGTTTCTTTTGCTGTGCAGAAGCTGTGGGGTATAATTAGATCCCATTTGTCTATTTTGGTTTTTGTTGCTAATGCTTCTGGTGTTTTAGTCATGAAATCCCTGCCTATGCATATATCTTGAATAATTTTGCCTAGGTTTTCTTCTAGGGTTTTTATGGTGTTAGGTCTTATGTTTATGTCTTTAATCCATCTGGAGTTAATTTTAGTGTAAGCTGTCAGGAAGGGATCAAATTTCTGCTTTCTGCACATGGCTAGCCAGTTTTCCCAACACCATTTGTTAAACAGGGAATCCTTTTCCCATTGCTTGTTTTTGTCAGGTTTGTCAAAGATCAGATGATTGTAGATGTGTGCTGTTGCCTCCAAGGCCTCTGTTCTGTTCCATTGGTCTATATCTCTGTTTTGGTACCAGTACCATGCTGTTTTGATTACTGTAACCTTGTAGTATAGTTTGAAATCAGGTAGTGTGATGCCTCCAGCTTTGTTCTTTTGGCTTAGAATTGACTTGACTATGTGGGCTCTCTTTTGATACCATATGAAGTTTAAGGTGTTTTTTTCCAGTTCTGTGAAGAGGGTCATAGGTAGCTTAATGGGGATAGCATTGAATCTATAAATTACTTTGGGCAGTATGTCCATTTTCGCAATATTGAGTCTTCCTAACCATGAGCATGGAATAATTTTTCATCTGTTTGTGTCCTTTCTTATTTCCTTGACCTGTGGTTTGTAGTTCTCCTTGAAGAGGTTCTTCACATCCTTTTTTAGTTCACATGCTAAAGTTTTATTGTTCAAAAGTTTTTAGAAAATTTGGAAAAATGCTTGCCATGAACTGTGGTTGTAATTGCCAAATTTCATGTGTAGTTGCTCTCAACTTCTATATCCCATTCAATTTCTTGATCATTTGTTTGACTTTTCTCTTAATTTTCTCTATAACTTTTAACTAATCACTTGCCTGTGCACTTGGGACGTTCCTTATTTTGGCCTCTCTCAGGAGATCTCTCTCTGTGCTTGGCAGGCAGACATTGTGATGTGTATCTTAGACCCTCTGGTTCTCCTTTTAAGGAGCCCCTGAGAATGGTAATATTGTTATCCCTGTTTTACAAAACAGTTCGCCTTCATTTAAAAGAACATAACAGTAGGAGTGGACTCCAGAGGCATCTTGACTGGCTTTAAATTTTGGTCCCCTATTTACTAGCTGTGTAATTTTGAGTAAGTTGCTTAACCTCTCTGTGCCTCATATTCCTCATCTATAAAATGAGAATGATACTTATATTTTGCATTATGGTTACTGTAAAGCCGATAATGCATGCTACATGCTTAGCAGAGTACCTTACACTAAAGGAGTTTAGGATAAATATTAGCCATCATTACTGGTATTAGAGAGGTTAAGTATCCCACTCCTAGAAATATCAGCAGCCCCATTAAAAGGAATGTCAGCCTGTTTCTGGAGCCTATGTTCTCCAGCACTATGGTGTATGCCCCTCATGTGTTGTGTTATTTTATGAATCAAATTGAAGGTAAAGTGTCATAGTCTTTGGAAGAAAATTATTACAGCTTAAAAAAGATCAGAAAAAAATATTTTACAAATGTAAAGGTATTAGAACATTGTAAATATTTGACTCATCTTGTAATTGAAATTGAAGGATGGATATATATGATTTGCAAATAAAATAAAAATATACATCAAGTGATTTAGCCTGAGTATCTCCAATACTAGAAATGGCAAGAAACTGGCCTTTCTTGCAAGGATAATGAACAATTTACAAGCGAAGTAAATACAATCTGTAGCTCATTAAATTCTTAGCAATAAGCTCCTGTGGTTAAAAAAAAAAAAAAACTTACTAGGGCTTGAATATAGGATACACTATGTGTGATGTAGGATACACTAGGTGTGATGTTGGATGACACTAACAGTTTATGTGGAGGGTGGAGGGGCAATTCAAGAGGGATTAAAAAAATACAATGGGAATAGGCTGCCTCTTTCTGTGGTTCTGGGCAGAAGATGAAAGAGCAAATTAGGAGAGGGAACTGGCCAGCATTCCTTCTCTGAAGGCAGATGCTTCAAGGACGCCCTACTTAGCACTGACATTGCAGAACAGTTCTGTTTCTTTGAATTTTTTTGGAACAAAAAGATTTAAGACCTTTGTCCAAGGACCAAGGTGGTGCAGCTGGGTGTGGTTGTATTTCCTTTCCAAATCCAATCATGGAAGGTGGGGCATAATACAGTATCAGCCATCCCTTGGAAGAGTGGAGGTCAGTGCTAAGTTCCTGGCTATTCCGACTGCCTTTCTCAGAAGCAGTTACCAACCTAGTTTCCATCAGCAGACTGAGCTTCAAAGGGAACACTACCCTGGCCCAGTCGCAGAGACGGCTCTGCTTTCAGAGAAACCAGAGTTGACAACCAAATAACCTTGCTATTAATCACCTCCTAACTCAACCTCTGACTCTCTAGCTGGCTTAGCATCTCATTATCTAGTTATGTTTTCCTGCCTTTCAATATTTCTTCTTACCTCCATCCCTAGCTTCAGGAGACTCTCCACTCTGTCACTTGTGTCCTGATGAGAATGAGCAATGCTCTAGTTTAGAACACCAGAAAACATAAGAATTTAGCAACAGAGACATATTATTCTAAGGGGATCAAGTCAATATAGTTTGTTGCCTTAAGCTGAAAAGCTTTAAGAGATAATGAGTACTCGATATTGAAATAGAAAAGTTACTACTATTTCTAGAGGTTATTATACAGGTGAACTTGCTTGAACTTTAAAATTAAAGTAGTTTGAAATTTGTAATTTTATGGTTTATGACTCTTTAGTGTATTGTTGAGCAGACAATAATATTTTCACCTTTCAGGAGCATTTTTTTTAAGATACGATAGATATCCCAGGTATTGGATATGAATAGAGGAGAAAGATTAAGCTTATAATAAGACACTGAAGTAATCTACTTACAGCTGCTTCTCCCACTGGCTTATGAGTTAGTGGGACCCTGCCTTATTCACAATTGTATCTGCAGCATCAATCTCAGTGCTTGAGGCATAAAATGTGTCTAAAAGAATGTTCGTCAAGTAGAACTCAATTGAAGTGGGACTAAGGATATTGGTAGGAGGGGTTGTTTTCAGATTAAGGGACATTATGAACGTTTGTGGGAATACAGCTGTGATAGTTAATTTTGATTTTATGTGTCAGTTTGGCTAGACCATGGAATGTCTAGATATGCAATTAAATATTACGTTGGTACAATTAAATATTACATTGCCATTACTTTCAATGGCAAAAGCCACAATTACTTGTGTACCAATGATATGGTTTGGCTGTGTCCCCAACCAAATCTCCATATGGGCTGTGTCCTCATCCAACCTCTCTCACAATCCCCATGTGTCATGGGAGGAACCTGGTGGGAGGTGATTGAATTATGGGAGTGGGACTTTCTTGCACTGTTTTCATGATGGTGACTGAGTGAGTCTCATGAAAACTGATGGTTTTAAAAAATGGTAGTTTCCCTGCGCACGTTCTCTCTCTTGCCACTGCCTTGTAAGAAGTGCCTTTCACCTTCCACCATGATTGTGAGGCCTCCTTAGTCACATGGAACTGTAAGTCCATTAAACGTCTTTCTTTTGTAAATTTCCCAGTCTCAGATATGTCTTTATCAGCAGCATGAAAATAAACTAATACAACCGATCTAATATTTCTGAGTCTCTCTGTGAGGATGTTTCTAGAAGATGTTAGCTTTTGAATTGATAAGGCTGAATAAAGTGGATTATTTTCTCCAATGTTAGTGGGCATCTTCTAATCCATTGAGGTCCCAAATAGAACCGTAAGATGAAGGAAGAGAAAATTTATTGGCTCTCTACCTGTTTGAGCTCCTACATCAATCTTTTCTGTCTTTGGACTGACACCTAAACTATTGGCTTTCATGCTCTCAGGACTTTGAATTGTGCTGCCAGTCTCCTGTGTGTGTCTCTCATTTGTAGATGACAGAGTTTGGAACTTATCAGCCTCCATAATCTCATGAACCAATACCATATACATATATGTGTGTGTTTATGTGTCTATGTGTGTGTGCATGAATATATGTGCATATGTGGTATTTTACAAAATCCTATATATGGTAAATATGGTACATGTTTTAAAATATATTATATATATGCCATATACATAGCAAAAATACCATATATAAATATATATACCATACACATATCAAAAAGTACCATATGTATATTTTTTTATTATACTTTTAGTTCTGGGTTACATGTACAGATTGTGCAGGATTGTTACAAAGGTATACCCTGTCCCCTACATTAGGTATTTTTCCTAATGTTTTCCCTCCCCAATCTCCTCACCCACTGCTATCCCTGCCTAGGTTCCCCAACCCCCAACAGGCCCCAGTGTGTGATGTTCCCCTCCCTGTGTCCATGTGTTCTCATTGTTCAACACCCACTTATGAGTGAGAACATGTGGTGTTTGGTTTTCTGTTCTTGTGTCAGTTTGCTGAGAATGATGGTTTCCAGCTCCATCCATGTCCCTGCAAATGACATGAACTCATCCTTTTTATGGCTGTATAGTATTCCATGGTGTATATGTATTTTTTAAAAATAGAAGATATTTTTTAAAAATATATCTTTAAAATATATCTTTTAAAAACATAGATATATAGGTAGATATCTCCTATTACATGTATATCTTCTATTAGTTTTTTTTGTTTTATTTTATTTATCTTATTTTGTTCTGAGGAATATGTGCAGGATGTGCACATATCTTACAAAGGTAAATATGTGGCACAGGGTTTGCTACATCTATCAATCTATCACCTAGATATTAAGCACAGCATGTGTTTGCTATTTTTCCTAATGCTCTCCCCCTACCCTCATTCTCCCAACAGGCCCCAGTGTCTGTTGTTCCCCTCCCTGTGTCCGTGTGTTCTCATTGTTCAGCTCCCACTTATAAGGGAGAACATGTGGTGTTTAGTTTTCTGTTCCTGTATTATTTTGCTGAAAATAATGGCTTCCAGCTCCATTTGTGTTCCTGCTAATAAGAGAACATGATCTCACTCTTCTTTATGGCTGCATAGTATTCTATGGTGTATAAGTACCACATTTTATTAATCCAGTCTAACATTGATGGGCATTTTGGTTGATTGCGAGTTTTTGCTATTGTGAATAGTGCTGCAATGAACATACGATTGCATATGTCTTTATAATAGAATGATCTATATTCTTTTGGGTATATATCCAGTAATGGGATTGCGAGGTCAAATGGTATTTGACACCACACTGTCTTCCACAATCCATTCCCACCAACAGTGTAAAGTGCTCCCATTCCTTTACAACCTCACCAGCATCTGTTGTTTCTTGACTTTTTAATAATCACTATTCTTACTGGGGATGTGAGATGGTATCTCATTGTGATTTTGATTTGCATTTCACTAAGGATCGGTGATGTTGTGCTTTTCTTTATATGTTTGTTGGCTGCATTTATGTCTTCTTTTGAGAGGTGTTTGTTCATGTCCTTTGCTCACTTTTTAATGAGGTTGTTTTTTTCTCAGAAATTTGCTTAAGGTCCTTATAGATTCTGGATATTAGACCTTTGTCAGATAGGTAGATTGCAAAAATTTTCTCCTATTCTGTAGCTTGTCTGTTTGCTTTGTTGACAGTTTCTTTTGCTGTGCACAACCTCTTTAATTAGATTCCACTTGTCACTTTTGCTTTTGTTTCAAATGTTTTTGAAAATTTCATCATAAAATCTTTACCCGTGACTATGTACTGAATGGTATTGCCTAGATTTTATTCTAGGGTTTTTATAGTTTTGGGGTTTACATTTAAGTCTTTAATCCATCTTGAGTTAATTTTTTATAAGGTGTAAGGAAGGAGTCCAGTTTCAATTTTCTGCATATGGTTAGCTAGTTCTCCCAGCACAATTTGTTAAATAGGGAATCTGTTTTCCATTGCTTGTTTTTGTCAGGTTTGTCAAAGATCAGATGGTTATGGATGCATGGTTTTATTTCTGAGTTCTCTATTCTGTTCCATTGGTCGACATGCCTGCTTTTGTTTCAGTATTTTGGTTACTGTAACCATATAGCATAGTTTGGAGTCAGATAGCATGATGCCTCCAGTTTTGTTCTTTTTGCTTAGGATTGTCCTAGCTATACAACCTCTTTTCTTGGTTCCATATGAATTATTAAAAAGTTTTTTTAATTATGAGAGAATCTAAAAAGAATGTGAATTGTGTCGAATGGGAATAGCATTGAATCTATCAATTGCTTTGGGCAGTCTGGCCATTTTCACAATACTGATTCTTTCTATCCATGAGCATGAAATGTTTTTTCATCTGCTTGTGTCCTCTCTGATTTCCTTGAGTAGTGGTTGCTAGTTCTCCTTGAAGATGTCTTTCACTTTCCTTGGTATCTGTATTCCTAGATATTGTATTCTTTGTGGAAATTGAGTTCATGCATGATTTGGCTCTCTGCTTGTCTGTGGTTGGTATATAAAAATCCTTGTGATTTCTGCACATTGATTTTGCATCCTGAGACTATGCTGAAGTTGCTTATCAGCTGAAGAAGCTTTTGGGCTGAGTTGATGAGGTTTTCTAGATATAGGATCATGTCATCTGCAAACAAAGACAATTTGACTTCTTATCTGTTCTTTCTCGTGCCTGATTGCCCTGGCCAGAACTTCCAATACTGTGTTGAATAAGCATGGTGAGAGAGGGTATCTTTGTCTTGTGCCAGTTTTCAAGGAGAATGCTTCCAGCTTTTGCCATCTGGTATGATACTGGCTTGGATTTGTCATAAATTTCTCTTTTTATTTTGAGATACGTTTCTTCAATATCTAGGTTATTGAGAGTTTTTAATATGAAGGGATGTTGAAGTTTGTTAAAGACCTTTTCTGTGTCTATTGAGATAATCACGTGGCTTTTGTCTTTAGTTCTGTTTATGTGATGAATTACATTTATGGATTTAAATATATTGAACCAGCCTTGAATCCAGGGATGAAGCCATCTCAATCATCGTGGACAAGCCTTTTGATGTGCTGCTGGGTTTGGTTTGCAAGTATTTTATTAAGCATTTTTGCATCAATGTTCACCAGGGATATTGGCCTAAAGTTTTCTTTCTTTCTTTCTTTCTTTTTTTTTTTTTTCTGTATCTCTGTAAGGTTTTGGTATCAGGATGATGCTAGCCTCATAAAATAAATTTGAATGGAGTGCCTCCTTTTCAACTGTTTGGAATAATTTCATAAGAAAATGTACCAGTTCCTCCTTATTCCTCTGGGAGAATTCAGTTATAAATCCATTTGTTCCTATGCATTGTTGTTTGGTAGGCTATTTACTATTGCCTCAATTTCAGAACTTGTTACTGGTCTATTCAGCAGTTCAGTTTCTTCCTGGTTCAGTCTTTGTAGGGTGTATGTGTCCAGGAATTAACTATTTCTTCTATATTTTCCAGTTTATTTGCATAGAGGTGTTTACAGTATTCTGTGATGGTTGTTTGTATTTCTGAAGATCAGTGGTGGTATCCCTCTTATTATTCTGATTGTGTTAACATGAATTTTCTCTCTTTTCTTCTTTATTAGTCTAGCTACAAGTCTATTTTATTGATTTTTTTTCCCCACAAAAACAGCTCTTGGATTCGTTGATTTTTTGAAGGGTTTTTCATGTCTCTAGTTCCCTCAGTTCCACTGTGATCTTGGTTATTTCCTGTCTTCTGCTAGCTCTGGTGTGTGTTTGCTCTTGCTCCTCTACTTATTTTAGCTGTGATATTAGAGTATCAATTTGAGATATTTCTAGACTTTTGACGTTGGCATTTAGTGTTATAAATTTCCCTCTTAATCCTGTTTTAGCTGTGTCCCAGACATTCTGGCACATTATCTCCTTGTTCCCACTGGTTTCAAAGAACTTCTTGATTTCTGCCTTAATTTCATTATTTACCCAGAAGTTATTCAGGAGCATGCTGTTCAATTTCCACATAGTGGAATAGTTTTGAGTGGGTTTCTTAATATTTAGTTCTAATTTGATTGTACTGTAGTCTTATATATTGTTATGATTTCAATTCTTTTGTATTTGTTGAGGAGTTTTACTTCCAATTATGTGATCAATTTTAGAGTAAGTCTCATGTGGTGCTGAGAAAAATGTATATTCTCTTGTTTGGGGATAGAGAGTTCTGTAGATATCTATCAGGTCTACTTGATCCAGAGTTCAACTCCTGAATCTCTTTGTTAATTTTCTGCCTCAATGATCTGTATAGTACTGATATCAGCATATTAAAGTCTCCCACTATAATTGTGTGGAGGTCTAAGTCTCTTTGTAAGAGAGATTTTACTTTATAAATCTGTGTACTCCTATATTTAGAATAGTTAGCTCTTCTTGTTGAATTGAACCCTTTACCATTAGGTAATGCTCTATTTAGTGTTTTCTGATCTTTTTGATTTAAAGTCTATTTTGTTAGAAACTAGGGTTGCAGCCCTTCATTTTTTTATTTTATTTTATTTTATTTTATTTTTTGCTCTTAATTTGCTTGGTAAACTTTCCTCCTTCCCTTTATTTTGAAACTTTGTGTGTCTTTGCATGTGTCTTTTGAATACAGCTCACCAATAGGTCTTGTCTGTTTACCCAGCTTGCTACTCTGTACCTTTTAATTGGGGCATTTAGCTCATTTACATTTAAGGTTAATATTGTTATGTGTGAATTTGATCCTGTCATCATGATGCTGGTTTGTTAATTTTGCGGACTTGTTAATGTAGTTGCTTAATAGTGTCATTGGTCTGTGTATTTCAGTGTGTTTTTGCAGTGGCTGATAATGGTTTTTACTTTCCATGTTTAGTGCTTTCTTCAGGAGCTCTTGCAAGGAAGGCTGGTGGTAATGAATTGTGAAAAGCATTTTATTTCACTTTCACTTATGAAGGCAAGTTTGGCTGGTGTATTAATCTATTCTCACGATGCTAATAAAGACATACCTGAAACTAGGTAATTTATAAAGAAAAAGTGATTTAACTGACTCACAGTTCCATGTGGCTGGCGAGGCCTCACAATTATGGTAGAAGGCAAAAGACATGTCCAACATGGTGACAGACATGAGAGAATGAGAACCAAGCAAAAGGGGAAACCCCTTATGAAACTATCATTGCTCATGAGACTTATTCATTACCACCAGAACAGTATAGGGGAAACTGCCTCCATGATTCAGTTACCTTCCACTGGGTCCCTCCCATGACACAGGAAAATTATGGGAGCTACAATTCAAGATGAGATTTGGGTGGGGACACAGCCAAACCATATCAGTCATATATGAAATTCTGGGTTGGAAATTCTTTTCTTTAAAAATGTTGAATACTGGCCCCCAGTCTTGTCTGGCTTATAGGATTTCCACTGAGAGGTATGCCATCAGTCTGATGGGCTTCCCTTTGTGGTTGACCTGGCCTTTCTCTCTGGCTTCCCTTAACATTTTTTCCTTCATTTCATCTTTGGAGAATCTGACAATCATGTGTCTTGGGGTTGATCTTCTCATGGAGTATCTTACTGGGGTTCTCTGGATTTCCTGAATTTGAATGATGACCTGTCTTGCTAGGTTAGAAAAGTTCTCCTTGATGATATCCTGAAGCATGTTTTCCAACTTGGTTCTATTCTTCTCATCTCTTTCAGGTACTTCAATCAGTCATAGATTTGATCTTTTTACATAGTCCCATAGTTCTCAGAGGTTTGGTTTCTACCTTTTTATTCTTTTTTCTCTAATCTTCTCTGCCTACCTTACTTTGACAAGATAGTCTTCCAGCTCTGATATTCTTTCCTCCACTTGGTTGATTCAGCTATTGATACTAGTGTATGCTTCATAAAGTTCTTGTGCTATGTTTTTTAGCTCCATCAGGCCATTTGTGTTCGTCTCTAAACTGGTTGTTCTAGTTAACAGTTCCTGTAACCTTTTATCATGGTTCTTAGCTTCTTTGCATTGGGTTAGAATATAATGCTTTAACTTAGAGAAATTCATTATTATCTATTTTCCGAAGCCTATTACTGTCAGTTCATCCATCTCAGCTTCAGCCCCATTCTGTCCCCCTGCTGGAGAAGTGTTGTGATCATTTTGAGGAAAAGAGGCATTCTGGCTTTTGGAATTTTCAGTGTTTTTGTGATGGTTTTTCCTCATCTTCATGGATTTATCTGCCTTTGCTCTTTGAGGTTGTTGACCTTTGGATGGGGTTTTTGTGGAGTCAGTCTTTTGTTGTTGTTGTTGATGATGTTGTTATTGTTGCTTTCTGTTTTTCTGCTAATAGTCAGGCCTCTCTTCTCCAGGTCTGCTGCAATTTGCTGGGGAGTCTAGTCCAGATTCTGTTCGCCATGATATCACCAGTGGAGGCTGCAGAACAGCAAAGATTTCTGCCTGCTCCTTCCTCTGAAAGTTTCATCCCAGAAGAGCACCAACCTGCTGCCAGCCAGAACTCTCCTGTATGTTTTGTCTGGCTACCCCTTTTGGGTGGCCTCACTCAGTCAAGAGGCATAGGATCAGACACCCGCTTAAGGAAGCAGTCTGGCTGTCCTTTAGCAGAGCTGGTGCACTGAGCTGGGGGAATCCCTTTTATCTGGATTGCCCAGACTCTCCAGAGCCAGCAGGCAAGAAAGTTTAAGTCCACTAAACCTGAGATTGCAGCCGCCTCTCCCTGCAGGTGCTCTATCCCAGGGAGATCAGAGTTTTTTCTGTATATCCCTGACTGGAGTTGCTGGAATTCCTGCAGGAAGGCTCTGTTTGGGGAGGAGGGATGGATCCAGGTCCCATCTAAAAATGGTCTGGCCACGATCTGTCCCAGCCACTGTACTGCGCTGTAGGGAATACTGCCCAGTCCAAACCACTTAGCCTCCCTACCACTGGCAAGGGAAAACCACCAACTAGAGCTGCATAATGTCAATGATCCCTTCCCCAAGGAGCTCAGTCATCCCAGGCAGACTCCAGGCTGTTGTGCTGGCCAGCAGGGATTCCAAGTCAGTGGGTCTTAACTTGTAGGGTTTCATGGAATTGGGACCTGCTGAGCAAGGCTGCTTGGTTCCCTGGCTTCGGCCTTGTGAGTGGATAGCTCTCCCACCTCCCTGGAGTTCCGGGAGCTGCTGGAGTTTGTAAAATCTCCTCCTGCTGCTCTGTGCCTTCCAGAATGGCCACCGACCAGAGCAACTGTCATGGGTCTTCCAGTTTAGTTCTTGGACCCAAGGCCCTGGTGGTGTAAGCACATGAGGAAATCTTCTGATCTGCGGATTGCAAACATTCGTGGGAAAGCGTAGAGCTCCAGGTGCGTTAGCACACTTCCTCACCACCTCCCTCGGCTAGGGGAGAGAGGTCTCTTTGTCCTGTGCAGCTCCCTGGTGAAGATTGCCTAACCTTGCTTTTCCTTGCTTTTGATGGGTCACATCAACCACCTAGTCAGTCCCAGTGAGATAATCTGGGTGCCTCTGCTGGAAATGGAGAAATGGCTCGCCTTTTGCATTCATTTGAGTGAGAGCTGCAGACCAGAGCTGTTTCTACTCAGCCATATCTTTGTCCCTCCCCCAAATTGTTTTGTTTTTAAACCTCTGACTAATATACCAGCTCACACTGAGTCATAAAAGCTAGGGTAGGTATGTTAATAGGCATAGCTTTTAGAACTTATGCGTAGTGACTACAATGTCATCTCATATAAACACTCAAATTTCAGTTATCCAGGGCCATGCTAATGGGTCTTCAAATTCTCTGTTCTTAACATTGAAGTACCTTTCCCATTCAAGAGGGCTTATTATTAAAAAACTCTACTTAATACTATCTCCTACCTCCAACATATAGTTTATCCTAACCTGCTTCATCCATCTCCATATGTTTGTTTAAATCAAGAAACTCAGACTGGGTGTGATATAAAGAAATTGATAGACTTTAGGTTTGGCTTTTCAAGATAATTGGCATTTCAGAGGGATGGAATTGGCATTTTAGCTGGAGTCAGGATGTGGTCAAAGGGAGACATAGAGGCCTTCACTGAGTGGGGTCTCTCCATGTTTTCCCTTCTATAAGCTTTGTGAAGACAGATAGCAAGTCTGTCGTTGCAAAGTTCTTAGATGGAAAAGAGAAGAGGTCAAGCAAGTTAGGCCCTCAGCGAACAGGTAGGGAAGAGCTATTAAAATAATAATCAGGCCTAGTCCACCCTTAGTCATCTCAGCAGCACGCCCTGCCATCATGATTTTGTGCTAACCATGTTCATGATCCCTTTCACTCCTGGATTATCTGAGAGTTGACTCTCACTTTTGGTACAGACACACACATTCCTTGATAGCCAAGGCATATTTTCTAATATGCAAATTAGATGCCTGGGGGATCATTTTCTCCTTGACTTTTGAAAAATGCACCTCTGTTCTTTTTTCCTTGTCTTTCAAAGACAAAACATTAAGGGCACACTCAAAACTGTCAAGTCTGATCCAAAATTTTTGTTGACCCCCTGTTGAGACTAAATTCAAAACCAATTAGCTGTTCCGTGACTTCCACCTTTGATGGATGGTAATAGTTGCTTTTCTCCCCTCAGGAGTGAAAATAAGAATCAGAGAGCTGAAAAGGATAAAACACCTTTCGTGTCAGAAATCTTCAGGGTGTACTTATTTTAGTGATTACCCAGGGCAAAATTGTAGCATTTTTCTGGATGATAATGGACACAGAATGTAAGTAGCCCCAACATCTATTCTAAAGATATGAGAGCTGTTTTAGTGTGTTAGAAGACTTGGTCCAGTTGACAGATTCAACAGTGGCTAAAACAGAAATCTCGAGATTCTCTGTTGTACATGTTCCTTAACAGACTGATTTTTCTCCAGACCCAGTGCCTCCTTACTACCTTACCCAGAGACTTCATACTACCCTTGGTGGGTAGTATGAAGAATTTGTTCTTTGACATGGAGGAAAAGTGTTTGGTATTGAATTTCAAAGTTGTGAATATATATTCTGAGGCCCTGGTGAGTCATTTTAGGTGCTCACTTTTGTCTCTTTTATTTGGAACTCTCAAATGATGCAGCAGAGACCTTTCAACAGGTAATTCTCCCATATGCAGTAGAAATGGGTCACCATAAGCATGTTTACCATGGTAATGTGCTCATCACCCCCATCTCCATATTGCTAAAAGCCTTTGCCTGAGATACATTCTCTAAAGCTACCTGGAATTGTTCTGCTGCTCTCACTCTTTAAAGCTAAATCAAATACCACCTCTTCCATTAAGACTTCCTAAATACATGTAACCTCAAGACCCTATAACTCTTGAGGATGTGGTTTATTGGCATTTGTAGAATACCCCTGTTAAGACTATGTCTAGGAATGGTTGATTGGTCGTCTATTGATCATTTACCAAGGAGAAGGTGCTGCTCTGTCAGGTTCTGTGATTAGCACTTACTATATACAGTTGTATTAGTCTGTTTTCATGCTGCTGCAAAAGATATGCTTGAGACTGGGAAATTTACCAGAAAAAAAAAAAAGAGGGTTTATTAAACTTACAGTCCCACTTTGCTGGGGAGGCCTCATAATTATGGTGGAAGGTGAAGGGCACATCTCACATGGATGGCAGCAGGTAAAGAGAGAGAGAGAGATTGTTCATGGAATCTCCTGTTTGTAAAACAATCAGATCTTGTGAGACCTATTCACCATCATGAGAACAGCATGGGAAAGACCCACTCCCATGATTCAATTACCTCCCACCAGATTTCTCCGGTGACACATGGGAACTATTGGAGTTACAATTCAAAATAAGACTTGGATGGGGACACAGCCAAGTCATATCAATTATTATTTAACACTATAGCAGTCATGAAAATGTGATTTGAAGACCTCCAATAATAGAGAATTTACTTGATCAGGTCAGACACCTGTTAGCTCTAAATCTATTGTAGCATTTGTATGGAGGTCACTCTTCCCATGGCCATGTTCTTAGCCAGTGACTGAGTATGGCAGGGATACTTAAGATGGGTCCGTTCCTGGAAATGTGTATATTGTCCATGAATAACTGTGACTCCAGGAACTCTGCACAGTGGGGCTTTGGTCTTGCTGAACCCTCCTTAGGCTGCTTGCTGGTCTGGGATGCTTCCAGAAATGTTTCTTACCTCTCATCTTCACTATCATCAGGCTTGTTTCCCAGCCTTTCCAACTTCTTATTTTCTTTCTCAGCCTTCTCCCTTATTCAATATTTGGACATTTATTCCAGTCTTGACATTTGTATCTTGGAGAATATGAACTAATACAAATGCTTAGAATAAGTCTGTGAGGCAGGTATTATTTTCCTCATATTTAGATTAAAAAAAAAAAAAAAAAAACAACGAAGTCTGAAGAATCTGCTGAGGTCCTACTGGCCTGTTGCTAGAGAAGAGCATATATGTAGTTAAAACCCAAGTCAGGATGACTCCAAACCCCACAATTGAATGACCACTCTGTGTTTTCTTAGGATACCTAGAGTTGAACAGCACTCAAAAAATAAGCAGTACAAAACTTCCTAGATGGGCTAAAAGTGGACTAGATAGAGCTGAAGAAAATATTAATAAATTAGATGATAAATCAGAGAAAAATGACCAAGAATGAATCTTAAAGTGATAGACATACAATTTTATCCTTGACATGTAGCTTACAGAAGTTGCAAAGGGAAGTATAGAATGAATGGGGGTAAGAAACAATTTGAGGAAGGAGTGACTGCTTTTAAATCAGTTCTTAGAAACTGTGATTGAGAACATTTAAGAATTTAGCTAAAGGAGAGAGCTGAGATGCCTCTCTGGGTTTTTTTGACTGCCAGTGGCTCTTCAAGTCATTTTCACAAGCTCAGTAATTAAATCTTGTTTTTCATCTTGGATATTTAATCAGTTTGGTGTTAACCTCATATCCTGAAGCCTGTTTTGTTTGTTTGTCTGTTTTTTAAAGTTTTCTACTAAAATCCATTTTATAGTTAACCCATCTTTTCAAAATGTTGATATAATTTTGGACATTAATCTATTATTAAATATATTTGGACTTCTTTCTAGCTTTATAGCATCCCCTAGTAGGTTGGCTCAACATTCTGCAACAAGATCAGTATTTAAAAATTCACTAATATTATGTCGATTGTCTATCACTAAGCTTATATTTTGCAGTTCTTGTGTTTACCAAACTGTCCTTATCATTTCTTTGAGATTGTAAAAGAGAATTATGTTTCATGATTCCTACCTGAAAAAAATATGTCATGTTGAATCTACAAAAGGGCCAAATATTAAGCTAATTCATTGAGAAAATAAATCTATTTGTAAAACACTTAAGTCCCACTTTTATGTAGGTTAATTAAAAAAACTGATTGTCTTTATAAATATTTCATTGACACAAGACTTATTTTTTCATTTTTTAAAAGTCCAATTGAATTGCTTTTTTATCTGTTACATTTAATTTTTTCCACTCATATATTTGTATTACTGATACATTTTTAATTTTTAAAAATTAAAATATATTTTATATCATACATTTACTCTTTGAAAGTGTACAATCCAGTGAGTTTCAGAATATTGATGAAGTTTTAAAACTATCACCATAACTGATTACAGAACATTTTCATCACTTCAAAAAGAAACCTCATTCCTGTTCACATCATTTGCCAATCTTCCTCTCTCCTAGCCCTAGGGAACCACTCATGAATCTAATTTGTTTTCAAGGTTCACTCTAATAAAATTTTAATTGTAAACTTCCCTTTCATCAGTCTTTGTCATAGAAAGGTAGACATGTTTCCAACTGTAAATCTCTTTTTTTTTTTTTTTTGCGTTATTTACCTTGAATTCAAATTCAACTAAATAGCAAACCAGTGGACAAATCCAAATTAATGGTGGTTACAGTCATCAATCTTTAACTCAGAAAACTAATTTCACCTTTTCCACTTCAATTCAACTTTTATCGACTGTCTGGGGAGGAAAGAAGAAGGAATCATTGATGGTAATTACAAAGAGTGAAATATTTGTATAAAATAAATGTTGGTCGTATCTTCCATTTTGCTGTAGGCTTCAGGAAGGTCAAAATAAAATGTAAATTTAAATTTAGCATTCAGTTAAGATTTTGTAACTGTTACCTTAAAATTCATTAACCTCAGATTTTGGCTACTGAATAGTTTTCATTATTATTACAATAATTATTATTATTGCTAAATTATCTATCTTAACTTTCTTGGCTTTATATCTATATTTTACATCATTAAAACATTATATAGGTTTTATAAGCTACCTGTGGTATTCTGAATCCTGAGGTATGCAATACAAACTTTTAAGTAAAAACATTTATTGAGTGGTGAATTTGTACTATAAAAAAGTAATATTCAATGAATATATATGTTATTAAAAATTGTTTTTAACGATTTTATCTTTCTTACCTAATGTTATTTTATGGAGTTTTTGGTGAAAGTGAATAAGAGATGGGAAACTCAAGAAAATTGAAAGAAAAGGGCAATTTATTTAGAGCTGGGACTGGATATCAGTCACTTGCTTATTTTCAGGAGCAGTAATTGCCCCAGACCGTGGGAAAGATGAGTCAATATTTATAGGAGACATAATACCAGGCTTCAGTTTGGGGTTTGAATTGAGACTGTATAGATTTAAGAGACAGTTTTTATTTCCTTAATTATTTTCTTCATTTCAATGGCCTTATTAGTTTTTTCTGCCTCTAAACGTGGTTGTCATCTTTGCTGACCATATTTTCTCTCAGGATTAGCTGAGTATTGGCTGTGCTAACAGCTTCAAGTGGTTCATTTGCTTTGGAGAAATCCATGCTGTAAGAGCATTAAAACAGTCCTGTTGAATGGCCTACATGGAAGTCCTACCAACCACTGGCCAGTACTGCCATCCCTGTGGCTGAGTTGTCATGGAACTTAATTCTTTCTCTTCATCAAAAGAAGCCTTCAGATGACTCAAGTCTGGCCAATATCTTGACTTCAAGAAAGGTCCTGAGACAGAAATGCTTAGCTAAGAAACTCCCAATGCCTGACCCACAGACTCTACTTGTGATAATGAAACTTATTTTGCATCAATTCTCCATGTTTTGAAGTGAATTTTTATGCAACAATTGATAGTTAATATATTGATGCTGACATGCCATGTTTTCAAAACCCACTCAGTTTCACTCAGTTTCATTTACTGTGTCTGGGAGGAAGTGATTAAAATTTCTTCTGAAGTGTGACATTCGGAATCTATGCAACAAACCCTCTACAACCAGAAAGAGTTAAAAAGGGGTTGGAAAGAGTGGAGTTTACTCCAAGGATAATAATTTAATCAGTCCAGAGAACTGAGTCCATTGTTTTTTCTCAAAAGCATCTAATATGGTAGACTATTGGATTATTAGCTAACTCTTTTTAGACTACGGGGCCAGTCAACCTATGTCATGGAAAAATCCTGTCTCATAGAAAAGATCAAATTTTGTTACACCAGTAAAGATTAGCTCTTTACCTTTTCCATAGGGGATTTCTGTGTTTTGAACAGAATACCAAACTCATAGATATTTCATTATTTCCAGAATTGTGTTACTGTAAAGGCACTTTTTGTTCTCACCGAACTTCATCTGTCTAGAAAGAGTATTTTTATTTCTCTTTCTAATCTCAACCATAGAGTACATTAATTCAGATGACTAGTTCTTATTTTAATCACATTCAAATGAGCCCTTCTGGGATGTGACATGCTGTTAACATTTATAGTATAAATTATTATTTAACAAGCAGTAACTTAGTAGTAACTAAAATGTGTTGGTGTTAAGATGGTAATAGTGATTTGATGAACACTGTGATAATAATAAGCTAAAGGGTCTTTTTTTTTAAAAAGCTAACGTATCAGTTTGGAAAACAATCATATAGAGATAAGGAAATGATTGTCTTGTATAAGCTACAAAGGACAGCTGTCTGAAAATAAAATCAAATGTGTTAACCATAAAACATAAATAAAGAATTTTGGCAGGAAGGTAAATTTTATAGAATTCCCGTGGACATTCTACAGTGAAAATAATGTCATTCAAAATTCTCTGAATTGGAATACAGAAATCCCTGCAACTGAATTGCTGGTAAAATATTAAGACTATCAGATTCTAGGTCCATGTTAGGATCACCAGCCTGGACATTGTGTACTAAAGTTAATCTAACTCCTTGTTCAAATATGTCCATGTTAGAGTTAAAACTGAATGATACACAGAATGCATTATCCATCATCTGTTTATGCTACATTGTTGGCCAAACAGAAGGAATTCAACTAATGTCAGTTAAAGTCAGAAACAAGGGAGGGAAGAGGGAAAAAGAGAATGCCATAAAACAAGACATAAAATGATCCACTCAGTAATGGATCTTGATAATGCTCTGTCACTGATTTATAAATATCCACTGAATATTTACAGTTTTAGAACCCAGGTAACAAGGAGAACATTCCCTAGTCCCAGTCTTGGGTAGTTTATAGGCAGAGGTACCTGAAAATAAATACAGTATCATAAGGCATATGATTAATACTGTAACAGGGACTCAGGGGATACAATTATGGAAAGACAAAGAAGGTACTAAATACTGTCATCAGGAAAGTTAGACTTTATAAAAGTTGACAGATAGCAAAAGGCAGAAGGGTATTAGAAAGAGGAATAGTGTCTGCAAGGCAGAGAGGTATGTAAGACATTGATTCTTTTGGACTTTTGGAGAAAATAGAACATATGTGGCATTTTTTGTTTGTTTTCCTTTACGTGTTTTTCTCCTTTCTGTGAGATAATTAGTAATTCCAAGTGTTTCCATGTGACTTACGGTGCTCTGTCTAGTAGATGTAGACAGCTGCACACCACTAATGCCAAGGTGGACCTTGTGACTTGTGTTCAGTGGAGGAGCAATGGAAGTGACCTTGTCATATACAAACAGAAGCTTTCAGAGCCCTCACCTAGTGTGGATATCGTTTTCTTTTCCTTGTACCATGAGACTAACTAAAAGGTTGATTTTTAAAGCTTGGTTGCAGAGTGGAAAGAGACTGGGCAGAGCACAGTAATCTACTGCTCCTAAGATGTAATACAGGAAAGAAATAAACTTTTGTTGCTGGAAGCCACTGAGATAGAGGAGTCGTTGTTCATTATCATAGCATAATCTACTGAAAGTTTAATAAAGCAGTGATCAAAATTATAAACCTTGAACATTGCCACTGGCTATGACCATTCTAAGTGTATAATTACGCTAACTATGGTCATCGTTGTGAGAGTATAAGCACACACACCTCCCCCCCCCCACACACACAACATTCAAATTGATGTGCAATTAAAGTGCAAACCAAGTGCCTTGAATAATTCATGCAGATATCTCACTGGAACCTCACATTTACACGTCTTCACCAGTTATGGCCTGTATCTGTAAATCTCACATATACTGTTTCTGTTATTTATTAATAAAAATCACAAATAATTATGAATATATTGATTTTAAGTTTAATTTTAATCAGCTGTCCTGAATTTTAGAATTATGAGTTAGATTTTAAGGATATTTATTTTAGGTTTAAGATTGTAGATTAGAAGATATCTTGAGTGCATGAAACAACAGCTAGGGTGTTATTATATTATTTATTTAAGAAGGAGCTGGGACGCATCCAGGATTCACTGTAATGGCTTATGATGGTCACCCAGATTTATGGAACACAATACGGTTAAAGTGTAAGGCCAAGCTGACTCCAACAAGAAAGATCTCACCTGCTTATGTTGATGCTTTGAACAACTGAAAGTTTCTGTGTTTGCAACTGAAATACCTTTTTACTAGACAATTTGCTGTGTACCCAGTAATATGTATCCACACTGTGCATCCTCTAAGCAAATGGCATGCACCTTCGTGAAAGTCTGTTGACAGCCCATAGCTGAGCAAAGCAAGAAGAGGAGAGGACATCCAGCTGCAGTATCATGTGGCAGGCTTCATGGGGGTATCCATGGAATTTTTTAGAACACTTTAAGCATAAAGCAGATTCCTTTTTCCTTTTTCTTTAAATTCACATATTATACAACTCTACTGGACAACTCAGTGGCTCTAGAACATTAACAGAGTTTTGCAATCATCACGATAATCTAATTCCAGAATATTTTCATTGTCTCGAAAAGAAATGCCATACTCAGGCCTAGTGTGGTGGCTCATGCCTGCAATCCCAGCACTTTAGGAGATCAAGGCGGATGAATAATCTGAGGTCAGGAGTTCAAGACCAGCTTGGCCAACATGGTGAAATTCTCTCTGGACTAAAAATACAAAAATTAGCTGGGCATGCTGGCACACTCCTGTAGTCCCAGCTACTCAGGAGGCTGAGGCACAAGACTCACTTGAACCTGGGAGGCAGAGGTTTCAGTGAGCTGAGATTGTACCACCACATTCCAGCCTGGGGGACAGAGTGAGACTCCATCTCAAAAAAAAAAAAAAAAAAAAAAAAAAAAAGCTGTACTGTACTCATTAATAGTCACTCCATTCCTTCCTCTCCCAGTCTCTGGAAAAATACGAATCTACTTTCTGTCACAAAGGATTTACCTATTCAGAAGAGTTTATATGAATGGAATCATACAATATGTGACCTTTCATGCCTAGCTTTTCTCATCTATAATAATGCTTTCCTGGTTACAGTATTCATCAGTACTTCACCATTTTTAAGGCTGAATGATAGTCTATTTTATGGATATTTTATATTCTATTTATGCATTCATCCTTTGATAAACATTACTTAGGCTTGTTTCTGTTTTTAGCCATTATGAATAAGCTGATCTGAATATCTGTGTATGAGTTTTTATATGGATGAATGCTTTAACTTCTTTTGTGCATACACCTATAATTGCTGGGTCATGTAGTAACTCTATGGATAATATTTTGAAGAACTTTCAAACTGTTTTCCAACATGGCTGCACAATTTTTTTTCATTTCCACAAGGAATGTGTCAGGGCTCCAAATTCTCTACATCCTGTCAATAAGAACACATGTCATTGTCCATTTTTTAAATTATGGTCATCCTAGTATGTGTGAAATGTTATCTCATTTGAGCTTTGATTTGCATTTTCATGATGATGAGTGATATTAAGCTTCCTTACCTGTGCTTCTTATCCATTAGTATATTTTCTTTGAAGAAATGTCTATCTAAAAATTCACATTTTTTTAAACTGGGCAATTTGTCTTTTTATTCTTTTTTATTACATTTTTAAAGATTTTGTCTTTTAACATAAGTTTCAGGGTCATAGCAAAATTGAGAGGAAGTTACAGAGATTTCCTTTATATCCTGTTCCTACACATGGATTGTCTCCCTGATTAGCAACAACCTAAAAGGAGTGTAACATTTGTTCTGACTGACAAACTTACATGAACACATGGTTGTCAGCTGAAGTCCACAGTTCACATTACAGCTCACTCTTGGTGTTGTACATTCTATGGTTTTGGACAAATGTATAATGACATACACTCATGCTTACAGTATTCAGAATATTTTTACTTCCCTAAAAATTCTACAATCTCTGCTTATTCGTGCCTTCCTCCCCACTAGCCCGTGGCGACTATTGCTCTTTGTACTATCTCTACTGGTTTTTCCTTTTCCACAATGTGACATAATTGGAATGTCTTTTATTCTCATACTGTAAAGGTTCTTTAAATATTCTGAACACTAGACTCTTATTAAATATATGATTTGCAAATACAGTCTTCAATTTTATGAATGGTATTTTTACTTTGTTGATGTCATTCTTTAAAGCACGTATTTTTAAAAATTTGCTTTCTATTTCTTTTTTCCCATTTTTGCTGAAGACTTTGGGGTCATATCCAAATTGGATTCTGTAACTCAAGGTCACAAACACTTATTCATCTTAATTGTGTAGTTGTGGTTCCTACATTTAGGCTTGTGATTGCTTTTGAGTAAGTTTTTGTGTGTAGTATGAGGTGGAGGCCCACCTTCATTTCTCTGCACATGAATATTCAGTTGTGCCTGCACTATTTGTTAAAAAGACTTTCTCTCATTGAATTATCTTAAAACCTTTATCAAAAATCAATTCATAAATAATGCAAAACTACTTTTGGAAGGAGGAATAGGAAAAGAGCCACCGTTTCTCACTGAAATGGATTCACAGCCGTAGAAAGTGGGAGGATTTGAGTAGTTAATGTAGTCAAGTATTGGTGGCCGGCACACAGAGCCGATATCTTCTCTGCCTTTATGTTTATTATTCCCGTGGGGTGAGTTCATCACTGAAAGGCATTCCTCAAAATGTGAGCAAATATTTCCTCAAAAAATGTAGCAGACAAATAAAATTTTCATAATTGTCATGGCAGTGGGCAGAGTCACACTAAAAATACAGGAAGATTATTCAAACAGAATATTATCTGGAACAAAATTTGAATTACCTGTGATAATAGAAATAGCTTTGTAGACAAAAGATAAAACAAAAAGTAATACATTTTGTACCCATGATAATATATTTTATTTTTACAGTGTCATGTTACATTAAAATACATATAAGATTATATTCAGATTATAAAAATTTATGAAATACCAGCAATGTAATTTTGAAAGTTTAAATACATGCACAGTTTAACTGTCAGTATGATATTTGTTTTTTATTTTATTCCATTTTCTCTCCTGTCACCTTACAACCAGACATTATATGCATATTTTTATTTTTATTTTTATGTGAGTTTATAGTTTAATAAAATTGACATCATATTATTTATATATTATATTACTGTCTCTTTACTACGTGATTTGTGTCTAGATCACTTAATATTCTTGAAAAATATTATTCTATAGTTAGCTTATTATATTATTTGTTCAATCTTTCCCTCTTGAAGAGATTATGAGTTGTTCTTTTTATTGCTAATAGAATAAAAGCAGAAAAGCAGATATAGTTTTCACTTTAAGATAAGTTCTGCCAAATTTTAAGTTTTTAATGGTATATTCTTTAAAATTGTTTTTATCTTTTGAATGTTATTTAAAACATTTTATTAATCTGGGGAAATAGTTCCATTGCTAGCAAAACTGTTTTATCAATCACACTAGAAATTATATTCTATTTACACTTTAGCTTTTATGTCATCATTATTTTTCTCCTAGTGTTACTGTACACTGTCCATTTTTATTATATTTTGTTCTTTTTTCAGATCTTTAAATATTAGAATATTCTAAGACTTACTTCATAATCTGTTCTTTGTCAGATTTTTCTCTAGGTCATCTCATCGTCTGAATGTGCTTCTGTGCTGCCTTAACCCTGGTGACTCCAAAATGCATATCTTAACTTCTGATTGTCCTCATCAACTGACACTCATATATCTAGTGGTCCCTGAAAATCTATCCAACATCAACTACACATCTCAAACTTCACATCCCAAATTTAACTGTGCGTTTCTACCTGTACTCAAATCTACTCCTATCTCAGTTATCTCCATCTCAGAAAATGGCAAATCCTAACTTTTAGATACACAAGGCAAAAACTTAAAATCATTTCGGTTTAATTTCCCTCCCAATATTTGTAGATAATTTATCACACAACAAATGCTGTTAGCTTTACCCTCAAATGTCTCCTCACTGATCAATTTCCTTAATCTTCATTGTCATCTCTCAAGAAAAAAACAGCACCACTGTTTAAGTGTATTCTGCTGCAATCTGAAGCTAGTTGTTGCTTTGCTTCAGTCTTGATTGCCGCTCTCACAACATAAAACACAAACTATTTTCCACACAGCCGCATGACTGAGCTTTTTAAAGACAATCACATCTGCAGCAATCATCCAGTGTTATCCTCTCTCACTAAGAAGAAAGTCAAAGTTCTTGCAATGTTCTACGAGGTCCTAAGAGTTCTGGGAACTACACTAATACTATGGAATCTCAGTGACTACAGAGATGAATTTGTAGAGTTTTAGCATATTTACATTATTGAACTTTCCCATCCAAGAATGAGTTATATTAACTCTCTCTTTTTTCTAAACACATCCTACAATGATATTTTATTAAGTTTTTAATAAAGGGCCTGAACATTTTAATTGTATTTGTCTTTATGTACTTTATAGCTTCTGTTGTTATTGTTCATGGGTATTCAATTTTTTCCAGTTATATATTTTTAATTAATTACTGTCTGTCTATATTAGGGTTTTCCAACTTTGACACAAGTGACATTTTGGGCCACGTAATTATTTGTAGTGAGAAACTCTCCCATGCAGTGTAGGATGCTTGAAAGCATTCCTGGCCTCTGCATGCTAGACACCAATACCATTACCACAGTTGTGATAACTTCAAAAACCAAAATGTCTACAGATATGGCCAAATATCCTGCAAAGCACAAAATTGTCCCTGGTTGAGAAGACAACTTTATGAAGGTACGGATAGTTTTTTAAAAGCCACAAAAAGCCTATTCTTGTTTCTTCTAAATATTTCCAGTGTTCACTTTCATCTTAATCAAGTATTAATGGAAGATCTTATGGTAGCTGGCATATTATCTGTAAGAGAAGACATGCCAAGTGATTTCCTCAGGGTCTCACATAGATTAAGTTCATGATTTCTGGTAATCATAAGCTCACTACATTATGTGATGTAGGAAGCACTAAGTAATAGGAAGTACACACACACTAGGGACAAGTAGCCTGGGTGTGGCTTCCAACTCACTTACTGGAGGAATACGGTTTCACAAACATAATTTAACCTTTCTATGTCTCAGTTTTCTGATATATAAAAAGCAAGTGGAGGCAGCTAGTTTACATTGAGACTCTGAAGTTTAATAGTGATATGTATGGTCAGTTGTACACATTAGAAAATATGTGATTGTGGCTCTTAGGCTGGGCCTGGTGGCTCATGCCTGCAATCCCAGCACTCTGGGAAGCCGAGACAGGTGGATCACGAGGTCAAGAGATTGAGACCATCTTGGGCAATATAGTGAAATCCCTTCTCTACTAAAAATACAAAAATTAGCTGGGTGAGGTGGTGCATGCCTGTAGTCCCAGCCACTCAAGAGGTTGAGACAGGAGAATCGCTTGAACCTGGGAGGCAGAGGTTGCAGTGAACCAAGATCACACCACTGCCCTCCAGGCTGGCAACATAGCAAGACTCCATCTCAAAAGAAAAAAAAAAAAAAAAAAAAAGAAGAAGAAGAAAATATATGACTGTGGCTCTTATTAGTTCCCTAAAATCAAACAACTAGCAACTGGGAGATCTTTATAAAATGTAAAGGAGGGGCTGCAGGCATGGAAAATACGTGGTACTTGATCAAGTTTCACTGGACAACACATTTTTTGCCAGGAACATTTATTGAGTGCTCTGTCTAGGGACTATGCAAGAAACTATCTTCAAACGTGTGAGATCGAAACTCAGCTTAGGAAGTTCGCTAACAAAAAATAAACAAATTGAAACAAAACAGAAATAATGACAATGCAAGGTGTCATGTTATCATAAATTAATGAATCAGAGGAGCAATATTTCTGAAAGGCTTCATCTTAAGTTTCAGAACTGATGTGATAAAAGGAATTAATTCATATATCATATTTATATGAAAATATTAATAAAATAATGATTGGTTTATAATTGCAAACTTTCTATTAATAGACCAAGTCCCTGGAAATTTGTTTTTGGGATTGGCTACTTGAGCTATTGATTAGGTCCTTTCACCCAAACTCAGTAAATACCTTGGAGGGAGTTTTTTTCTTGGGCTACAAACCTGTACAAAATAATTAATGAGAAAGTTAGAAGGGATTTGTGGCTATTTGGCAAAGTTAGAATTAGCAGGAGATAAAATGATAGTAAACAATGGTCTGCTGAATGTTGAAGTCTGGTCTTGATAAGGAGAAAGAGCTGTAACATACAGCTGAGAACAGGAAGCAATTTATCCTCCAAATAATCAATATTTTAATCATTAGAAACACTTCAAAATGCTTCACATAATACTTTTGTTGATATTTTATTAAAAGGAAGCCTCTCTATACTAATTCTCAAATTTAAAAAATCAAAGTTCACCAGGAGGCGGAGGTTGCAGTGAGCCGAGATTTCACCACTGCACTTCAGCCTGGTGACAGAGCAAGATTCTGTATTAAAAAAAAAAAAAAAAAAAAAAAAATCAGAGTTCAGGAAAAGGAAAAATAAATAAAACTATGTCAATATATCACCTTTTCCAAGTTCCCAATTTTTAAGAGAGACCAGCTGATAAAATGACTTGCTCAAGGTCACACAGATATCTTTATTCAAAGCTAAAGTGAGAATGTGTTTCTCTCCAAACTTAGCCCACGATTTTTTTTCACTATACTTTTCTCCCTCTCCACACATTTCACTTTGTCATCTTTTTCAAATGAGTGTGCTTGGAAAAGTTTCAAAGGCAAACACACCTTCAGTTTCATTTCAAGAGTTTGTCCTGTAATTGTCACACCTGATATCTATCCCAGTGCCTGAACCCAATCACAAGGGATAATTTGAATCGACTGAAGTGTCTGGAGTCTGTGTGTGCTGCCATTGACTCTCCTCATTCAAACTATGCCATTGTGATAGCCAAGGTTGGCTACTGTCACTTTAAATTAGTGGTTTATCTTGAGTCCTGGAGAAAGGAATTCATTTCAGGGGGAAAAGATGATGAATCACATGGCAGGGAACAAATGTAACTGTGATTAATGGGACATTACACAACAACAAAAAATAGAGCCAACTGTGTGCAGAGATAACTGGAACCACAAAGACCAACTTATTGTCTAAGGTAATGTAATTAACTTCAAGCCCCTCGGTAGCTTGGATGGCTGATTCCAGTGCGCCTTTCCATTGTGCTAGTAATAATAACAAGGTTGTGGTTTCTTATTTTAAATACTACCCTATTAAGAGTATTTTTCTCCAATGCATGGCAATGATAAAATGTCAAAGACTAATTTGAAGTAGCACAATTAAAAGCAACTGCTCAGATTCATTCAACTTTCTCATTTTCCCAAGGAAGACAATGGAAGAAAACTTAGACTTATGAAATATGAGCTTCTTCAAATGTGTAAGAAGGGCTCACTGATTATCATTTTTTTTTGGTTGTTCTTGGAATTTAAAAAAAAGTTTTCAGAAAATGTTTTATTACAGTAACTATGATGAAGAAAGATTTCTTTTTGCTTGTCTCTTGTCAGGACATCCTGTCTAATCTATGCAGGTACATTTCATTTCTCTCATTCTTAAGAAATAAGTAATTGCTTTGTTGATCAGAAGGAATAGTTCATTTGGATCCTTATGACAGTCTTATGAGTTCAGAAATTATTCTGCACATTTTAAGTAAAGAAAATAATTATTGTGAGTATTTTCATCAATTACAAACTCATCCACATTCTTCAGGTAGAAAAGCTGAAAACAGAGTCTACATTTAAAAAACTTGCCAACTCCTTTCGTAAAATGTGGAGACTTTTCAAATATTTGATGCCTGCTTCAAATGTTTTTGGAATTGTTTGGATACTTTCACAAGCGAACATGATAACAAAACATTCGTTTAAAATGATGAGAAATGATATATTTGGAATCCCAAATCGGTTCCCAACTGTCAGGTTTGCTTTTCTCTTCCTGACTTTGAAATAATATTAACATTTTATATTTTGTAGTGTGTTTATTCTTTGCAAATAACACTAACCCATTTTATACTACCAGGATAGCATTTAGAGAGTAGAAATGTGCTATAAGAGAAACAGCATGGACTTTGAGGTCCCCTACAATGGTGTGACCTTCAGCTTATTTAGCTGTTCATGAGTATTAGGCAATATATTTGCTCTCTCTGGATCTCATTTTTTCATTCGCTAAAACAGGATAGAAATATGTACTTCATAGAAATGTGTGAAGACTGACATTCCCATGAGTGGTATGCTATGAAAACACCCAATAACTATTCCTTTCCTCTACTCTCACCTCTTTCATGTAAGCTATTGGGAGAAAACATTATGATATTTATCATTGTGTTTTCCAAGAAAGAAATGAATATATAGCCTTTATTAAGAACCTACTGTGGCTCAACCTCTGTTGTAGCTCATTTTATATATGTTAGATTATTCAGAAGATATTGCTTCATTTTTTTTGTTCAAATAGAAATACCAATGTTTGGGACATTTAATAAGTGGTCTAAGATAATGAAGTGCCCGGGCCGGTGCCTTAAATTTAATAAATACTTTTTGAACTAAAACATGACATGCAAGTGTGACATCCAAGACACTAGGGGTGGAATTCTCCAAACTGTGTCTCTATCGGGTGCTGTGCTGACCCTCCAAACAGGCACCAGGTTCTGTGTAAGCAGGCTGCTCTAGCGCATAAGTAGAGTTCCAGCCTTAGCTCTACCTGAATCCTAACTACCCGTCACTCTTCGTTTCCTCGAATCCAGTTCCACTCTGCTACTGTTTCCCAGGGTCATCAGTCTTGTTCCTCATTCTTCAATTTCCACACTCACTGGGCAATTTGCTCTTAATAATGATGACGATCCCACAAGCAATAACTTTTTTTTTTTTTTTTTTTTTTGAGTTGGAGTTTCACTCCTATTGCCCAGGCTGGAGTGCAGTGGCACAATCTCGGCTCATTGCAACCTCCGTCTTCTGGGTTTAAGCAATTTTCCTGCCTCAGCCTCCCACGTAGCTGGGATAACAGGCATGTACTAGTATGCCCAGCTAATTTTTGTAGTTTTAGTAGAGATGGGGTTTCTCCATGTTGGTCAGGCTAGTCTCGAACTCCTGACCTAAGGTTATCCATCCGCCTCGGCCTCCCAAAGTTCTGGGATTACAGGCGTGAGCCACTACACTTGGCCCAAGCAATAATTTTTATTCCTATCCAGGATTCCAGCTTCACCAGGCTCTCTGTATCAATGACTACTGTGGACAAACACCTTTGCAGACTTGACTGGCTTTGATAATCTTCTTTGTCATTACTATTGCTTTGATAAAACTCACAGCTAACACATATTGGTCATATAAAAGGGTGCTAGATGGATAAAGAAATGGAGTGTAACAAAACTGGTTTGTCTTTAGTCACCCCATTCATTGTGATGGAACTAGGTCTGTTACCTGCTGCAGCCTGGTCTATTCAATTTCCACTAGACCAATGTTCTTACTGTTTTTAGACAGGATCTCACTCTGTCACCCAGGCTGAAGTGCAGTGGTACACTCACAGCACACTGCAGCCTTGCACTCCTAGGCTCACGTGATCCTCCTGCCTCAGCCTCTTGAGTAACCAGGAACACAGGCACATGCCACCACACCTGGATTTTATTTTTTTTTTTTTTTGTAAAGTTGTGGGACTCACTATGTTACCAAGGCTGGTATCAAACTCCTGCTATCCTCCTGTCTTGGCCTTCCCAAAGTGCTAGGATTATAGGCATGGGACCATGGGACATCACACCTAACCCCAGTGTTTCTTAGTTGGGAGTGATTCTTGTTCTCCAGCAGACATTTGGCAATATTTGCAGACATTTTTTAGTTGCAATGCTGCTAACATCTAGTGAGTAGAGATCAGAAGTGTTGTTAAACATTCTGCAATGCACAGAACCCTTCTCCTTTCAACAATGAATGATCTGGACCCATATGTTCACAGTGCCACAGTTGAGAAATCCTACACTAAATTAAGGTGCTGCATCATGAAGAAGCAGAAAGAAGTCTCTCTTTCAAGCAATTTTATTGCTTTTTATGCATGTGAGAACAACTTTGCAGAGCCATGATTAAAAATGCAAGTCAGGAGTCTGGAGTTCTATTTATGTATTTCCCATTGATTTACTTTGTGCCTTCATGTTCATCACTTCCAACAGCAAACATTTGCTGAGAAGTTTGTTTGTGCAATAATAAAGATGGCATTAGGAACCAGGATTTCCTATAAGCACTGACCACTTGTAAACCTGCAAACATTACTCACCTAATTCTTTATTTGACCTTTTAGACATAAGAAAAGATATGAAATCTCTAATTTCCCAGTAATATTATCACTGTAAGAGCCACAAAGATGGCACCTAAGTGCTATATGTGATATCAGCCAAATATTTAATAATACAGTGTAAATTAATAATGGATGATAATGAAATATTCTTGATCAACATTATATTTATACTCCTTTATTAAACTTCTTTTGCTTGCCTGCTTTATTTTTTTCTTCTTCTGCCCCCAAGCCCCAAGTGTCATACTAATTACTTGCCAAATTTTGGTTAATATCTGCCACTTCTTTCAAGCTTACTTCTTCTCTTCTTTTAGTCCTGGTTTTCCTTATTTTCTTAAGGTTGATTTTTGTTTTGTTGTGTCTTTCATCTCTTCTTTACTTAGCCCCTTTTCTCTCCTTTTCTGGTAAATATTTTCCACTCTCTTCAATGTATTTTTGGTAAAAGAAGTTATAAAATAAAAAGAAACATGTTAAAAGGGCAGCTGATTGTCAGTTTTACAACTACTTGCTTTAGTTCTCATCCTCAAAACTCATATTTTTAGGAACTAAACAAGTGTAGCTACCCGACGGTCCATACCTTAGAGAGTAAGAGAAACTTACACAAGCTCTATTGCCTCAGAACATGGAGCATAAACCTGTCAGGCTGTTAGATAGCAAATGTCTTTGAGATCTATTCAGCATTCACGCAGGAACATGTAAATACGGAAGCTAATTTTGTCACTGCTGGGCTATTGGCTATGTAATACTGGCTGAAAAATAAGACTGTTCAAAGTTTGATTTTTATATCTTTATTATCATCATCTATATCTTGAAACCAAATGCTCTTCTCTGCAGCTGGCCTGAGACCCATGGCATTCCCTGATTGTACCACGCAATTGTTTCTTGTCTTTATGTCTTTACATCTAATGTTTTCCTCTGCTAGGACTCCCTTTTCCTGGTTCTCTGCCTAGAACATCTCTGCTCATCCTTCAATAGTCATCTCAGAAAAATGTCCTCCTCCCATCCCATTTTGGCTTAGGCAGGCAGCCTCCACTGTGTTTCAAAGAAACCCATATTTATCTCACTTAATTATCCAAATGGATTTGTCAGTTGTTTCAATTTCCTTATCATGTTGTAAAACATTTGTGGGGATTGAAGTTGTGGCTCTCACATTTTATCTCTAGAAACAATCACATGATTTTGCTCACTATATTATTAATAAAAAGCAGCTGAGTGGGTAAAAATAAAATGAGTAAAACATTGCCAAGGAAGAGGCCTAGATGGAATCTACTCTTAGTATAAAAATATTGCTGCAATAAAGGAAAAATAATATCATTTTGCCACAAAAAGTTTTTAAGTGAGTGAAAAATAGTTATATACCAATTAGCTAGGAACTGTGGGAAGAAACCTGACATTTAATTTTTTTCATTTATGACTAATAGTTACATAATGGACCATCAATTTTGGTTGAATAGAATAATTATCTCCTTAAAGGTAATTTTATTATTGTCATTATTAAATATAGGGCTTCTAAAGAGAATTGGAATTTTATTTGTGTGTAATAAGCTTAGATATAGCAGGAGCTATCATTTGTCCTGTGCCCGTTTATACTTTCTTTCCAATGTCTCTCCCAAGTACTTTACCTGAAGGATGCTTTTCTCCAACCTTAGATAATATAAAGGAAAAAAAATTACCTGATTACTTTCAAGTAATTAAAAATAGTCCATTTATCAAAATATTTATAAGGAGTATCATTGAACATAATATCAAACCACATATTATTCACCTAGTTCTAAAAGATTTTCTTTAACCAGAACACTTGGAGTGATGGAGAAGTTAGGATTTCTTCTCTCTTTTTCATGCCTTTTCTCCTTCAATTCCTGTTATTTTTCTTTTTTTTTTTTTCTTTTTTTTTTTTTGGATAGGAATAGATAAATGCAGAAACATTAAGAAATGGAAAACATCTCTATGACTTTTACAGTTTTAATTTGGTCCAAGTGTTCTTCGGATGTGGCTGACTCTTTTATGCCATGTCTTATCTGGAGGGTTATCTGTGGTATCTCTGTAATTTCCCTGAATTTCAGTTTTCTTGGTCTGCATAATGACTCATCATTTCTATGACTTACAACTTAACTATCAGGCCCTTACTTGCAATCATCCTTTTCAATTGGTTGGGGACTAAGATAGAGCCTCAAGAATTAGAAGGATGGTCAATGATCCATGGCAAACAGTAACTTTTTACAAAATTAGTGATGAAAAAGACTGAGTATACATTATCTTTTGCTACACCTATTCCTCCGGACTGCCCTTTTTGGTAGGCTCAAGACTGCCCTTTCTACGTCCTTTCTGCAGGGTCCATATTTGATCTGACTGGACATGCTTTTGTCAGACTCTATTATTACATGATATTCTCAATGTAGCCTGTCTCCTCTATGCTGCTGATAGAGAGGAATTCTCAGAGTAGGTGTCTGGTTTTCTGTTCTTGTGTCAGTTTGCTGAGAATGATGGTCTCCAGACTCATCCACGTCCCTATGAAGGACACGAACTCATATACCACATGTTATCACTCATAGGCAGGTGTTGAACAATTAGAACACGTGGACACAGGGAGGGGAGCATCACACACTACGGTCAATTGGAGGAGGTTAGGGGAGGGACAGCCGGGGAAGGGGAGGGTGGGGAGGGATAATGAGGGAAGAAATACCAGATAGAGGAGATGGGAGGATGAAGGCAGCAAACCACCTTGCCATGTATGTACCTATGCAACAATCCTGCATGACTTGCACATGTACCCCAGAACCTAAAGTAGAATTAAACAAACAAAAAAAAGCAGGTGTCAAATGCTATTTTCTATATTCTTCATCCTCTTGGAAGTACACATCAAGTTCTCTAAATGGTCACTAGGCCTGATTAAGGTAAGCATCTTTCATCTGATTATTCACTTTTGTATTGAATGATAAGTCACAGCACTCTAGCAATGAACTTCAAGGTAATCTTGTTATAAGTCATTGTGTTTTTTTTTTTTTTTTTTGCCCTTGAGTGCAAATGGATGTCTTTTTATTAATGATTTTACTTCTTAATCCTACACTGAGATGACCTGATTGAAACACATCATTCTATGCTTGGGACCAGAGAGGAGACTGTTTTGTATTTTTAGTAACACTGATGTAGGATTTCAGCCTGAACTGCCACTGATGTCTTAGAAGGGCAATGTCCCTCTTTTTAGGTTTTAGCTGGATAGAGCTTGATATAGATTGGATGTTTGTCTTCTCCATATCTCAGATTGAAAGTTTGTTCTCAATATTGCTGTAGGGCCTAATGTGAGGTGTTTGCACCATGGGGGCAGTTGCCCCATGAATGGTTTGGGGCCATTTTCACCACATGGGGTGATTTGCCACCTTAGTTCCTGAAAGAATTGGCTATTAAGGAGAGTTTGGCACCTCCCTTCTCTCTCTCTTCTTCCTTTCTCTTGCCATGTGGTGTCTGATTTCCTTCCCCTTCTACCATAAGTAAATGCTTTCTGAGGCCCTTGCTAGAAACAGATGCTGGCTCCATGTTTCTCATATATCCTGCAGAATTGCCAACCAAATAAACTTCAGTTTTTTTTTGTTTGTTTGTTTGTTTTTTTTTTTGTTTTGTTTTGTTTTGTTTTTTTAATAAATTACCCAACCTCAGGTATTCCTTTATGGCAACACAAATGAGAACTGAGATATGGCCTCATGAATTAGAGTGGTAGTCAATGATCCATGGCAAACAGTAACCTTTTACAAAATTAGTGATGAAAAAGACTGACTATATGTTAGGTTTTGCTACATAACAAACTCCCTTCAAAAGTTACAGTTGAGACCGGGCATGGTGGCTCACGCCTGTAATCCAAGCACTTTGGAGGCCAAGGCGGGCGGATCACCTGAGGTCGGGAGTTCAAGACCAGCCTGACCAACATGGTGAAACCCTGTCTTTAGTTAAACAAAGCAACCACTTATTTGGCTCATGGTTTGCCAGACAGGCAATTTCGACGGGGCTTGACTAGGTGGTCCACCTCACCTCTGTTGGATTCACTCATGTAGCTGTAAATAGCTACCAGTTTTGCTAGAGCATTGCTGGTGGGATGACTCATCTCTGCTCCATGTGACCTTGCATCCTTTAGCTCACTAGACTCAAATTTTTCACATGGTAAGTGACAAATATCAAAGAGAAAGAAGAAAGGAAATAGATGTATGCACATTCCTTGAAGCAAGATTCAAAGCTGGCGTATTGTATTTTCTTGACAAAGCAAGTGGCAAGATTGACTTGGGATTTAGGAGTATGGAAATAGATTTCCCTTTGTGAAGGGACATGGGTATAAGAAGGGAAATGATTGCAGACATTCTGTAAGCAGTCTATTAGACTATCACAGACTTTCCAAGATATCTTTCCATATCCTGTCTTGATTTTCAAACTTCTCTTTATCCCTGAATGTGAAATCTACTAGCTGGAGATTATAAATGGGTGAGTAATGTTTTCACATATAAGATGTAAAATTTGCCGGGCACGGTGGCTCAAGCCTGTAATCCCAGCACTTTGGGAGGCCGAGGCGGGTGGATCACGAGGTCAAGAGATCGAGACCATCTTGGTCAACATGATGAAACGTCGTCTCTACTAAAAATACAAAAAATTAGCTCGGCATGGTGGCGTGTGCCTGTAATCCCAGCTACTCAGGAGGCTGAGGCAGGAGAATTGCCTGAACCCAGGAGGCGGAGGTTGCGGTGAGCCGAGATCGCGCCATTGCACTCCAGCCTGGGTAACAAGAGCGAAACTCTGTCTCAAAAAAAAAAAAAAAAAAAGATGTAAAATTTACTCAAATTATTTTGGGACACAGTTAAGAAAATAGAGGGGTAAAAGCCAACAGTCTCTGATATTCTGTGGCTGTGCTTTATGTGTGTTCAGATTGGAAAGAATAAAATTTTGAATTTGGTTATAGTTACTATAGGTCTCTTTTCACATCTCTGTCTAAAATTGGAGAATTTTCCTATAATTCTCAAATTATGAGAATTGGTTTCATAAGTCCTGCCCTGAGAAAACATTCAATATATCATAATGAACAAATAAGAGGTACAAATCTATCTATGGAGTTTAGCAACTGAAACGTGATTTTCCGGGATACTAACTGTGTTTATTGTTCTTTATACTTTAGATTGAAAAATCCCAAAATACATCATCTTACACTCACTTTCCCCTGATTTCCTTTTTGATCAAGAATGTTAGCATATGCATTTTACATATCCTGAATTCTACTACAATAATCCATTACCAATAAACCACTTACTACCAATATTACTGTAGTTTAGTTATTGCAGATTTAATTGGCAGAAGATTATAAACATGATTCATGAACTATTTATAAAATATGCCTATTTGGAGGAAGAAACCTCAATGCAGGTAATATAAAACTATGTATGAGTTTCATATAATGTATTTCAATATTTGTGGAACCTCTATTTTAAACAAACAATGGTTAACATGACTTTTCATTGTATCACATATCTGGCACTTTCATTATATTACAAGAGTCTCTTTAGAATTCAAATTGTGATAAAATATTAACAAGTAATATGGAATTTGTAAGTACATTGAGTATTGTTTTTCCTATTGAATTAGCAAACCTTTTAAAAGTGAGGTCGCTTACAGAAAATCGTGCTATACTTTAAAAGAAAGAGGAATATATTGTCAGAATATAGAAATATGGATCAAATGCCTAAAAAAGCTTCTGATGTTTTGTTTGAATTGAGAGTTTACAAATAAAGAGCACCTATCTTTTCTATTGGGGTTATGAATAAACTGAGAAATAAGGTAAATGATTCAACAGAGAGGAGAAGGTATATTGCCTTTACTGCTTTCAAAGGCTAGAATGAAAATATATCTTATATTTCTAGGCAATTAGACCTGCTAAGATTGAAGTCTAGAATTACACACTCTTATCAAACTAACCATAGGAATAGTTAGAGCTTTTTTATGTAAGGTTGAAGGAAAAGGCAAGAATTTATACCAACCCATCACATTGAAGTTAACTATGAAACATGGTCAAGCAGGGCCAAGCATGAACACTTAGTTCACAACTGCAGCTCTGCTTGAATCAAGCCATAATAGGATGAGATGTCCCTGTAGCAGAAGCTAGGTAAGAACAAAGCTGTCTGGTGAAATGCCAGATAATTACATCTACAGTCTTGCAGAAGAGACTCTAGTGTAAATGCAAGCAAAGGCAACAGGCACAGGTAGCTGAATAAAGAATCATGGGCAAACCACACTGCCATGTGTGTACCTATGCCACAATCTTGCATGTTCTTCACATGTATCCCAAAACCTAAAATGCAATAAAAAAAAAGAATCATGGGGAGAGTGTAACTCTCTGAGAGGCTACACATGTTTATTCAAGAGTATGAACATAAAATATATAGGACATGTTCACATGATCCAATCGCCTTGTACTTTATAATAGATTGAATAACTACTTTCAACCCCTCCAAGATACAGGTGAGCAGCTTGGAATGGAAAAAAAATAAAGAGGCAAAATAAACAAAACAACCCACATTTAGAAGAACAGCAAATTTGAAATATGAGTTAAATTTTTTAACTACAGTACGTTAAGTTTGTGTAAATAGAGCCAGGTTAGAAACCAGGAGTCCTGTGTTTAAAATTTGGTATATCGCCGGGCGTGGTGGCTCAAGCCTGTAATCCCAGCACTTTGGGAGGCCGAGGCGGGTGGATCACGAGGTCGAGAGATCGAGACCATCCTGGTCAACATGGTGAAACCCCGTCTCTACTAAAAGTGCAAAAAATTAGCTGGGCATGGTGGCACGTGCCTGTAATCCCAGCTACTCAGGAGGCTGAGGCAGGAGAATTGCCTGAGCCCAGGAGGCGGAGGTTGCGGTGAGCCGAGATCGCGCCATTGCACTCCAGCCTGGGTAACAAGGGCGAAACTCCGTCTCAATAAATAAATAAATAAATAAAATAAAATAAAATAAAATAAAATTTGGTATATCTACCAAATAGTTGTGTGATCTTGGGAAATAACCTTAGCCATCCATTGCAAAGTTTGTTCCTCTCTCTTTTATTAAATTAAGGGGTTGTCACAAACGAACTTTAAAAATGTCTTCTCGCCTATCATCCTAGATATTATTCTAAACATATCTCTAATGTGAACTAATGCCATAATAATAAACATTAGCACATTTCTATTCACATTAGTACCTCTGTTTCTTAAATTTGACCTCTCTATATATCTCATTTACAGTGGCCCATTTTCAAATGAATGTCATTTCTAAATAGGTAACAAATATGTATTTCTTCAATGTATTTTGTCTTGGAAAGATCTCTTTAAAATGGTGAAAGAAAGCATGCCAAAATATAAACCAAGAGAACCAGTTCTTATTTCTCATAAAATTATGTTCATCCAATCACTTATGAATTAACTTGTGCTTCTGTTCATGCTTATACCTCTAATCATAATCGTACTACTCTCTTAAATGTCCTTGAACTTAGTAGAACAAAATCACCAAAATCACTTCTATTAGGAAGCAAAAAGGAGAGACAAAGAGTACCAGGTATGAAGTGAAAACTCATTTGGATGCTACTGATTTGTTTTTGGTGTTTCTTTGATAATTTTAGTATTCTTTGTTACTTTCTGCCTCAACCTCAAGCAACTGTTTCAAATCTTAAACATTTTCTGACCACTGAGGTTTAAAACATTGCCTTCATGCGTAAGTGTTGATTCAAGGGTCCTGAATAACTTAGTACCATTTGTTACATGATGCTGTTGGAATCTAGGTGGCTGTCAAGAAATAATGCTTTTATCTTCTTCTCCCAGATTCCATCCAATTGAGTAGGTGTCTGAAAGTAGAATTCTTCACAGGTCCTGGAACTCAGAAATGTCATTGATGAGCAGTGAAAGCGGAAGATAATACACAAAGGTCTTTTAAACAACCCCTACCAGGTCTATAAAGACACTATTTCATTCAACAATTTCATCAAAAGGATGGCATATTCCCAATCATTTTTACAAATCTTACTGGAATGAAAACAAACTCCTTGCTTTCAACAAATGTACGTCTTTCTTTTGCCTTGCTTAAGATATCAAAAAATGCATTATTCCACAATCCATTCACACACACATACAAAAATAATGATAATCATAAATAAGATTGCAGAACAAGTGAATTTTGAACAAGGGGTTCACAAATCACAATTTTTCTACTTTAATGTATATTTGAAAATGTCTCAGCAACTCTGGCATTTATTCCTAAACACCAGAACTCAAAATCTATATGTCTTATTTGGCACTGGGAAAGGGCACAATCACTATATGGTGAGAGGTAGAAGGTTTCATTCTAGTACTTTTCCAAAGATTACTCTGCAATATAATATTAAGATAGGATTTCTTTCTACACAGATGTTGCTTCTTATTCATGTGCAAGGTGGGATATTTTCCCCTTTAGATACTTTGAGGCATTAATGTGATCATTCAAGGAACTTAGTTGTGCTCTTGATAGCCTCTTTAATTATGGTTTTGGAAGAAACTTTGACTCCATCACAGAGAAATTCAATAAAATGTAGTTACAATTAGGACTATTAGCATAAAAAGGTCCACAGAATTCTCAGCATTCTATTAGTCCAAAAATAACAACAACAAAATCCTTACAAGTCTACAAGGGCATTTTTCTTTAAATGCATTAGATAATTGGGTTGTATTATTTAGATAAAGGAATCATTTAATTATAATTATGCCTAAGCACATTTACTAAGTTATTGCAGCTATGAGTATAGATACATTGATGAGATAAGAAATTTGCCATCTAGGAGTTCACTGACAAATTAAGAAAAAAAATTCCTCTATAGGTATTCTTCATTCTAGGTAGCTAGAGATAAGCTTCTTAATTAAATAAACCTCTCCTTTCAACTATAATAGTCTGACTATTTTTTAATGACAGCTTTTATATCTCACCCCCTTTTCCCCTGTCCCTCCTATCTGGGCTAGCTAAGATTAAAGACTAAGTGCTACCTTATTTGATCCCCATGAAAGATTAAAACTCATGCAAGCTTCTGCCTACATGTGAGGACCCTTACCCTGGCCCCACCCTGAAATCACAGTGAAACCCAGAGTCAGTCTCCTTTCCTGGTTCTCCCTAGCCATTACAAGACGAGAGGCTTACCCAGCCTTTCTCAGGGACCCCAAAAAGTAAATAATAAACATTTTAGACCTCCTCTGCTGTGTGTAACAACATGGGTCTCAACATTCAAACTGGACTTTGAGTGCAGGTCTACGCTGCCTATGGGAGGGAAACACAACGTCCACTTAGGTTTGAAGCCAGTTGAGATGTCACAGGAGTCAGACTCATGGAAATTCAAATAACAGCTATTCTACAGATAAAATGCTGAGATGAAGCACATTTTTAGACATGACTGTATGAAGTAGTTTCTCATCTTCTATCCCAGGTAACAATCAAAGTAGTCTGGGTTATGCTAGAATAACAAATATTCCTAAAATATATACATGGCAGTTATGGCAGTTAATTCCCTCTAATTACAAGTACAGCTGGAAAATCACAGGTTTCCATCATAGCGGTATTATTACCTTATAAAGAGCAGAGCAGAATATGGGTGGGGGGAAAAGAGAGAGAAAGAGAAAGAGGGAGAGAAAGAGAGAAGGGGGGAGTAAGAGAGAGGAGGGGCTACATAAAAGAGAAGACTTATTTCTTATAAACCTACCAGTCCTAGCTTGGTGCAGTGGTGCCACCTGTAGACCCAGCTACTAAGAAGGCAGAGATTTCCCGAGCCCAAGAGTTCAAGTCTGTGGTGATCTATTATCACATCACTGCACCCCAACCTGGGCAATAGAGCAAGACCACGTTTTAAAACCTACCAATCCTCCTATAAGGAGGATTAGGAGAGCTGAGTGGTGTGAGAGCAAAAGTGTCACCAGAAGAAATGTCAGCAACCACTCAGACCTAATCCAGCTGCAATCTGCTTTTGTACATCAAGTTTTATTAAAATGTAATCATGCCTGATCTTTTATAAATCATAGCTGTTTCCACACAACAACAGCAGAATTTAGTAGACCTGAGAGAGACTCTGGGCCTACAAAGTCAACAATGTTTAACCTCTGACCTTTCACAAGAAATGTTTACTGACCCCTGTTCTAGATGTCTATCTATAAGGACATTCAAGGACAGATAATTTAAGACAAACAGTAATATCAAAATATGAGAACAAAAAGAAAACAGGAAAATGGTATTTCTCTTATTATTATAACCTGAGTAAAACTTTGGCCAAGATGAGTCAGGGAAGGATGTTATGGGCAAATCATGGACCTACAGCCTGAACAAGAGACAAGAGGAGAGAAGACCCAGCCTTTTGGAAGAAACCCTGATTATCTCAGTTTGGCAGAGGGAAAGCACAGAGAAAGCAAAGGTGGGAAGCTAGAAATACAAGTCAGAGAGAGTAGTGGCTGTGGTACTGAACTTGAAATCATCTCACCAAAGTTGCTAATGAAAATATTGGGCATCTTTGCCCTGGAAGGAAAACTAAAGGGGAATGACCTAATGACATGTTTGTTTTTTCTTCTGAATAAAATTTGAAAAGCAGATAAAGAGAAGTATGATATCCTTAAACTGTTTATCTTAAGTGGTTCCTGGGTTTTGGGATTTGTGAATCATTAATGAGAGATGAAATGGGAGACTGAAAATTTGTTGCCAGCATTAACTTTTGCCAAACGATTACATATATAGTCATATATATATATATATGTGTGTGTGTGTATATATATACATACATTCATATATATATGTGTGTATATATATTTATATATATGTGTGGGTATACATAATTTATAACATAATGCCAGATTATGAAATACAAATGTGTATGTGTATATATAATATATATATTTATACATATATAAATTTCATATGAATATATATGAAAAATATATTATATATGTAATAAATATATAATATATTTTTCATATATAATAAAATATATAAATATGTATTTATATTTATATAATCATATATTCATGTATATAAATATATATGAAATTTATAAATATACATAAAAATATATACACACACATATATCTCATAATCTGGCATTATGTTACCAATTATAAGTCATTTTAATATGAAAGGATAACAATTACATAACCTTGGAATAAAAGAAAGTGTTTTTTAATTGAACATGCTTTAATTTATTAAAAAATAAATAATTTTAAGTTTCCATTCTTTTAATGACTAATGACAGCTTTATCACAGACCTGCACCAAACTCTTAATGACAATTGAAGACACATTTATAAGTGCAGAAGATAATCATGGAACCAGGTGAAAGAAAGATAAACTAAGGCTAACGTTGATTATATAAAAGAAATCGATTCTTTCTCAAACAATAATTAATCTTTCTCTTTGAAAAAAAGACTAGATTATTTTAAAAGTGCAGTCTTACCTTCGGATAGTCTCCCCAACACAGGACGATTCAATAAAAGGCTCTGTAATGAAGTCTGACATGCCCAGAGGATTGTGAGAGAATACCAGCATTCAGTAGCTGCCTTTCAGGTGTCAGACACAGTACTAGGTCCTGCATATTTATAATCTTCATTAATGCTAAGAGAAGCTGATGAATTTGCCCAAGGTCATGCAGCATGTAAATGGAAGACATGAAATTAAAACCTAGGCCCACTTGTGTGTTACCATTGCTTCATTTTTCTTCATGTGTTGTATCCAGATATGGCTGGGAAATTGGACAGAGTCCACACAAATATCTCTACGAGTGTGAAAGTTCTGGATCTTGCTGATCCACACTATGGCAATCACAGAGAAAAGAGAGATGTGGATGTATCAAAAGACAACTGAGCCAAACCCACTCTAACCAGGGAATATGCCACAGAAGTCCACCTAACACATGTTTAATATTGTATAGCTAATTCAAGACATCTATGAATCCAAGTCATTGCATAATCCAGGGTGGCAATGAGATAATTGCATAGTATAACAATCAGGCTAGCTAGGAAGGCAGCCAGAAGATGGACTGGATGGACTGGAAGTATTATGGGAAGATTCTTGTAAGAGACATGGCAGGATTCATGAAGTATAAGAACAATTTGGTCAAGAGGATACAAGCTTGGAGGGAATTACATTTTCTCCTCTCCAGTCCCTGTGCACATTACAACACAGCTCACATCTAGCTTTCCTCTTGAATATGTCTCCTATCTCATTCTTTCTCTTTCAGAATTACAGGTCTTCCACTTTCCAACTACTATAGTTGCTACTTGCGGTGACCTGTGTCTTAGCTGTCATCTATTACATTTCTCTGTCTTCCACTATATTCATAATTCTTACTTCCTTGAGGAAAATGTCATTTCAGTTACAGGAATGAGTTTGCGTATGTATGTGTACATCCATCTTGCAATAAATAGCAGAGGACCAAATTATGATGGGAGTTTGACACAGTTTTCATGCTCTGAACAAAGGAAAAACATCAACAAAGAAACGAAGGTCCTCTGTGTTTGACCAGACTAAATAATAGGATGAAAATAAAGAATTTGTTGAGCGTAGTATTGAACCAAATACTGTGTTAGGCAATTCCATACCTAAGAGGTTGCAGTCGCCACTCAAACATTTTACAGATGAGAAAATCAAGATCCACAGAGTACAAGTTGACTGCCCAAGTTAGGACAACTGGCAAACAGCAAGACAAATAATTTCATTTAGGTTTTGTGAATCTCAGGTCCTTTCAGTTTTATCACCCTGTGGGTCTGCTGACGGCATGGTTGGTCTGTGGAACAGAAGAAATTAGTTTGAATGTGGTATTTGAGCCCATCTTGAAGTTGCCCTGCTCCCTCCTTAAATCATCTTGATCCTTTTCTTTCTCAGTGGACTCAGGGTCAGCAGGTACTTTTTGTTTCCGTGCAAGATTACGCCACCCCACCAATCTTCCTGCTGCTTTTCTCTTGGCAGGGGTCCTCTTTTCTCTATACATAGCTAATGCCCCTGGAGTCATGCTGCAGATTACCCACGGAGCTGAAATGCAATCATTCCATGTCCTTAAGGGCTCTTAACTTTACGCTCTTCATTCATATTCTTCCAAGTCACAGCCTCGGTTTTTGTGGAATGAAATTTTCAGGCTACTTTACGAGTGTCAGTCCCATTCATTTTCTTATCAGTTTAATACGAAGACAGCAGAACCAGAATCTGCCACTCAGATTGCATTTTGTTTCTACTGAGGGCACAGCTTTGAAATAAGCAAAATAAAATTTTCTTTCCCATTTAAAAAGTAAACTTGGGGAATAAAATAGAATGAAGATAAAAGGAATTATTTTTAGTGACTATTGTATCCTACAAATCCTTTTCAAAATGAAAAGAAAAAGGAGCAAATCATAAAAAACTACTCACACATATTGAAAATAAAATTGCAAATAAAAACAAGTATAATCAGGAATATACATATATTATGTACATATCTTACAGACATTATGTATACATCACACATTTTAAATATTATATGACTTCCTGATTGTGCAGGTTGTACATATATATGTTTATGCATGTTTTATATATATGTTTACATCTATAATCCTACTAATTAGAACAGCTTCCCAAGAGTAGTCTGCAGATCACCTGCATCTCAAACCCCTGAGAGACTTGTTTAAAAATGTAGGTCGGGGGCCGGGCGCGGTGGCTCAAGCCTGTAATCCCAGCACTTTGGGAGGCTGAGGCGGGTGGATCACTAGGTCAAGGGATCGAGACCATCCTGGTCAACATGGTGAAACCCCGTCTCTACTAAAAATACAAAAAAATTAGCTGGGCATTGTGGCATGTGCCTGTAATCCCAGCTACTCAGAAGGCTGAGGCAGGAGAATTGCCTGAACCCAGGAGGCGGAGGTTGCGGTGAGCCGAGATTGCGCCATTGCACTCCAGCCTGGGTAACAAGAGCGAAACTCCGTCTCAAAAAAAAAAAAAAAAAAAAAAAAATGTAGGTCAGAGAAGGCGAGGCAGGAGAATTGCCTGAACCCAGGAGGCAGAGGCTGCGGTGAGCCGAGATCTCGCCATTGCACTCCAGGCTGGGTAACCAAGAGCGACTCCTTCTCAAAAAAAAAAAAAAAAAAAAAAAAAAAAAAAAAAAAAGAAAAAAAAAATGTAGATCAGGCAGGGCACAGTGGCTCACGTCTGTGATTCCAGCACTTTGGGAGACTGAGACAGGTAGATCATGCCGTCAGTAGTTTGAGAGAAACCTGGCCAACATGGTGAAACCCCATCTCTACTAAAAATACAAAAAATTAGCTGGGCTTGGTAGCGAGAGTCTGTAATCCCAGCTACTCTGGAGGCTGAGGCAGGAGAACAGGAGAATAGCTTGCGCCCAGGTGACAGAGGTTGTGGTGAGCGGAGATCATGCCGCTGCACTCCAGCCTGGGCCATAGAGCAAACTCCATCTCAAAATTAATAAATAAAATGTAGATTGTTCCTGAGTCCTTCTTCATATTCACTGAATCAGATTTTAGGCCTCTAGACCAGAAATCCACGTTGAGACAACCTCCTTAGCTGCACCAAGTTGAAGAATGCATAATGTAAAAATATTCACTTACAAATGTATTCTGGAGCATTTGTCTCTGAGTTCTTTCACGCATGCTTTTGCAACTAGATCTTGTGTGTATCACTTAACATTGCGTAAAAATTATCACACAACTTTGGCACGTCTTTGTAAACATCATTTTTAATGGCTGTATAATATAACATGTAAAGATACTCTAATTTACTTAGTTGTCATATTTTTCAACATTTAGATTACTTCTAGATTTTTGCTTTATACAAAAATATTGGTATGGATTTCTTCAAACATACAATTTTCCCCCACATGTATCTATTCATCTCTGTGACTATTGTACTGTACTTACTTTCCAGCACTGAATTATCACAATTTCTCTGATAATTTAACCTTGAGAGTCAAATTTATATGATTTTTAACTTCACATCTTTAACTGATTGCACATTGCTGAATATGATTATAATCATTTTTTCCTATTTTATATAGCATTTGTGAACTTTACTATTAGTGTTTGCTGTTTTTTCCACTAAAAAACTTATCTAAAGAGCTATGTATTAAGAATATTATGTCTTTAATGCAGCTGTTGCATACTTATTTGCTATTTTTTGTCTTTGATGTTTATTCATTTTAGCTCTTGCAAAATGCATTCACTTCATTTCTTTTGTACTTATCATTTTGCAACATTTCTCTGTTTATTTCTTTTTAAAAATATGTTTTATTGTGCATATTAGAGGTATAAAGTGTGTTTATTACATTTGCTCTTAATTCTCGATTAGATTCAAGCATTTAGCAATTAGTAACTTACTTAATCTTCCAGACATTTTGTGTGTGATGTTTATGTTTTGTTGTATTCTTTGGGAGTTATTTTCATGCATATTTGGGGGAGATGACTAGCTCATCAGCCTTATTGTGATGGGCTTGTGATCCCATGGGAAAAATATTGCTTTGATTGTTGGTTACTGAGAACAACCTTTAGCAGGCCACCTCCTAAAACCAGGGCCCCAGCATCTGGGCCAGGCTGACCCCAAAGGAGCAAGTAATGGGAACTCCTTCATGTGTATTAGCCAGACACATGGAACAGGTAAAGTGTCAGAGAGCTCTCCTGAGAGAAGAAACTCCGCCTGGGCGTTTAGATTCAGGGGAGGCATGCTACCAACTAACTACCCCAGAATGTCCCAGTCTTTGGAAAGACTAAAATAAATTTTTGAGGGAGGTCCTGGAGGTCCACGGATGGCTTTGTTTAAAGACAGAACTGCAGAGGCAGAGAATCAGGCACAAGAGCAATGATCAGTGGTGGCGTGCTTTTCTGGTGTGCTTTTTATTAGGTGTGTTTCAGTAGAAAATCATATCCTACAAAGAGTGTCTCTGGCTTTTTTAATCAAATTTGTTGGCCTTGAGCAAGAACTTCACTTTTATCAACTGGGATATTTTCATAAGGAAGATATCAATCAATAGTATGCATCATTCAAGCTACGGTTGAAAGAGACTAAAGAAAGTTAATTGTAGATATTGTTCCAGTAGTATATAAAATTGTGCATATAAGCATAGCTTCTCAAACATATATCTTAGTCCAATTTTTGGTTCATGATAAGCACCTCAAATTATTTGACTTTCTCCCAGCCCCACTGGGCACACCACCCAACATCCGTCCTAACAAAATGACAATTGGTGCTCATTTTCCCACCTGTTGTATAATAAACTTCATTTCATTTCACCGTGGATAAAATATTGAGTCTGTTGCAAAGTAAGTTAATCTATATAGGACAGAATAAATAATGTATTTCATTATTTAACTGTTTAATAGTTAAATAATAGTTAATTTAATAGTTTCCTTTTCCATCACTTTCTGAATCATGGAATACAGAAATATTTCATGACCATTTTAAAGAGTGTTATATTAAAATATGTATATTTGCATACATAGATAAGAAAGAAATATGAAAATTAAAATGACTATGGGTAATGAAAATATGGGTAATTTCTTTCTTCTTCATTTTTTCAATAATTTGATACCATTTATGACACTATCAAGTGAAAAAGTTAAAAAATGAAAATGTAAACCTGTTATAATGATATTTCGGTGATATTACCTTTTGCAAAAGTGAAAGAGGATTTTCTGTCTCTAACTTAATAAAATTCATAGCCAACTGTCCCAGTAATTGTACCCTTTCTTTTTGCAAATTTCTCTATTCCCATAATCTTCTGCACCAACAGCCTACCTCCTTTTCTTTTTTTATAACAACAGAAGCATTTTTTTTTCCTGAAGTAAGCTGATAAAAAGACCATTTTGTACTTTAAATTTTATCTCTATTTTCTCATTTTAATAGTTTCCTTTTCCATCCCTCATAAAGGTTTTTTAAGTTAATGGCTGCGGCTAGATTGTAAAATGACTACAGTTTGCCAGACTTTTGAAAGGGAGCCACATACAGGATTTATAATTAAGTGATGGCAGAGAGGTCCTCCCTCAGAAGGAATAAAAGCAAGTCTCAGCATGAAGCTGTGCAGTTGGGCAGAATAAAAGATTGATACTGCCAAGAGTAAAGGGTGTGAAATTAGGGACTCTCAAAATTCATTCTGTAAACCCTCTGGAGCAATCTCCAGAGATTACTGAAGTTACAAGGTACTGGGTCATTCAGACCTTCATCCTCATCTGTAAAATGGCATATGATTCATTGTTCAATCTAATCACCTGACTATTGTGAGAAGCTAAGAAGATAAAACATTTAAAATAGCACTGAGATCACTTAAGGACTTCAAAATGAAGGGCACAGATTTGTTCATTCTCTCTACCCCAAAAGAGCATAGCCAGTATACTGAAATGCACATTGATTGTAAGTTAGGGACTCCTACGTCTACCTCTGCTCAACTGAAAGGAGATAATGAACAAAAATATCAATCTGTGCAACTAGCTTTTTGACTAGGAGATAAATTGTTGGAACCAGCTTTGTGGGGGCAGGTGAGCCAGCTGATGCTGCTACCAAATCTAGTTCATTATAGTGTTGATTTCTCTATCAACAAATAGAAAATGACATCTTGAAGCCCAGCTTTATGTCCCTAAGAAATATGTCTGTTTTACAATGTGTAAACACCATAGAATACTTACTTAGTCTAAGCCAAGCTGTGCCAAAATCAGCCTTTAAAGAGGCTATTGTTGTTGGCAAAATTATAGTTGTTGATGTTGGCAAAATTACAGCTATGTGAGAAAAATTGTTTGCTATAGAGACCTTGGGAAATTGTTAAATCCCAGTTTTCTTTTTGCATGTTTAAAATATCTAGCAATCCTATTGTTTTTCATATGTAAACAAAATTATTGGTTTCAATGAAGAAATCAAATATACAGTGCTACTGGTCAGTAAGTTTTGATTAACTGCTTTCTGGATAAATTAAATAGCATTAATAGTTATTAGCTTCATAAAGCTATCACACAATAGCCAGAGCTATTCCTCTTCCTAAAGTCTTGTATAGAATTCTTGAGAAATAAAATTGACCCAGGAATATAATTTGAAAATTAAATGGTCAGAAATTACTGGCATGTTTTCCTATACTAACATGGCCTTATGATAGATGTGGGGTGGGGTGGGGTGGGGTGGGGTGGGGTGGGGTGGGGTGGGGTGGGGTGGGATGGGGGAAATGAGTGTATTCTTTCTCCATCCAATACCTATTAGGAGCCTCGGTTGTGTCAGATGTTGAAACCTGTTCTAGAATATTTGATAGGGGCTTGTTATGTTACCACAAGCCCCTATGGAATATTCCAGATACGGGCTTGCACTATCTAGAATTGCACAATACACCATTCATTCAGTGGCCATTTAAAAACTCTTTATTAAAAACACTACATTTACATACTAACTAGAAGTAAAAATTTTGGCCAGGGGAGGCATTTATGTTGTCAGTTCCTTGAAGACAGAACTATGATTGTTCCCCTTGCAATTCCTGCAGCAAACAGCAAAAATCCTTTGTACATAATAGGTATTTAGTGCTTATTAGTTTATTTAAATTAACAGAGAGGGTTTGATAGAATTTGGATGTTAGGTTCTTTTTATAAGGAATATTGTGTTTTTTTTAGGAAAAGGACAGCTGCAGTCTGTCATCCCTCAAAAAGTATGCCCATAGAAAAATATAATATCTTAACTCTAAAAGGAAAGAATGGGTGGAGTACAGTGTATGAATCTAGAGGCAGGAAAGAAGAAAGGACAACTGACATTTGTTGAGTGCCACATATGTCATGGACCCTGGATGACATTGAGATTAGTATCCATGTTTCTAACCCTTGACTGATGCGTTCTTTGGTCACACCAACCCCTCACTTTGGAAACATTATTTAGCACATATTTATACAAACAGCTTGGCATCATTGTGTCGCATGCTCTGTGTGATCTGGCCCTTCATTATTTCTCTACCTTTATTCTCTATCATGTTTTGCTTATCTGACATAATTAGCATGCTTGTCCCCACCCAAATCTCATGTTGGATTGAGATTTCCCAATGTTGGGGGTTCAGCTTGGTGGAAGGGGTTTGGATCATGAGGGTGGGGTCTTCATGAATGGCTTGGGCCAACCCGTTGGTGATAAGTGAGCTCTTACTCTGAGTTCACATGAGGTCTGGTTGTGTAAAAGTGTGTGGTACCTGACCTCCACTTTCTCCCACTCTCACCATGTGAGATGCCTGCCCCCATTCACCTTCCACCATGATTGTAAGAGAAGATGCTAGACCTACCCTTCCTGTACAGCCTGCAGAACTGTGAGCCAATTTAACCTATTTTCTTATAAATTACCCAGTCTTAGGTATTTATTTATAGTAATGTAAGAATAGCCTAACACACCATCTCACCTTAATTGGCCACCCAGGTCATTTTGGCCAACTTTCTCAAATATCCCAAGTTGTTGTCCATGCTAGAACATTGTACATGCTGTTTTCTTTTGTTGGAACATAAATACACAGCTCTTTGAATAGCTGCTTTCTAATGTTTAGATTTCAGCTGAAATGTAATTTCACATCAAATCGATCTTTCATTGCTATTGTAAATAATTGCCCATTATTTTTTTTTTATCTCAGTCACACATTTTATGCCTTCATCAAACTTACTGAGCAAAAATGTTTATCTTGCCTGTCACTTTGTTTTTGACTGATATCCGCTTGGACAACACTCATGCCTCAGAATGCAAGCACCAGAAGTATCGAAGATACAGAAGACCTGATGGCACATGTATTCCAGAAGCAGAACCTGGCATAAAATGGAGGTCAACACATATTTCATTATTATTACTAGCATTATTATTTGAAACAGGGTCTCATGCTGTCACCCAGGCTGGAGTGCAGTGACATAATTATGGCTCACTGCAGTCTTGCCTTCTGGGGCTTAACCCATCCTCCCACCTCAGCCTCCCCAGTAGCTGGGACTACAGGTGCATATCACCATGCCTGGCTAATTTTTGTATTGTTAGTAGAGACAGGGTTTTGCCATGTTGCCCAGGCTCATCGGGAACTTTGGGCTCCAATAATCCACTTGCTTTGGCCTCTCAAACTATTGGGATTACAGGCATGAGCCACCGTGCCTGGCCACATAATTCATTCATAAATAGAAGACTGAATGAATGAATGTTAGATGCTTAAGGCATCTGACATTTAATCTGTTGGAGAGTAAATTGTTAGAAAAAGAGGCACAATGAGCTATTGCCCTGAGAGGTATAAGCCAAGGGATTTGGCGTAGCCTGACGTAGGGGCCTTGAACCCAGAACTGGAAAGCCAGAGATTAGGGCTTAAGGCTCACCTCAAGAACCGGAGTTAGACCTGAGCTTTCAAGAAGCTGAGGAATAATGAATAATGATAAATTTCACATTTGAATGTTAAAATATTGCTAAACTGAATAGTTCCCTAGACCTGGCCCAATTTTCATTTCTAGGCTTCCAGGCCCGTAATGGGAGGGGCTGCCATGAAGACCTCTAACAAGTCCTGGAGACACTTTCCCCATTGTCTTGGTGATTAGCATCTGGCTTCTCATTACTTATGCAAATTTCTGCTGCTGGCTTCAATCTCTCCACAGAAAATGGGATTTTCTTTTCTACTGAATTGTCAGGTTGCAAGTTTTTCACTTTTATGCTCTGCTTCTTCTAAAACACTTTGCCACCTAGGAATTTCTTCCAACAGATACCCTAAATCACCTTTTTCAACTTCAAAGCTCCACAGATCTCTAGAACAGGGGCAACATGCTAAAGCATAGCAAACATCACCTTTATTTCATTTCCTGATAAGTTCCTCATCTCCATCTGAAACTACCTCATCCTGGACTTCATTGTCTACAACACTATGAGCATTTCGGTTAAATCCATTCAACAAGTCTCTAGGAAGTTCTGAACTTTCCTACATCTTCCTGTCTTCTGAGCCCTCCAAGTCTCTAGGAAGTTTCAAACTTTCTTACATTTTCCTCTCTTCTTCTGAGCCCTCCAAACTATTCCAACTATGGCAGACCAGATCTCACATTTGTTTCAGTGATGACTGAGCAATTAAGTTAAATGTTAAAAGCCAGTGTCTTTATACAAAGGCTGGCATGTAAACAGCCCATGAAGAAGTTTTGCCTAGGCCTTTCCTGGGCCTTAAAGCATGACAAAATTATGAAGGCATTCTTAAAGGGACTGATCCATTTAGGACTAAACAAGTTTTACTGTGGGTCTGAAGAAATTCCCCAAGCCACCAGAAACAAGTTTATTGGGGTTGTAAAGGAATTCCTCAAATATCTCTAATTTCGCAGGAGACAAGATAAGAGTAATCACCCCAGCACCTGAACCTATTTAGATTAAGTAAATTTACTGAGACTCCAGAGGAAGGTCTTCAGGAGTCAGACCTTAATTGTAGATTAAAAGAAGTTAATCACTTATGTCTTTCGATGAAGGCACACTTAAATGGAGACATACAGCTTAGAAGGTATATAAGCTCTAGAAAACTTTGTAATTTTGAGATGGTCTGGCAATAATCTCCAGCCCTTTTCCCTGTAACCAGTTACGGTAATAAAAACTCTCTTCCTCCCCAGTTCATCTGCATCTTATTATTGGGCCACAAGAAATGGCAACGTGACCCTCAGCTTGGTCCAGGAACACAACCTCTGCCTATTACCCAGTTCCAATGTTGCTTCCCCATTTTCAGGTACCTTTACAGAAGCACCCCAATACCCAGTATCAATTTACTATATTAGTCTGTTCTTACGTTGCTAATAAGGAACTACCCGAGACAGTGTAATTTATAAAGAAAATAGATTTAGTGGACTCACAGTTCTGAATGGCTAGGGAGGCCTCAGGAAACTTACAATTATGGCAGAAGGGGAAGCAAACACATCCTTCTTCACATGGCAACAAGGAGAAATGCCAAGCAAAAAGGGAAAAGCCCCATAAAAGTATCATACCTTATGAGAACTCATTCACTATCACAAGAATGATGTGAGGATAACTGCCCCTTGATTAAACTACCTCCCACAGCATCCCTACCATGACATACGGGATTATAGGAACTACATTTCAAGTTAAGATTTGGGTGGGGACACACTCAAACCCTGACAACCTTCTTCATAGAATGAAGCATGTTATAAGATATGTAACAAGCACATAGCATGTATTCAAGAATTTTGCTATTAATACTGGTAATGTACATGAAAACTATTGCTTATAGTCTTCTAAATGAATGTACCTTTGCCTTTCATTGTAGTTATGGATTAATAACTTCCTAACCCATAATTAAAGTGGATATGTACTATGATGCCATTCGACAATTTTATAAAATCAGGTTACACTCATTTTCAAGCATAAACATCTCAATACTAGAGTGGGCTTCCACTGAATGAGGCACAGTTAACATGCAGTCCAGCTATTCTTCTGGTTTTCTTGAAAGATTGTCAGAGCCAGGGCTTTTGGGTAAAACATTTGCTGAACATTAAGAATTGAGCAAAACCTTGAAAAGAATCTATCAGAATATTAGAATTCACATTATGTCAAGGATTTCCACAGTTCTTTCTTTATTAGTAGGAAACATGCATCCTCCTTTGCCATCTCTCAGTTAACTGTTTTTTATTCTCTAGGGCTTGGTTAAAATGCTATACTTTTCCTGAAACTTCCCCTGACCTCCTTAACAATGGTCAGTCAGGTTGAGTTAATGGCTCATGCCTCACAATCTCACTCTACATTTCATTGAGTGACTGATTTCACACTCCCAAACTAAGCTGCAGCCTCCTTGAGAGTAAGTTAATTTTTTTCTGTATGAATATACATGTGCTAATAAACGTGTGTAGGTATGTTTGCAAATAAAAGGTCAATGTGGCTGGTGTAGTGAGTAACAAAGAAAATGTGGGAAGAGGTCAGAAGATAGGTTTTGGTGCAAATGCTGGCCAGAGTAAACAAGGTTAAGCCCTTAAAGTTTTTTAAATAGAGGAGTAGAGCAAGGAGAAGGGTTATTTGGACCTCTGTAGTTAGTTGAAGGATGTCCCCCAAAGATATGTCCACATCAAATCCCTGATTCCTCCACATATTATAGTCACATGTCACTTAATGAAGGGGACACATAAAGCTCAAAAAACTGGACTGATTGCATCAGGTCAGCGAGTTTATAAGAGATCTCTGCAATACCTTCTGTCATGTGGCATTTACATCTTTTTGTACCCACAGGGTTCAGCTTGATGTTGTGAATTTAGTATGTGCTCAATAAATGCTTAGGAAATTCAGCTGATTTTAAACTGTGCTGATCCTCCCAACCCAGGTATTTTGATGTCATTTACATTCATGTTTATTTATATATTCTGATGTTTGCTCAAAAGTGCTTTCCAGTCTTACCACATCCATGCAAATTTATTAAAAATAGGAACTCTCAATCAACAGATCTCCAGCCACAGTTCACATTCATGTTGTCACAATATTTGTCTTATTCCTTTAGGTTATAATAGATATTTCATGTCTTTAAAAATTTTTTTAAATAAACTCAATTATATAAAATTAAGATGTAATCTGTGTATTTGAAAACATGGTCTTATAGTTGTAAAGTCTGCTGTTTTTGGCCACTATTCTCATTTTTGAAGCTATGCCATTAAATTTCAGAGTCCTGAACAAAGGATTAAGGAATAGAAAAAAAAGCCTTAAGGTTATAGCAAGCTAGAGAGAGTAAACTTATAAATGACAAATTAGAAATTGGTAGAGGAAAACAAAGGCAAAGGTTGAGATTCTACCTATAGTAAGAGTTGTAGAGAAATTAAGAAAAAAACACTTTAAACTTCAAAGATTGAAACTCCACCTAAAAAGCACCTTTGAAAATCAATATACTAACTCATGAATTAATAGTAATACAATATTCTTTACTAACAATAATTTTAAATAGCTAAATGTCTGTAATTGTGTTTTAATAACAAAAAGGACTCAGTGAATTTAAGTAACATTCAAGGCATACAACTATTCATCATTTATTCATTTATTTTTCATTCATCGACAAATTAGTGAACATCTGCCATATACTAAACATTATTAATTTATGCAAGGATAATTTTGTTCTGTTTTCTTGCTGTTGTTGTTTAGAGAATGGGTCTCCAAAATGGGTGCCTGTGCTGTAAGTGGAATTTGACAGAGATCAACACTGGAAATAGAGCTAAGTGTGCCAGTTTGATTATGGATCACTAGCCCCATTCTTCACTCTTCCTTACATCACTCCATTGCTGTGGCCTCATCCTGGGTGTAGAGTATTCCCATCTCTTGACTCTGGATGTGGCCATGTGACTTCCTTTTTTAAATAGCACAAGGGTGGACATGACAGTGTGCCAGGTCTGAGTCTAGGTCTTAAGAAGCCTTGTGTGTTTTCATTCTCTCTCTCCCTTGTCCTTCTGATATTGCTTGGAAAAGATTTTTCTCTGTCATTTCTGTCCCTTCAGCCTGGGCCCCAAGATAAGGGGATAGAGTCACCTCATTCAGACATAGCCAAACCTGAAGATTGAGGCAAAGTCACTCAGCTGAGGCCAGCCTAAATCATCCAATACTCATTTGAGATTCAGATGCATGTGAAAAAGTGATTGCTATTTTTGGCCACTGTGTTTGCATATGTTTTGTAATTCAGTGTTTCATTGGCCATCTCTCAGTCTAGTACTTTCGACTTCTTCTCATGATCTCACTTCTTTCTCCCTATTAGTGAGGAACTTCCTGTGGTGAGTTTGGAAGAAGAAATTGGAGATGCATAGTCAAGCCATTCCTTCTTCTATTATGCTTGGATGCACAATACCTGCAGGACTATACATTCTTCTCTACCTCTTGTTGTCATAAGTTTTACAGAATGAAATACACACACACACACACACACACCCCACCACACACACACACACACGAAATATGTGCAGAGAGACCTGTTCCAGGTAGGGGTGGTCACACCTTAAATTTAAGCATCACTATTAAAAAGCCCAGAGGAACACAGAGATAAGCCACCTTCACTAACGTCAGCTTTCTCAGTAATAAAGTTGGTATTTTAGTCTCATCTGCTTTACTTATTTCTTACCGTATTTCTCTATTTGTTCAGAACTCAGGATGTGAGAGGGATGACAAATCATTGAGCATCTTCAAACCCCAACTTCAGGAGCATGGGCTAGATGGATTGGGACAGATGGTCCCATGCAGTAAGCTATAAAAAGTAAAATTAAAACAGTAAAGGCTCTTTCTCCAAGAGATTGGTGATGGTAGTGAAGGATCTGAAGTCTGGGCATTGGCCGTGTTTCATTGGGTGAATTCACCTGGGTACTTTGAGAAATAGACTATGATTAATTAATTAATTCAGCTATGTGTGTCTGCATTTATGTATGTGTGTATGTAATATGATTAACAAATACTCATAAAGAACTTATGTGCATTACATAAATGAACTCATTTAATCTTTATAATAATGCTGTATCATAATGCTCATCATAGTCTGTTCAAGCTACTATAATAAATTACCATAGACTGGGTGGCTTATAAACAATAATAGAAATAGATTTGACAGGTGCAGGCTGGTAAGCCCAAGATCATTGCATTAGCAGATTTGGGATCTGGTTAGACCCTGCTTCCTGTTTCCTAGATGGCTATCTTCTTGCTATGTGCTCACATGGTAGAAACGGGGAGCTGTGGTCCCTTCAGTCTTTTACGAGCATAGCAATATATGAAGAATCTACTGTCACGACCTAATCACCTCTCAAAGACCTTACTTCCTAATACCAACTCATGGAGATTAGGTTTCATCATATTAGCTTTGTGGAGACACCATCAGTCATTCTATAGCAATGTTATCATATAATATAATATTACTATATCAGAGTGTTATCTTTATTATAGTGTAGTTTTAAGTGGAGATAAAGGAGGGAAGTTGCCTGATGTCAAATACCTGGTAAATGGCAGAGCAAGAATTCCAACCCTGGCATTATGTCTACAATATTAATATCCTTAACAATTAATCTTTTTTGGAGGTCAGCATATCTCATGTTGGTCCTATTGTGTGGGTATGACATTTTAAGCCTCATGATTCATACAGGATCATGCTAAATTAAATTCCATTGGATTTTATCCACTGCTTTGTGAGCATCTGGCTTAGACCTTAGAGCACATGAAGACATAGAACTTAATTGATCTCTGTAATTTAGGGCAACTTTGTGCAAAGGCAAGCTATTTGTTTTGTAGAAGCAATGGCATATATGCACGGTCCAGGGCCGCAGGGTCTCGTGGGTGTTCTTTTGTGCGCAAAGATGATAAATCACAGGAAAGAAAGACACAGGCTACAGAGATAAGAGAAGGATTCAGCTGGACCCAGGGAACCACTGCTACCAAGACGCAGAGTCCAATAGTGGCCCCAAATACCTGGACATGCTGATATTTATTGTATACAAGGCAGGGGGGCAGGGCCAGGAGAATGACTCATCTGACATGATTGGTAGGGGTCAAGCAAATCACATACTTCCAATACTGGGGGCCACGTGGGAACAGTACACGGGGTGATGTGGATATAGCACAGAGGATCACATGGGTATAGCACAGGGTCACCTCCCTATCAAGTAGCCGCTGCAAGGAGGGGAGGCATATAGCATCAGTATCTTTATATGCACCTATCAGAAAGAGCAAAGGCTTTTAGGATTCCTCTATTCTTACTTCTCACAACTTCTAAGAACTTAATAGGAGCACTGGGTGGGAAAGTGGAACATGAAAGTGGACAAGGATAGTGACCATCAGAACACAGCACTACGAAGAGGCGTTTAAGCCCCTGGATGTCTGTGGGCCAGACTGGCTAATGTCAGGCCTTCCTCAAGAGCTGATCAGAGCAGGGTTTTCTCTGAACTCCCCCAGTGAAAGGGAAACTCCCCTTCATGGCCTGCTAAGTAACAGGCACCTTCCCAGGCTCTGGCACTACCACAAGGCTTTTATCACCTCGTGATCACTTCTCACAATGTCCCTTCAGTTCCTAATTAAATTTCACCAGATTATGTCTACACTATAAGACTAAGATGTTTCTACATTTTAATATTCAAGCAAAGACTAATAATAGAGAATAATGCCATAATAAAGTTGATTATATAATTGATTACATGATTGTATCTCAATCTATGTGGTGACAATGCTATAACTAAGTAATCAGTAAATATATGATTAATATAACTAAGTAATCAGTAGACATATCATTACTATAAGTAATCAGTAAGTATATTTGGTATCATTGCTATATCTAAGTAATCAGTTATTTATTGTGCTGGGACAAACTGTGCCTTCTGTCTCTTGCCTTGGCACCTGCACAAGTTTCTTCCCACACATATATACAAACCCTTATGCAATAGGGTCCTGGACTTTATTTGTTTTAAGAAAGGGGAAACTGTAGAAGAGGTATGGACCTCAGGACTCAGGAAAAAGGATGGACATAGAAGTCCTGAGATGCAACAAAATCATGGAGGATGTGGTCTGAGATGCAAATATTGGGCATGTTAGCCTCAGCAAAGATGACGACTTCAGCGAAGCTGAGGATGGCCTGTACAATTTAGGGAACCACCCGGTAGCTCTTAGACTTTGATCACAAATTCCAAAAGCTTTGTGCTTAGTAACCTGCCCACGACATTGGCCACAGCACTTGCTTGCTCCAGAAAGCCTAGCCACACAGACTAGACTACAACTGGCCTCAGCAGACAGGTGTGCCAAGCTGCTCCAAGTTGATCTTGAGCTATGACTCAACTTGACCCAAATAGCTTTAGCCCAGGCAAACATTCCACCAAAAGATGAAAAGTGTTCTAGGCCTTTTAGACATTCAAGGATAGAGTAATATTCTCCACTTTCAAATGTTAGGTGCATGAGTTGCCCATGAACTGTACAGAAGTACAGCAGCCTTAGTTTCAAATTATTACTTCAAAAGTAGGCAGGTGGGGTTAGGTCAGGTGCTCCTAATGCCAATCTTCTTTCAGGGACAGGAGCTAACTTTGGATTCACGGACACACTTCTCCATAGGCAGATTTATGCTGAAGCTAAGAAAATACAGACTCCTTTCTAGGCCTCTCTGAGAGTTTTCAGCGATATGTTTATAAGGTCATATATTCTGTAAAATTGGCAAAAGTAAGGTATTGTAGCCACACTCGTTGTGACAACTGCTTATTTGGACTTCCTCTTCCCCTTCGTCTATCTTCCCCAGTTGAAACTTGGAAAGGGAACTAATATGGACATTTTTGGGATCCAACTACAGGGAAGTTAAACAGGGACAGCTTTCGTTTCAGTTGAGTGGGATGTATCTATGTGGCTTGTGACCACTTTCATGAAGGGTCAGTGTGTTTGCTAGACATTCTGGTGTAGGCATGGCTTCTGAGAATACCCCTACCATTCTCTGTGCTGACCCACCCAAAGGTATTATACAAAGGAGCAGGGACAATGTTCATGGCTGATTTTGTTATTATTTCATAGTATTTGATGTGTGTGTGGCAGATTGATCGTTTAAATAGTATCAACTTCATCCCGCATGGGGCCTGAACTTGACCCTGTCCATGAGCTCATCCCTGCCAGATGGCTTTGGGTTCATTAAGTTGTCATAGGGAAAAAAATGTTGGTCTAGGAGACAATTCCAAAGTAAAGAGCAGTAGAAGGAGGCACCGGGCCAAAGGACTTAAAATGTCTAAACAGGAAAGACTGGGCATTACGTCACTGGAAAAAATCTGCATGTTGGCAATTGTTTTCAAGGATAAAAGAAAAAAGAGGGATGGATATAGATATAGGTATAAATATGACAGAGTATATGTACATATATGTGTATGTGCATGCACATATAATGCAGGAAGAAAAATTATTTAAATATTTAACATTTCTGACCTGCCAATGTTGCGTGTTTCTAAGTTTTGTGAGAAGGGAGAAATATCTCAAGTGACATTCTCTCAGATGGCACCATAACCATACTATGAATTCTATGTAGAATCGTTAAGAAGTAAGAAATTTTCCATGGATCTAAAACAGAGAGTTAGGAAAAAGGGAAAGAAGGAGAGAGCAATAGAGGAATCCTGAGGAAACGGAGCCCATGTAAGTTGAAAGAGGAAACTTCAGACTTGATTTTTTTTTTAAACTCTTATAAACAAAAAAAGAAAAAAAAATGTTTTAAGCATTAATTCCTTTGCTTAACTTTCTATGTTTTGTAATTTGTGAAGTTATTGTTTTAATTTTTGGACTTTAATTTCTTCTGGAAATTTTGGGATACTGTTTAATTTGAATTTAAGAAGATCTTTACATCATTTGCACTTTAGGGCGTTCTATAGCATTTAATCTCATTGTAGAATCACTAATAAGATACATAAAACATGACTGGATGTAACTTGAAATGAAAAACTAGAAAACCAAATGCATTTTAAATTTCAGGTTCTGATCATGATGGAATGAAATAGTCCAGAAATATTCTCTGGCAATATTAAACTAAATAGACATAGACATGGACAGAATATAGAAAGTAACTATTTTAAAACATTAGACAACACGCAGAAAAAAAAAATGTGATCCCTGAAAAAGGATAAAGGAAAAGGAAAAGTTGGGCCCCAGGATTGCTGTAGCTTTTGACTGAAGGAAATTACTGAATGAGGGGCAGGCAGGGGAAGCCAACCAGAAACCAGCAATCTTGCTGAACAGAGGGGTCAGGGGCCAGAGTTAAAGGAGGCCAAAGCAGCTAGAATGTGTTGCAGGCAGTGCCCCAAACAAGGGAGATGCATAGAAAAGGAGTTCCAGATATTTTTTCACATGGGTCCTCGTGAGTGTTTATTTGAATGTAATCTGCTCATCCATTACCAGATAATTTTGGCTGACCTAGTTTAGTGGATTTTCAGCGTATGTTGTCTAGTATTCTGTTTAGGTATGGAATGAAAATGCGCAAGATCAGATAAGGAAAGTTTCCAAGAAAGGAAACATTATAAACCAAGTGACTATTAGAGATAGCATTAAATTACATATTGTTGGGTGTCTTTCCAGCAGAAACCTTGGGGAGTATGCAGAGCAATCAGTAGTAACAGACAGCAGGGGAGCCATGTGCTTACTGTCCTTAGAAAGGTCAGTATTTTTTAGAGTAAATATTCTTCTAACTTCACCTTTTCACCACAACCCAAAAAAACCTCTAAAGAACAACTGTCAAAATTATTAATGTAACACAAAAACAACTAATTGCTTGCCAAGTAAAGCCAATACTTTTTAACAGAATAAAATAAAATCGAGCAATAAGGAACTTCAAATTACAAAGTATAGCAGTTAAAGAATATTAGCCTATGGGGGGAAAAACATTAAAATGTAACACATTGGAGAAAAATTTTCTTGTAAAAACCTGATCTTAAAATGACAGAGATGATCATTAGTAGTAGACGATCAGCAGCAGTTTAGACAATCATGAAGAAAACGTCAACAACACGAAGACAGTGCAGGAGAAACTATCTAAAATGAATCATGAAGAAAATGAATATTATATAGATAGGGACAGAGGGATGCAGATATAGATAGATACAGGTAATTTCAAAATAAAATTATCTTCACCTAATAATAGGATTTTTAATGTATTTATTGATTTTTGAAAATTATATATATTTGTATTTTATATTATAATTTATTTATGTACATAATATTTATATTATAGTTATTTATATAAATAAAACAAATTATGGTTAAAATTAAAAGTATGGTTATATATGAATTATATATTTAATTAAAAGCTATAATTAAAAACATTTACTATATAATACATATTCATACATATATACTATATAGCAAATATATTATATATGTATATATGATATTTTACATATAATAGAATTATCTTTATACACTTAGTAGTTATCATACATACTGTATAATCGGTAGGACAACATTAAGTGATGTAGCATGCATGTAATTGGAGTGTCAGGAGAAAAGGGGGGAGGATAAACAAAAATTGAAATAAATTAGAGGCAAAAGAAGTGATAAAGAGTAACCTTTAGGCAGCCAGAGAAATAACATACATTTAATACAGAGAAGCAAAGAAAATTGCAGAGCCAACTTCCTATGTGTTTGTCTTATATTTCATTCTGCTTCAGAATGCAGCCAGAGAACACAGACTCTGTTAAATTTCCTTAAATCTGACCAAGTTACATGTCAAACACAAGAGGCATACTGCTAAAACTGTAGAAGTTTCAAAAGTAAAAAAGAACTTGAATGATCTCTTCCCTTGTTTATTTTCATTTTGCTTATTGTAGCATCAGGTACTTTGGGCTGGCATAGTTCGTGGATTTTCAGGATATATTACCTAGTTTATGTGAACTAATTGTCACATGACAAAAAAGTGGCTTAGAAATCCCAGCCAAGAATCTAGCAGAGTTCACATTTGTCCTTCTGCATATACAAGTTCATTTTTAGCAACAATATATCTACAAAATAATGATGATATTATCTGATGTGAGAAGTTACCAAGTAATTTTACAAATGTCCAGAAAAAACTATTTGAAATGGGGATTTATATACATCTTTCCTAACAAGTTGGCTGCTATAATGCAATACTGTGAACTGGGTGTCTTAAGCAACAGAAATTGATTTATTACAATTCTGGAAGCTGGAAGTCCAGGATTAGGGTGCCAGTATGTGAAGTTCTGGTGAGGATTCTCTTTCTGGCTTGTAGATGTCCATGTTCTTGACTCATATGGTGGAGAAAGAGAGAGTAAGCTCTGTATTATCTCTCCTCATGAGGGCACTAATCCCACCATAAGTATCCCAGCTTCATGACTTCTCTAACCTTATCACCTCCCAAAGTTTCCCTTCTAAATATCATCATTTTGAGGTTTAGGGCTTCACAGACATTCAGTCCCTAACACTAGGGATTCTACCCATTGTCATAATCATGCTTAGAGTTTATTGATGGTTATGAGTTGTCATGGGATTTACATATGAATATTTTCTGCACACACTCCTATGGGTTGAGTAAAATAAATAAATTTGGAATCCAGTGATTTTTATGTCTTGTTTGAAATCAGATAATACTATGTTAAAATCCTGGTAAAGCCACATACTTACTTAGCAATGTTGTGCAAATTCCTTAAACTTATATTCCTATATTCCTCTTTGTAGATTAGGTATACTAAAACATCACTCAGACTAATACATGTATATATACAATTATACACATATATGCACACATGTGTGTGTTGTACTAGCACAATATCTGGCACACAGTACTCAAGTGTTATCTTTTATTGCAAATAGTAATAGCATACCATTTTAAAATAACAAACAGAATGCACTTTTTTCATGTTATTACTTAAAACATAAGACATTTTTTAAGTTAATATATAATTTACCAATCACATTTTATATAGATAAAAATAATTTTATTGTTTGGATTTACCATAAAATAATTAATTTCCTATTTAATTATCTTGGGGTATTTTCCAAGATTTCAAAAAAATATGAATGATGCTTCACATTTCATTTCTGTATCCTGATATTTCTGTCTATCTCTTTAGGATGAATATTCCATGTTTTAATAATACAATATATAAGAAAATGTTAAAAACTTACCCTGTGACAAAATTGTACTGACTGCTATACTTGCTTATAAAATACTCGTTTCTCTATTTTTAAATATTATTTGCTCTACTTTATTCACATGCTAAAATAACATAATATTATTTTTTACTTTTTAAAATTTTTCACACTTTAATCCCAGCACTTTGGAAGGCTGAGGTGAGCAGATCACGAGGTTAAGAGATGGAGACCATCCTGGCCACCATGTTGAAAACCTGTTTCTACTAAAAAATACAAAAATTAGCTGGGTGTGGTGGTGCATGCCAGTAATTTCAGCTATTCTGGAGGCCTAGGCCGAGGCAGGAGAATCGCTTGAACCTGGGAGGCCGAGCTTGCAGTGAGCCGAGATAGCATCATTGCACTTCAGCCTGAGTGATAGATTGAGACTCTGTCTCAAAAAAAATTCATCTTTATTTTTTATTGACAATTCAATAAAATATTTATTGCTTATTTATGTTACTCCATTTACTTATTTAACCATATACTTTACCTATTTTGTTTGTATTGATGTTTTTAAATGTTTTGCTACTTTTCTGTTTTAGATTTTAAGCTCTCCTATATCTTAGCTAGCAAATCTTCCCTATCATGTGTTAAAAGTATTTTTTAAATTCTGTGTACTACATCTTTATTTTATAATAACCTATCAACTATCAATATTTTTTAAAGTGAGAAGATCAGTTCCAAATTACAGCCTCTGAGACTCAGATTTAAATCTTATCATCAAGTGGTAGAGATGAAGTTTGAATATAGGTGTTCCAATTACAAAATTTTTGCTCGCAGTTTCTATATTACAATACTAGATGGTTCTGCACTGCTGGGTCCATCCCACAGACCCTGCCAAGCAACAGGTGAAAGGAGTACTGAGACACAAGTACTGAAGTGTAAGAGCAGCTAGGGTTCTGCTGGGCTCTAGTCGCCAAGATAGAGCAGCCCCGAAAAGCTGGAGCTGCTTGCTTTTATTCAGTACAGACATAATGCTGAAAGTCTGGGGCAAACACCATCTGTGGGTAATTAACATTATTGTTTCCCCTTTCAGGGAGCAGTCCAGTGCATATGATCAACCATCGATTCCTGGTCAACATAAGTAAACAGGCCTGTTTAAGATAAATTCTCCTATACTTCCTTGTACCTATTCCTTGCCCTGGGCTTCATGGTAAGAGAACAGCTGCCTTCAGCTTATTCTCCCCCAAAGCTATGCAGAGCCTTTTGACCTTTCAGAAAGCCTGCTCCTTCCCCTACAGCTTCTCCCATCACTGTGACCCATCTCCTACACTACATAACTCAATGAGTTCCTCTGAATTTCTTCATGTGAGGTAGAGATATCCATATGTATCTTCTAGGGATTGTGAGAGGTAACACACGTAAAATATAAAGTACTGAACACATAGTAAGTACTGAACAAATGTACATATTCCATAGTAAACAATAATACATTAATATTTCAAAACAGCTAGAAGAAAGAATGTTAAATGTTCTTATAAAGAAGATGTGTTTGAGGTGACAGATATGCTAATTACTTTGATTTGATCATTATACAATGTACATATGCATCAAAACCCCACACTCTACCCTATAAATATGTACAATTATATGAACTGAAAGCAACATAAAACGTATAAAAATATTTTAAAATTAATACAAATTTGTGAAAAATGCAAATTAACTTTGTAATCATAAAAAGCATACTGTTACCTGGTAAATCTTCCAATTGATATAACTTAAAATTTCGGTTAGAGTGACCTTATGTTTATTTCTTCTTCCCTCAATAACCAAAGGGCCTGATCATAAATGTAAAAGGAATCAGAATTGGAACCATTTTTAAACATCTCTGAGAGTTGTGAAAGAGAGATTCTCCATTTGGTAAAGGAAAAATCTTTCAGGAGAGGCAGATAATGGCATTCTTTATAAAGCATTTCACATTCACTGGCCCTACAAAACAAGCTCCTGTGGATTCAGTCACATTATGCGAGCCACTAAGTCTCCTGTGAAGCTGGTTTTATATACTCCAGGAAGTACCAAATCCAAGCAGTTTGACTACCAGTGGGAAAACAAGACTCTAGGCAGTTCTAGGAAAAATAAATCATTAAAATGGAAAGAGACAGTAGAACAATTCATCCCCCACATATACAAAGGAATTCTTGGGAGGGGAAGAGAAAAAATGCTTTTTTATTTCAACCAATGCCATTAAAGATAAAATTTACATTTTACTTTAGAAAACTGGCTTTACAAGTTGAAGGTTGTGACATTTGGCCACACACCTTTGCTTGTACAAATAAACACATTAATCGTAATGGAACTATGAATTTGCTTATTTTGTAGTAGTGCCAACCTCAGAATGTGCCCTCATTGCCTGACATTAAGAAAAACAGGATGTTAAAATTGGGTGAGATGAGGCTTGCATGTTAATGTAATTATTTGGAGTTAATGTTAGAAAATTGCTTTTCTATTTATGGTGGTACCTGGTGTGAGAGTTTTGTAGAGTATTTCAGAAGACTCTTTTATAAGTTTAGGTTTCCAAGAGTTTCCCTCTTTAGGAGTTTCCCTTCCTAATACTCTCAAAGAGAATAGTCACGGCTTCTATCTGATTCCTCTTATAAATTCCGTGAATACAGTGGTCTGACTCAATTTAGCTACTAATTGCAAATAGATTGAAAGGGTATGGCACTGGGCTTTCAGGAGGGAGGATGCCATTTTACTTGAGATTAGGGACAGATGTCCTAGGAAGGGTCAGTTGTTAGTGATGCCAGTTTGCTGGAGGGATGCTTGCTTCTCATTCTAGAAGCCAAAACTAAAATAGTTCTGCATAGGAGTGACAATCTTGGTCTTGATGAGGAAGGGGACAAGATGACCAAAAGGATAATAAAGACAGACTTTAGGTGCTAATTATATAGAAGATTGGGAGGCCACACTCAAAGACGTGTGCCTACCAAGGGTCATGTTTCTTTTGATATCTCCATCCATGTGCAGAGGACAGCAAACAAATTCTGGAAAGTTTCAAAGGTTATACCAGGCGTCCCCAAACTACGACCCGCGGGCTGCATGCGGCCCCCTGAGGCCATTTATCTGGCCCCCCGCTGCACTTCAGGAAGGGGCACCTCCTTCATTGGTGGTCGGTGAGAGGAGCACAGTAAGTGGTGGCCCTCCAACGGTCTGAGGGACAGTGAACTGGTCCCCTGTGTAAAAAGTTTGGGGATGCCTGGGTTATACTTTTCTATTAGGTTGTAAATATTCCATAATAGAGACACCAAAGTGACATATCCAAGGCCATGGGGCTTAGAAAAAAAGAGGCAGTGAATCCATGAATTGCAGCTCCTGGGCTTAGCATTATTCCTCATAGAGCATGTTGCCTTTTCTACTATTTCCTTTGCCCCACTTGGTCAAAGTTCAGTTTTCCAGCATGTTGAGTTTTTTTCTCTTCTCAGCAAGAAGGAATTACATGTATAGTTAATTAGTATTCAATGAGTAATCCCTTCATTCTAAATCTACTTCCTTGTTTTTCAGAGGTTCACTAGGATACCTTCTAGCATTGACAAATTGAGTTTGATGCTAAAATAAGATTCATATATCAGACTTTCAGTGCAGGCAGAACAACAAAGAAAGGGCAAACAGGTAGAGTGAACAAACATCCTTGGGCACTGGAGCAGGTGAATGTACTTGGGAAACAGAAAACTCACTCCCTTTGTGGGGCCCCACCAAGGTGTGAAGCTGAATAAGAACTAATAAAACCAACATATATTCCACTGGTGGTTCCTTTGGTGAGTAAAGGACATAGAAGGAAGAAATACAGATTTATTTGTCACAGCGTAGTGAAAAATTCAATGCAGGAAAAAGAATGTAGGCAGTGGAATCATATTGACATGTATTAGAATACTGCCCCCTCTATATCTCAGCTTAGCCCTAGATTAGCCCCAGTCCCCTAATCCATATATTGGGGTTAAAAATAATACCATACAGTTGGGAAAGCTATCAGCTAAATCTAACCGGTGGTCATCAAATTATAGCCCATGGCCAAATCTAGACACTGCCTCTCCTTATTTTTGTAAATAAAATTTTATTAAAACATAGTATGCCAACTTGTTTGCATGTCATCTGTGAATGTGTTTCTGCTGTAACAGCAGAGTTGGGTAGTCGTAACAGAGATCTTATGTCCTGAAAAATCCCAAAATGTTTACCATCTGGCTTTTTACAGAAAAATGTTGTCAACTCTTGGATTAAACTATGCAAAATTCATTAAATGTACCTGGCACATTAAGTGCTGCTCACTTTTGAGTAGCAATTGTTGACTTGGTCATGACCGCTATTACCTCTGGATAGAGTCTCTGTTTTGTATTAGCCAACTGATGAAAGCAAATGTGATTGTGTTAATCATGACTTAAATTCTAAATCCTAAATCACAAAGAGAACTTCATTAGCTTCCTATCCTTTTGCTAAATCTATAAGCCACTTAAACATATGAACCAATCATACTATTTATTAAAATTTACTATGCAGTTCCTAGTTCCTATTAGTTTCCTATTCTGTTGAAAACTTCCAGACCATGTACTGGCATTCAGAATATGATTTCTTCCTTCAACAAAATGACTAGATTTAAGGTCAGTCCGAAAGCCCCTTTTCCCTATTTTCTACCTGTTTCTTTGGAACTTTTCTCTCCAACTTTGAGGAAACTTTCCTGGGAATCAATGAGAGCAGGAATCACTTTATGCACTCACCAATTCCCCAGAGACACACTCTGGTCCTGCTCAGGCATTCCAAACAGTACTCAGGTACCTAGAGTTAGTCTGGATCTTAGGTATAGCCAGGGTTATCTGGAGGAAAAAAAAAAAAAAAAAAAAAATATATATATATATATATATATATATATATAGAGAGAGAGAGAGAGAGAGAGAGAGAGAGAGAGAGAGAGAGAGAGAGAGAGAGAGAGAGAGAGAGAGAGAGAGAGAGAGAGAGAGAGAGACAAGTGGGAGATAAGATTTATTAGGTGAGTTGACTCACTCACTTATGAAGGCAGAAAAGTCCCATGATAGGTTGTCTGAAAACTGGAGAATCAGGAAAGCCAATAGAATTGTTTAGTCCATGTCTGAAGGCCTCCAGACCAGGAAAGCTGATGATGTAACTGAGTTCAAAGCCAAAGGTCTGAGAAACTGTAGGGCCACTGGTGAGAATCCTGGAGTTGAATAGCTGAAGACTCTGGAGTGTCTGAGGAACAGTGATGAAGTCATAACGGTTGGATTACAGTGGATGAGAGAGTAGCTCAATAAGAGATGAGAGGGATGAGGGGCAAGCATTCGATGCCCTATAATTCATTGTTAGTTGGATTTTATTTTTAGTAAAGTGAAAGTCATTACAGATTTCGCAAAAGTGTTAAATGGTCTGACTCAACTTAGCTACCATTTGCAAAGAGATTGAAAGGGTCAAATGCAGAGCAGATCATTGCGATACGGGAAAAGAAAAACTAAATCAAAACTCCCACTGGCTTCGAAGACTGTCCCACATGGCCTCCAAATATCTTTCCAGCTTCATCTCTCCCCAGGCCCTCTATGTGACCTTTACTACAGCCATATCATCTTCAGACTTCCCTGAAGAATCCGGGGCAAACTGCCACTCCCTCCATGTGGACTTCCCTCTCCATCTTCTCAGAAAAAACAATGTCTACATAGCTTTTCAAACCCAGCCCACTGAATCTGGACTGGTCTGTCAGAAGCCCTTTTCAGCTCTGTTACCTATGGTGACTGTTCTGTAGGGTCTCCTGCATCACTTTGTGCATGCTTCAACTCCTAGTCTGGCTCAGTGAATTCACTGTCCTCATTTATTCAAGTGGCTGCTTGTGCAGCCAGACTCTGAGCATATAGGCAGCTAGTCTCTGGGTTGAAGTCAGTGCTCAGTGTATGCAAATGAATGAATAAATAACTTTAAAAAATAATTAATGGGGTAAAGGTACACTCTTTACAAACATCATGCCCCCTATCCCCATGACAGTGCTGTTCTTAAACTCTAACATGGCAATGATACTCCAGATTTGTTTATTTTAAATACATTTCTGAGGTGTCAAATTTAACTCCCTCAAAGGAAGATAGCAACCTCCCAAAAAGGAGGAAAAGAGAAAAATGGAAAAAAAAATACATTGAAATTAATTAACTAATAGCTTATACAGGTCCTCTGCCTTGGGCCATTAATTACAACCTGTACAAATGTCCCTTTCTCTCACTGTTTCAATCAAGTCATCATTACTCCAAACTACCTAACACAGCTTTTGTGGAATTTTCTAAGTATCATGAGGTCATGAGACCATAGAGGAGCAGAAGTAAAATTACATGAAGAATTGAGGGGAAAAAAAAGAAATAACAGGTTATTTTGTTTGATAAAGGTCAGTCTAGCTGGGCCCCACACATTGATTTTCTTAGCTGCTATAGTTAAACAAGTCTCAAAAATAAATATATTGTAGGCAATGGTAAGTTTGCAGCCATCGAGTTGAGCTTTAATTCCAGAATGCAATCAATAAGACTTTGTGTTTCCGTAACAGAACATGAGCAAAAAATCTGTGATTGGGGCATATGTGTTTGTACAGTTGCTGGTATTTCAGGCCAGTGACTGCCTTGATAAATGATACCTTGCTTTCAATCAATAACTCATGAGCCACAATGTACTTTTTTCTTACCTTAAACTCTAACCAAAACAGACATACATCATTATAATTTTCACTTAAAACATGGGTAAGAGGGTAAGAGTTGATCTTGGATATGTACATATATGTGTGTGTGTGTCTATGGCTTAAGAGGAAACACAACCACCAAAAGCAGTGGATTCTGCTGTTAGGAGTGGTGTGAAGGCTCATATAATTGGGGAAGTGAACACTGCTGAGAAATTTGGCAATATATGTGAATATTCTTAAGTATCTCATGTCCTTTGACTCGGAATCCCATTTTGTCTGAATGTGTCCAGTGGAAATAATCTACTCACTGGCATAAGGGAAGATTTTATACAAATGTTTATTGTAGTATTTTTTATAATTGGAAAATATGGAAGAAAGAAAACCTTCCAACGATAGTCATGGTGAGTGTCCCTGGTTGGGTAGTGGATAGCCACCACTAAAGAAATGGGAAAACGTTAAGGGAAAAAAGTGAAAGGGAAAATTATAAATTTGGCATTATTAAAAGCAGCAGAAAAATATACATATTAAAATCTGGGAGAGAAATATGCTAAAACATATTCATTGATGGTTTTTAGGTTTGAAGAATAAGAAGTTTCAGGTTTTGTTGTTCATCACTATAAATTGTCTAAATTTATTTTGAGTAGCATTTTTCTTAAAATTTTCTACTGAATAACTGACTTTTTAAATTAGTGTACTGATATCTACAAGACATAGAATAAAAGGATAATAAATTTACTTTCTACACATTGAATAATGACAATTTCCTATGTCCTCAAATGCTATAAATAAAAACTACAAGTCAAATGGCACACTGTAGTTGGGAAATGTAATAAATGTTAATTTTATTAATATTTGTTAATATTCTTAAAAGTAAATATTCTTAATGTATAAAGAGCAGTAAAACAATAGATATACCAGTAAAGGAATTAAGCATAAGCTTTCTAAAATGTGAAATATCTACATATCTACATATATTTACATATACATATATATATATATATGTATATATATGTATATATTCAGGACTTTCAAACTTCCAAATTTTAAATAAATGTTCAAGATTATTAAAAAGTAGAAAAAATAGATAAAAATAGCTACTATGATTTGCCTAAAATAGTAGCAACTATATTTTTAATTACAATACTCAGTTTTGAAAGAGTAGTGTACGCTAGGGTCTGATGGATTCACTGGCCAAAGACCTTCTTATCACATGTTCTTCTGTGGTCAGGTGCTATGTCTATTAAAGCCTAGAAGGACACCAGTGGCTGTTTTTTGAATGGCAGATAACTCTGATGCAAATGGCATGGCCTTGCCTTGGAACCATATAGGTATCCATTGTAATTCTCTTATTACAGTTTGCCATAAATGTTGTACAAACATTTTTTCTTTTCTTACTACACAACACTGAGTACTACTGAGTCTGCTAGGTCATATGGCTCAAGTGACAGCTGCTTGTGCTGCAATCTGGACCTGCTGCAAGAGACTTTTCCTGCTCTGGGGCCCCCTCAGAACTGCCAGCTCTCCAAGTCACGAGGAAAACAGATGTAGCAGTATTGTCAAGTGACACAATGATGCCTCAAGAACCCAGAGAATCTTATAGGCACTCTGCTTCTTTCCTGACAGCGGGAGGTATAAGATGTAACAATTTGTCCTTTATTTTATCATGGATGGTCCAGTGTTCTCAGCCCACTATAGCCCTAAATATTTATACAGCAGGACCCTGAATCTTGAGTCTATTGCCTACCATATGGAGTACATAAATATTAGCAAGGCCTCCAACACACTTGCCATTTGTTAGTCATCCAGTTCACTTAACATGATGGCATGGATACAGTGGAACAATATCTTATTTTGCAGAATGTTAGTCTCTCCAGGTGCTTTCAGACTATATTATAATAAAGGTGGAGGAGTTTACATTGTGGGGTAAGAGTATATTTGTTTATTCTTTTCCATTACATCAACATGTGATATAGTTCTGAGTCTCCTTCTTGTAAGAAATGGAAAAAAACACACTCATTTGCTTGGTCATCTGAGGCTAATCTGCTTTAGTGATTCTGGAGAAATTATCTTACAGAGGTGGTTAAATCTAATGCAACTTATTGAGTATATTAATAAAGAAAAATAAAAAATAAAAGCTTGAGGAGTATTATCAATAAAATTGCCAAGTTGAAACAAAATGTAAAAGTAGGGAGCCTCTTTGGTGGCATATTACTACATACCCATTTCATCCAGCCAAAAGGTAGATACAGCTGAGGGTCAGGCCAGGGAATTAATTATAAGGATAAAAAAACTCCTAAGAAGATTACATTCTCAACCCCAGAAAGTCTGATAGACAAAGATCAGGAAAAGAGGGATATCCAGAGTGAGGATGTCTAAAACAACACATTTAAGAAGCTTAAAATCCAATATTCTCCAGAACCCTCTGGGCTTGCAGAAGTGATCCACTTCTCCCTAATCGTAGCTCCCTAATCATAGCTCCCCAACTCTCCACTTGCTTAAAGACAATGCAGAGGTCTTTGCTTTAGAAAGCAGCCTACACCTCCCTGAGGATTTATCCCTACCTCCTTACCTGGCCATCAGACTAATAATGCATAGATAACTTGGCCTGAGACATGATGACCCTGTTAAGTAAAGAAAGGGATTAATTGACTTTTACAGTTTAGAAAAACATACTTGTATGCACTGACTTTCACACTCAGAATTGTTACAACATAATTTTATATGGTGAAAGAGATATAATCTTGGTTTTCATATTAAATTGCTGAGCTAATAGTATACCTACTTCAATTTATAGGAGAAGGACACATACCACTCTTGGAAGTATCAACAAAATAATTTGAAGTTTTTTTTTTTTTTCTCTTTTGCTAGGTTTCTTGCTAGGAACTGTTGTGGAATACAAACAGATTTTTATCTGTGGCATTTTTATGCCATAAATAATTAGGTGTTGTATTTCTAAGGGAACTCAAGACGATGTTAAACTTTCAACAGAAATTGCAATTCTGGAATCCAATCATGTATTAATTTCTCTCTAAAGAGGTTACAATAAATCCTAAAGCAATGTAAAACAGGTGAGAAGGGAAATTTATTCAGTATTCATGAAGAATCACATTTATTGTACCTTAAATTATTTTTCATTTTACTGTGATTGTTTTTCCTACAGCTGGGTGGCTCATATGTTCTTCATGTTTCTTAATAAATTCTGTCACCTAGCATAGCACTTTTAATATGAAATGGCTTCTATTGATTTTTGTCCTTTGGGATGGATTAGTGGCTTGAAGTCCAAGGTATTTTTTTTTTTTTTTTTGACAGAATCTTCCTCTGTTGCCCAGGCTGGAGTGCAGTGGTGCTATCTTGGCTCACTACAACCTCTGCCTTCAGGGTTTAAGCAATTTTCCTGCCTCATCCTCCTAAGTAGCTGGGACTACAGGGATGCACCACCACACCCAGCTAATTTTTGTATTTTTAATAGAGACAGGGTTTCACCATGTTGGCCAGGCTGATCTGGAACTCCTGACCTCAAGTGATCCACCGATCTCAGCCTTCCAAAGTGCTGGGATTACAGGTGCCCCAAGGTATATTAAAGGTCATACATTGCGGAGAGCAAACTCAGAGACCTCCATTTATTATGCAAGATGTTCTGAGGTCCTACTCTGTGCCAAGGAACCTGTCAGCCACTCCATAAGCTGGGTTGATTAAAGCAAGATCTCTGTTGTAGAGGGACTCACCTCTTCTAGGTAAAATGTACTTTAATCCCTTGAAATTGATGCATGCAACAATAAATATACCTGATAGAAAAGATCCTCTATGAAGACTGACTCTTGGTGAGTAATAGTAACTTTTAGCTTCCCAGATAAAATCAGTGGTTTGGTGTTAAAATTAGAATTAGGCTGGGCACAGTGGCTCATGCCTGTAATCCCAGCACTCTGGGAGGCTGAGGTGGGAGGATCACTTGAGGTCAGGAGTTTGAGACCAGCCTGGCCAACATGGAGAAACTCCATTTCTATTAAAAATACAAAAATTAGCTGGGAGTGGTGGCACATGTCTGTAATCCCACCTATTTGGGAGGCTGAGGCAGGAGAATCACTTGAACCCAGGAGGCAGAGGTTGTGGTAAGTGGAGATCATGCCAATGCACTCCAGCCTGAGCAACAAGAGCGAAAACTCTGTCTCAGAAAAAAAAAAAAAAAAAAAAAGAGTTAGATTTCATCACCATTATGACATCCTTACTGCAAACAATTCCAAAAAATACTATTATATCTCAATGTAATTTATGTTACTCGGTATATTATTCTGTTCTCACACTGCTAAAAAGACACACTAGAGACTGGGTAATTTATAAAGGAAAGAGGTTTAATTGTCTCATAGTTCAGCATGGCTGGGGAGGCCTACTGAGTCCTACTTTTTTTGTTCTTATTGCCATGGAAGTTTCCAGGATACAGCACAGGAATACAAGGCCCTAGATGAGACTTGGTAGTCTCTGTAAATCGAGGAGATAGAGCTGGGAATCTTGGGAGACTAAGATAGTTTACATGATGGAATACTGAGAGGAGAAAGTTGCACACAGAGAAAGAGTACTTTGGACAATAGAACACAGTTGAGCTTGAGTTTTCAGCAGATGAGCACATGAATGTGGGCAAATGACCTGAGACTGAGGGGAAAAAAGAGAACTGAAAAGACTAGAGAGCTGGAAACAGTGCCTGTTGCCACCAGTGAGACCGGAGAAACCGTGTGATTACTGGGACATTGTGTCTTGTTTCAAAGAAGAATCCCCCGCCGAAGGGTCTTGCATCAATGATGGGTAATAATCCTCAACTAAGAACTCTTCAGGTAATGCTTAACAAATTTTAAAACAATTGAAAAGGATCGAACTGTTTCCAAGTTGCTATACTGTGTACAAAAATAACAATAAAATACATTCATATAAACAAAAATATTCAGTACCATGCAAGGTACAATTTCCAAAGTTTGGCATCTATTAAATTATCTCCAGACAGAAAAACTGGTAGAAAATTATGAACCATAATCAGGAGAAAAATAAATTAAAAATTAATCTAGATATGACTCAGATGCAAATTAGAAATTAGCAGATAAACACATAGAAATATTTATTTTAAATGTACTCTGTATGTTTAAATGGTAAGCGGAGACATATTCATTATAAAAACTCAAATTGAACTTGTAGAGATATAACTTAGAATATGTAATTTAAAAATACTTTGGATGACATTATCAGCAGAATAAACATTGCAGATGAAATTATGAATAAACTCAGAGAGCAGAAGAAGTTAGCAAAGTTGGAACTAGGAGAAAAAAGAGAAAACAAAAACAAAATCGACTGAATAATAATGAGCTGTGGAACAAATGAAGCAACCTAAAATACATATAATTGCAGTCCTAAAGAAGGAAAAAATAAAAATATGTATATTGTTAATATTGGTGAACCATTCTAAAGTCAATAAAAATATTAACTTAAAGATCCAAGATACTTAATGAGCCCAACCATGTGCACACACACAAACATACACACAGATTATTAAGAGCACTATTATATGTACACCATAATCAAATTGCCCAAAATCAATGATAAATAAAACTCTTAAATCAAATCATTGAAAATAGACAAGTCACAGACAAGGAAAAGGCATTATATATTTTATGCAAAACACTGCAAACTAGAATATAGTGGTCCTATATCTTTTATTTTATTATTATTATTTTTGTTGTTGGTTGTTGCACCTACTTTCATAACAACTTAAAAAAGGAGCATCTATCTTGTTATAAATGTCTTTATAAACACAAAGGCTGAAGTCCCAGGTGGGTTTCCGAGGCAGCCCCAAGCATCCGCCAGGCGGCCTGCCTCACTGGGACCACATCACGCCGTTTGCTTAAAGCTAAAACAGTCCAAAGGAGAAAAAGAAAGAACTGGAGAGCCAGCATGTCAAGGGTATTGATAAAGATTCCAGTCAATACGCAGGCAGTTTGCACAGTTGCAGGGAGGTGCGCTGATCCCTATGTGAAAATCCTCCATGGAACACGGAAGCTCGGGCATGTTTAACACCAGCTTGGGCAGAGCCCCATGTCTGTGTAGGAGCTGGAGGAAGCAAGGCAGGGAGCAGAAGATCTGGCATGGTTCCTTCATAAAAGTGCATTCTTCAAAAACCAAACTATCCTATTCCCTTGTAAATATGAATACAACACAAACTCAGAGTACATATAGTTGTCAACATGGTATGTAAAGAACTGTCAAGGTGACTTTCTCAAATTAATTAATCCTCTTAAAATGATGTTCTGTAAACCTTCTTGGGTTTGGGAAAGATACTTCAAGTACTAACTGGATTAATTTTAGAAAAAGTGTGACTTCAGGTCAAACACATTTACAAAAGAACAATGATTCACTCAGGAGCTGAAGGCACAGTCTGATCTTAGTGAGCTAGTCCGCCGGCTGCTTTTTAATGAGCTTTGAAACAATGGATTACATTTTTAAATACAAAATTTGACACCAAGTGTAAATATATTTGTGACTGTAGACACTCGAGATATTGGGTACCTCCTTGTATCCAGCAGCCTACACAAGTCAAGCAAATGATGTGGTGGTTTTGGAAGTCTCCTCCTCATTGAGACGTAGGTGGAATTGATGCACTTCATTGACAAGAGGCTAAACTGGGCTATTCGACAACCAGGGACAAAATACGCTTTTAGCCTGAAGAGGGACAAGGGATGTGGATGGGGGGGGGTGGCGTTGGGGGCTGGGGGCCTGTCAATTTTCATGCAGCCCTGCTGCTGGCTGGAAGATTGGAGGTCTTTTACCTTTGGGATCTAAGCACCATTAGAAGAGTAAAGTAAACACTATATAATTTAATTGGATTTGAATTCTGCTAATACAACTAGAGACAAAAGCAAAAATAATCTGGCTGTCATTGTGCTGCTGCAATTCATTTTCTATAATCTCAGTTCTGAGGATTTTCCTCAAGTGGATCTACTTGGCTTCTCATGGTTCTTCTCACCCCAACCACTCCAGCTGCTACTATTCTGCAGCACACCTCGGTCCTATATCTTTTAAATCTTGGTAAAAAAAATTTAGAATTCTATATTCATATAAGATATCTTTACAAAATAAGTTAAAATACACTATAGACAAACAACGGCTGAAAAAAGTTCATCACCGTGATATTCACACTATATGAAATATTAAGGAAAGCTCTTTGTAGGGGAGAAAAGTGATACTAGATGGGAGCATGGATGCACATGAAGGATAGAGAGGAAAGAAGATATACTTACACAGAAAAATGTACTGGACACTTTTATTTTTTAAGTCACTTCAATCTAACTGAGTGTTTACAAATACTAATTTGTAATTTAGAGTTTCTACGACATGTAAAAATATACTGTATGACAGCAATGATGCAAACATTGGGAATAATAAGTAAGTACCAAATAGAATAGTATAGTGTTAATGCATGGTTATTTTATGTCAAGCAGAATATTTCCTGAATGTAGAAAACGATAAGGTAAAAAATGCAAAGCTAAATAAACCAGTAAAATAACAAAACAAAATGTTGCAGTCTACAAGCCAGCATAGCTAAAATGTAATCATAAAAAAATTTGGAATGATTAAAAAAGGAAAAAAGAATAAAGCGAACAAGAGAAAATAGGTTAAACTCAAAACAAATACTACAAGTTGCTGTATTTAAAGCTAACATGATTAAATACCACATTAAAAGTACATAGTCTTAATAACACAGTTAATAAATAGGTTGCCAGGTTGGATAAAAAAGGACAACCTAACAAAATGATGCTTATAAATAAACACACTTTAAAAATAAATAAAAAATGTTAGAATAAAAGGATGAGAAATAATATTTCAAGCTAACACTAAATAAGAAACACTAAAGAGGCTAAGTTAATATCAGAATGAGAATTACAGAGCAAAGAATAATGCCAGGCTAAATAAGGTCATTTCATGATAATGAGGTCAATTCAGGAAGAGACTATATTCCTAAATACTTATACCCGTAATAACAAAGCCCTAATAAATATAATACTAATTCATAGAATTAAAGGAGAAATAATTAACTCTATATTCACAGCAGGAGATTTCACACCACTCTCTCAATAATTGGTGAAATAAATATAAAATTAATAATTATATCAAAGATATAAAGAGCATGATTAATAAGCTTGACTTTTAGAACATTCCACACAATAGCAGACTATTGTTGAGGTAAGTTAAAGAACACCTTAAAAAATTAAAAAATATATACCCTGCTCATTGGTAGAAAGATTCAATATTGTTAAGCTATCAGATCTCCCCAATTGATCTGTAGTTTCGACACAATCATAATCAAAATTCCCACAGACTTTTTGTACAAACCAATAAGATAATGCTAAAATATATATGGAAATGCAAAAGTCCTAAAATAATCAAAGTAACTGGGAAAAAATGGCAAAGTTGGAAGTCTCACACTACTCAATTTCAAATGTTATTATAAAGTTATAGCAATGGAGACAATGTGATATTGTCAATGTTGTTTAGTAGAACAGATTAGAGAATCTACAAATAAAATTAAATATACATAAACTACAGATTTTTGACAAAGGTGCAAAAGTAATTCAGTGGACAAAGTATATTGTTCAACAAATAAATCTGGAATAGTTATATATTCATATGTAAAAATGAACTTGAGTATATATTTATATGCCATATACAAAAATTAAATAGAGTGTATCATATACCTACATGAAAACCTAAGACACAAATCTTCTAGCAAAAAAACACTGTGACTTTGGTTTAGGTAAACATTGCTTAACTAAAACATCAAAAGCATTATTAATAAAGAATCAAATTAAAAAATTAGCATCAAAATAAAAAACCTGCTATTTAAAAGACAATGTTAAAAGAATAAAAAGACAAGTCATAGACTGAGAGAAAATGTATGTTAACCATGTCTCTGTTAAAGTATTTGTATCAGAATAGATGAATAATTATCAAAACTCAATAAAAAATCCACTGAATAGACCATTAAAAATGGACAGCAGATTTTAGCATGCTGTTCTTCACCAAAAAGATACATTGTTGGCAAATCTGTACATGAAAATATACCAATATAATCAGTACTTAGGAAACGCAAAGTAAATATGTAATGAAATACCACTACACACGTTAGAATAACAAAAGTTAAGACGACTAAGCATTCCTAGAGATACTGTATGTAAATGCTCATAGAAACTTTATGAGAACCTTAACTGGAAACAATCCAAATGTTAATAAACAAGCCTGTGGGTAAACAGTATTCCTCAGAATTAATATGAATGGAAATTATTCAGTAATGCAAAGGTATGGCTTATTGATCCATACTACAACATGGATGAATCTCAAAATAATTTGAATGATGGGAGCCACATGAAGAAAAATGTCATTCCCTATGGCTCAATTTATATAATTCCAAGAAAACATGAAGCAATCTACAGTGACAACAGGCAGAGCAGTGGCTCCCTGGGCAATTGTGGAGATGTGGTCAAAGAGATTAATGAGAGGGATTGCATAATGAAACTTTTGGTACTGATTGATAGCTTTATTACCTTGATCATGTTCAAGATTTCCTGGATGTTTACATATGTCAAAATATATCAAATATACACTTAAGATATGTATAATTTCTCATATATTAATTTTCTAGAATAATATTGTTAAAAACAAAAGAAAAAATTGTAAAAACTAGTATAGGTTTTAGAATGGGTGAATAGAGAGGTTTTTTGAAGGGTTCCTCTGGGCTCTTTCATTTATTTAATTAGATAATGACTTAATGTACAATAAAAAACTTTAAACGAAAGTATAGATTATTGCATTAAAAATATGAAACTTGGCCACATACAAAAAGTGAAACTGTGGCTCAAGCCTGTAATCCCAGCACTTTGGGAGGCTGAGGCAAGAGGATTACCTGAGGTCAGGAGTTCAAGACCAGCCTGAGCAACAAGACAAAACCCTGTCTCTACTAAAAATACAAAAATTAGCCAAGGCTGGTGGCAGGTGCCTGTAATCCTAGTTCCTTGGAAGGCTGAGGCAGGAGAATCCCTTGAATCCAGGAGACGGAGGTTGCAGTGAGCTGAGATCATGTGACTGCACTCTGGTCTGGGTAACAGAGTGAGCCTCTGCTTCAACAAAAGAAAAAGAAGAAAGAAACTGAAAATTAACAAACAAATGAAACTTAAAATACACCAAAATAAATTAAAGATAGAAGTAATTAATATGTTATAATAGAATATAGGTAAATAAATAAAGATTCCATAAAGTAACAATTGCTTTCTAAGATTAAAAGCAAACAATGAAAAATAATGAAGATTTTAACAGATAAGAATTAAAAGTATTTGTATCTCATAATCATCATAATCAAAATGAAAAGCCAAATGATGGAATACTAAGAACAATTATTCAGAAATTAATGTATTTTATGTAGAAATAGCAATACAGGTAGGTATATAAGAAATTTAATAACATATAAATTTAAAAATGAGTAAATCAAATCAGCAGTTTTGTTTCAGAAAATTAACAAAATTAAATGGTTAGTTAATTAACCAGAATATTCAGCCATTCTATTAATAAAGGAAATAAAAATTGAGTTTTTTAGTCTTTAAAAAATAGTATTCACTAATCATTGATCAAATATTAAAAATAATGATAATGATAAAAATATGAGAGATGGCCACTCATATGATTAGCAATGGAAATGCACACTGGTGCATTCTGTCAGAAAAACAATTTGTCAATCTGCATAAGTGTCTCAAGTTTTTTTCAAATCAATGTAAATGCCAAAAAAAAAAAAATGCTGCTGAGCACTTCACTGCTAATGGAAAGGGGTAAAATGACAATGGATCCTCAATAATTTGCACAATATTTGGAGTCAGAGATAATGAAGAAATGCTTTAAAGCAAGTTCTCTCTGAAAAACATTGAGAATATCTGCTTGAGTTTTTGTTGTTAAGGAGACATAGTATTATCAATAATAATCAAAACCAAGGCATTGAAGATTAATTGGTATCAAGTATTTGACATGGGAATTTTACCTAATTTGAAATTTCAATGGATATTTCGGAAAGTCTTTTTATTAATACTATATCATTCCATTAACAATTTTCCCTTAATCATTCCATTAACAATTTTTTGAGAGTTGGCATTTGAGCTGTTGCAATCACACCTGCTCAAATATTTATAGCTCTGCGTTGTATAAATAAGCTTCAGGTACTTAAAGAGAGAACGCATAAACCTCAGATATCCTGTGAGGAAAGGGTTATTATTGCCATGTAATAGTAATGTGTAACATGTTTCATATTGACATCTGTGGTTTTCTTCCTTAACATTTATTTACTCTATGCCCCTGTGATTTACCTCTCAAATTCAGTGCAGGCGAATCACATTATCATTTGTTTGTCAGTCTTAAGCCTGGGGCCTCTGGAAGTAGGCAGATCTTGTTCTAGGCTGGGAGCCCAGTGGGACCTGGTTGGAGGAAAGTGAGACTCACTGACTTTGAGGTGCCCTGAGGCTCCTCAGAGATGACTCTGCTATGGGACACAAAGCTACCTAGCCACCAGGAAAAGGCCAAGGGACATATGGGGCCAGTTCCTGTGCTTAGCTGAACCAAGATTCCCTGCCTAATGGGTATACTAAGGGACTTGGTGGGGAGATTATGATTTTCTTAGTAATAACTGCCTCCTGAATTATATGTGCATGAAATAAACTTTGTCAAAGTCCAAAAGGACTTCGGAGTTGCTAAGTTTGTAACTTTGGGGAGGATGCTCAGCCCTCTGAGAATCTGCCCTCACCTGCCAAAGGAAGCTAATGATACCTGCCCTACCCTCTTCTCTAACGTGCAGCAGTGCTCTAGCTCATTAATTAAGCAGATACGAATTGTTATTTAATATGTTCCCTGATTCCATGAAAGGCAGCAAGGTCACAAACATGAATAAACCATATCCCTACTCAACAGTGACTCACAGTCTGTCAGGGAGACAAATAGGTAAGTAACTCATAGTGCCAGAGAATGGGAGTGCCATGATAAAACTACAGGCTGTGTGTGATGCGAGGCTTAAATGAAGAAATAATGTGATTATGAGAGGGAGGAGTATGTGCAAAGGCTTTACAGAAAGGATGAGGTTTTAGAGTCATTTTGAGAAATGAGCAAGAGTTTGCCATTAAGAAGAGCTGAAGGACATTGCACAGGGTGAAGAACATCAGAAAAGATGAAGTGATGTACAGAAAAAAGGCACGTGGAGAAGATGTGCTTTGCTTGATCATTTTACTGGTTCCTTGTTATCTGCAAACTGGTTTACATGTACAAGGTAATATCATTATCAATACAACATTGAAATTATTTAAGAGCAGAATTCATCTCTGCACCCTACGATGCAGATGACACAACTACTGGTCTGGTCTTCCTGGCTTCTTTTCCTGTGTTATTTCACTAACTTGTATTCTTATCAAAGTTAACATATGCACCTAGTTTCAAAAAGTCAACTAGTACCATAAGTCTTAAAACGCTCTACTCCCTGCTCTCATTCTCTAAAGGTAACTACTTCTATTACAGCTATTATTTCTGATATTTCTAAATAATGTATTCATACTGTTTGTTTTTACTTTGATACATTATACCGATACCTATTAACTTCTCAATATGAAAAATACAACTTTGGCCCTGTTTCCTCATCACTCACCATATATATTTGCTAACCCTATGCATCCAAGAGAAATTTTTGTATCTCATATGTGACAATTATTGCTTAAGTAATTCTTTATACATATGAATTATGACTAAATAAAAATTTTTCAATACTAAGCCTGTGTGTTGCTGTATATTATGATGAATCATTTCCTTGTTGTGTGATGCTATTTATTTTCTCATTTCCAAATGGTCTTGATCATTTTGGCTTATTTTGGCTTAGTTTTCTATGTATTTATCCTTAATTATTCTCGACACACATATCTAACAAAAGTGTGAAGCTCCTTGCAATAGAGAAAAACACATAAAGTAAACATTCAGTCTTTTTCTTCATCTATTTTTTAGTAGGGAAAGACACAAATCTTCATATTTCAATTTGTAGTGATTGCTCATTACCCCTTCTTAAACCCTGTTTAAATAAAAATATACTTTAGTATTTTCTTATTTTTTTATAATTTATTTTAAGCTCGGGGTACATGGTAGGTTTTCTATGTAGGTAAACTTGTGTCACAGGATTTGTTGTACAGATTATTTTATCAGCCAGGTATTAAATCTATTACTCATTAGTTATTTTTCTTGATCCTCTCTCTTCTCCCACCCTGCACCCTCCAATAGCCCCATTGTCTATAGTTCCCCTCTATATGTTCCTGTGTTCTCATCATTTATCTGTTTCCACTTATAAGGGATAATATGTGATTATTTGTTTTTCTGTCTCTGCATTAGTTTGCTAAAAATAATGGCCTCCAGCTCCATCCACATTCCTGCAAAGATCATGATCTCATTCTTATTTACAGCTGTATAGTGTTCCAAGGTGTATATGTATCACATTTTCTTTATCCAGTCTATTCTTGATGGGCATTTAGGTTGATTTCATTTCTTTTGCTATTGTCAATAGTGCTGCAATGAACATACATTTGCGTGTGTCTTTATAATAGAAGGATTTATATTCTTTGGGTATATACCAGATAATGAGAATGCTTGGTGAAATAGTATTTGATATGGTTTGGCTTTGTGTCCCCACCCAAATGTCATGTTGAATCTTGATTCAAAATTGGAGGTGGGGTATAATGGTGGTGGTTTCTAACGTTTTAGCACTATTCTCCTAGTGTTATCTTGTGATGGAGTTCTCATGAGATCTGGTTGTTTAAAAATGTGAAGCACCAACCCACTTTGCTCTCTTCCTCCCACTCCACCATGTGAAGAAACTGCTTGTTTCACCCTTCTGCCAGGATGACAAGTTTCCTGAGGCTTCCCCAACCATGCTTCCTCTACAGCCTGCAGAACTGTGACTCAATTAAACCTCTTTTCTTCATAAATCAGTCTCAGATGGTTTTTATAGCAATGCAAGAACAAACAAATATGGTATTTCTGTTTTTACCTCTTTGGGGAATCACCACACTATCTTCCACAATGTTTGAACTAATTCACACTCCCACCAAAGGTGTATAAATGTTCCTTTTCTCTGAAATGTCACAAGCATCTGTTACTTTTTGACTCTTTAATAATAGCTATTCTGACTGACGTGAGAGAGTATCTCATTATGATTTTAATTTTTATTTATTTAGTGATCAGTGATGTTAATCTTTTTTTTTGTTGTTATCTGATTGTTGCCCACATGTACGTCTTCTTTTAAAAGGTGTCTGTTCATGTACTTTGCCCACTTTTTAATGAGATTTTCCTGTGTGTGAATTTGTTTAAGTTTCTTAAACAAATGCTGGATGTTAGACCTTTGTCAGATGCATAGTTTGTGAAAATTTCTTTTTCTGTAGGTTGTCTGTTCACTCTATTGAAAAAAAATAAACTTTTTTTTTTCCTGTGCAGAAGCTCTTTAGTTTAATTAAATCTCATTAGTCAATATTTGCTTTTGTTAAAATTGCTTTTTGTGATTTCATCATGAAATCTTTTCCCAAACCTATGTTCACAATGATATTGCCTAGGTTGTCTTTAAAAAACTTTATAATTTTGAGTTTTGCATGCAAATCTTTAATCCATCTTGAGGTAATTTTTGTGTATCATGTAGGAAAGGTGTCCAGTTTTGGTCTTCTGCATGTGACTAGCCCGTTATCCCAGCACCATTTATTGAATAGAGAATCCATTCCCCATTGCTTGTTTTTGTCAGGTTTGATGAAGATCAGGTGGTTGTAAATGTGTGGTCTTATTTCTGGGTCCTCTGTTCTGTTCCATTTGTCTACATCAGGCTTCCCCAAACTACGGCCCGCGGGCCACATGCAACCCCCGAGGCCATTTATCCGCCCCCCGCCACACCTCAGGAAGGGGCACCTCTTTCATTGGTGGTCAGTGAGAGGAGTACAGTATGTGGCGGCCCTCCAACGGTCTGAGGGACAGTAAACTGGCCCCTGTGTAAAAAGTTTGGGGATGCCTGGTCTACGTGTTTGTTTTCACACTAGCATCATGCTGTTTTGTTACTACAGCTCTGTGGTATAGTTTAAAGTGAGGTAACGTGATGCCAATAGCTTTGTTCTTTTCGTTCAGGATTGCCTTGGGAATTCAAACTCTTTTCTGGTTCTACAATAATTTTAAAATAGTTTTTTTTTTTTTCTAGTTCAGTGAAAAATGTCAATGGTAGTTTAATAGGAATAGTGTTGAATCTATAATTTACTTTGGGCAGAATGGTCATTTTAAGGATGTCAATTATTTATATCCATGAGCATGGAAAAATTTTCCATATGTTTGTGTCATATCTGATTTCTTTGAGCCATGTTTTGAAGTAGTTCTCTTTGTAAAGATCTTTCACCTCCCTGGTTAGCTGTATGTCTAGGTGTTTTATTCCTTTTTGGTAATTGTAAAGGGGATTGTGTTCCTGATTTGGCTCTTGGCTTGGCTATTGTTGTTGTATAGGAATGTTGGTTATTTGTGGAAATTAATTTAGCATGCTGAGACTTTGCCAAAAATGCTTATCACCTTAAGGAGCTTTTTGACTTAGACTATAGGATTTCCTGATATAAGATTATGTCCTCTGCAAATAGGAATACTTTGACTTCCTCTCTTTCTATTTGGATGCCCTTTGTTTCTTTTTCTTGCTTTATTTCCCTAGACAAGACTTCAAATAATGTTGAATAGAAGTGGTGAGAGAGATCATCCTTCTTTGTGCCAATTTTCAAGGGGAATGCATCCAGCTTTTGCCCATTCAGTATGATGTTGGCTGTGAGTTTGTCACAGATGGCTCTTATTATTTTCAGGCATGTTCCTTCAATACCTAGTTTATTGAGGATTTTTAGCATGAAGGAGTGTTGAATTTTATTGAAAACCTTCTCTACATCTATTGAGATAGTTATGTGTGTTTTTGTCTTTAGTTCTGTTTATGTGATGAATCACATGTATTGATTTGTGTACATTGTACTAACCTTGCATCTTAGTGATGAAGCCAACTTGATCATGTTGGATAAGTTTTTAGATGGGCTACTGGATTTGTTTTGCCAGTGCTTTGTTGCATCAATGTTCATCAAGGATATTGGCCTGAAGGTTTCTATTTTTGTTGTTATTATGTCTCTACAAGGTTTTGTTACCAGGATGATGCTGACCTCATAGGATAAATTAGAAAGGAGTCCCTCATTCTCAGTTTTTTTTTAATAGCTTAAGCAAAAATGGTATCAATCCTTCTTTGTACATCTGGTAGAATTCAGCTATGATTCCTGGGCTTTCTTTTGCTTGATAAGCTATTCATTACTGATGTAATGTCAGAGTTCATTTCTGGTCTGTTCAGGGATTCAATTTCATCCTAGTTAGGTCTTGAGAGGGTGATGGATCCAGGAATGTATTCATTTATTTTTTCTACATGCTTAGTTAATGTGCATAGAGGCATTCATAATATTTTTCAATTGTTGTTTGTATATCTGTGGGGTTAATGGTAATATTCCCTTGTTGTCCTTGACTGTATTTATTTGACTTGTCTTTCTGCTCTTTTTTTAGTTAATCTAGCTAGCGGTCTATCTATTTTATTAATTTTTTTTTTGAAAACCAGCTCCTGGATTTGCTGATCATTAAATGGCTTTTGTGTCTTAATCTCCTTAAGTTCGGGTCTATTTTGGTTATTTCTTGTCTTCTGCTAGCTTTGGTATCTGTTTGTTCTTCGTTCTCTTGTTATGTTAGTTGTAATGTTAGGTTTCTAATCTGGGATTTTTTTTTTTAATGTGGGTATTTAGTCCTATAAATTTCTGCCTTAACACTGTCTTACCTGTGTCCCAGAGAGTCTGGTATGTTGTATCTTTGCTATTATTAATTTCAAAGAACTTCTTGATTTCTGCCTTAATTTCATTATTTACCCAAAAATCACTCAGGGTCAGGTTATTCAATTTCCATGAAATTGTATGGTTTTGAGTTAATCTCTTAGTCTTGATTTCTAATATGATTGGGCTGTAGTCTGAGATCATTTGCAATAATTTTAGTTCTTTTGCATTTGCTCTAGAGTGTTATACTTCCACTTACGTGGTTGATTTTAGAGTATGTACCATGTGGCAATGAGAAGAATGTAAATTTTGGGGATTTTTTTTGGAGGGGTGGTGATATATGTAGAAGTCTATCAGGTCTATTTAATCCAGTGTGCAGTTTGGGTCCTGAACATCTTTGTTAATTTTCTGTCTCAGTAATCTGTCTAGTATTGCCAGAGGAGTGTTAAAATCTCCCAATATTATGTATTGGATTCTAAGTATCTTTGAAGGTCTTTAAGAACTTGCTCTATGAATCCAGGTCCTCCTGTGTTGGGTGTATATACATTTAGGATAGTTAGATTTTCTTATTGAATTGAACATGTTACCATCATGTAATACCCTCCTTTATGATCTTTATTGCTTTAAAGTCTGTTTTATCTGGAACTACTATAACAACCCCTGCTTTATTCTGTTTTCCATTTGCTTGGTAGATTTTTTTCTCCATCCTTTTATTTTGAGCCTATGTGTTTTATTGCATGTGAGATGGTTCTCCTGAAGGCAGCATACCAGTGGGTCTTCATTCTTTATTCAGCTTGCCAGTGTGTCTTTTAATTGAAGCATTTAGTCCATTTACATTCAAGATTAGTATTGATATATATTGATTTGATCCTCTGGTCATGATGGTGACTGGTTATTTTGCAGATTTTTTATGTGGTTACTTTTTAGTGTCACTGATCTGTGTACTGCAGAGTGTTTTGTAATGGCTCATAAAACATCTTTGCTTTCCATATTTAGTTCTTCCTTCAGGATATATTGTATGGCATGTCTGGCTACAACAAATTTTCTCAGCATTTGTTTTTGTAAAAAGGATCTTATTTATCCTTCACTTGTAAATCTTAGTTTGACCAAATATGAAATTCTGGATTGAAATTTTTTTAAGAATATTGAATATGGGCCCCTCCTGTTTTCTGCCTTGTGAAGTTTCTTCTGATAGGTCTACTTTTAGTCGGTTGCACTTCTATTTGTAGGTAATCTGACCTTTCTCTCTAGTTACATTTAACATTTTTTCTTTCATTTTGACCGTGGAGAATCTGGTAACTGCTGGTCTTGGGGTTGAGCTTCTTGTGATAGGTTTTCTGCATTTCCTGAGTTTGACTGTTGGCCTCTCTAGGCAAGTTCAGGAAGTTCTCACAGATGATATACTGAAATATGTTTTCCAAGTTGGTGTCACTCTCCCTATCTCTTTCAGTGATACAAATGTGTTGTAGATTTAGTCTCTTTGCATAATCAAATATTTCCTGGAACTTTTGTTCATTTTTTTTTCATTTTTTTCTCTATTATTGTCTGACTGTCTTATTTCAGAAAGTCAGTCTTTAAGCTCTGAGAGTCTTTTTTCTGCTTGTCTATTCTGCTATTAATACTTGTGACTGTATTATTACATTCTATAAGTGTGTTTTTCAGCTCCATCAGATCAGTTATGTTCTTTCCTATATCGGCTCTTTTTGTCTGTTGCCTCTTGCATTGTTTTATTATAATTATTAGCTTTCTTAGATTGAGTTTCAACATACTCCTGTAGCTCAATGATCTTTGTTCCTATCCATATTCCAGATTCTATTTCTGTCAGTTTACCCATCTCAGCCTTGTTTAGAACCCTTGCTGGATAGCTAAAATGATCATTTGGAGGAAAGAAGGCACACTGTTGTTTTGAGTTTTCGGAGTTTCTTGCACTGATTCTCATCTTTGTGGGCTTACCTACCTTCAGTCTGAAGTTGTTGGTCTTTGGGGTTTCTTTCTTTTCTTTTATCCTATTTGATGACCTGAGAGTTTGATTTGGATGTACAGTAGATTCACCTAAATGGCTTCATGTCTGAAAGATTTTATGGGGCAAACACAAAACTCCCAACTCCTGGACTGGGTGCTCTAACCCTAGGGGATGTGTATTGGGCCCCAATTTTGTTTCTCTGACTCCTCAAGTATAAGCGTCCACTGCACTGGGATGGACAAGGTGCAGCAGCTGTGGCAGAGTGCTGGTGAGGCCTGGGCGCCTGGTCCCTGGTGGCATTCACGATGGTGGTGGAGGCAATGCAGCTTGGCAGGGAGCAGGGGCCAAACTACTGGGGATTGTCTCTGTAGTCATGCTGGAGTTAGTGTTGGTTTAAAGTGGGGGAACTTGTGGGCACAGGACTGGGTGCCTTCTCTGTGCCCCACAAGCAGGAGTGGTTGCTCTGATTGCTCACGGTGGGGGAGGATCTGCTGTTCTCTGTGCAGTGACAGGACAAGGGCTGGGCACTGATGTGGGCAGGGCTGGCTGACTCTGTGCCTGCCGAAGCTCTGTCTAAAATGGTGGTTGGCAGGGGGAGGGAAGGCAGACTACACTTCTGCATGCTGGTGGGGCAAGAAAGGCTAAACTCATCCATGCAGACACACATCAGCAAGAGTGATTTGGGTAGATTCTGTGGGCCTGGGAGAAGCTGCAATATGGGTAGCGAGTGGTCAGGCTGATTTGTGGCCTCTTGGTCAGGCACAATCCACTAGCTCAGAAGCTATAGTGCAGGTCCCTAGGGCACCTGAGACTGTCCTGCAAACAGGTATGGGCAGGCTGGGGCCCCAGGAGAGGCCAGCAGACCAAGGACTGCTCAGGTCAGCTTAGCCCTGTCTGACGTGCAAGACTGCCCTGCAGAGATCATGTCTGAAAGTTTCCCTAAAGCCAAAGTCTCCAGTGGGAGTGAGTCAAACCTAAGAAGATGGATGTCCCTGGCCATGACCTGCTAGACAATCCCACACCAAACCCTCTGGGGTCCAAGTCAGCTGGGTTGCTGCCCCTATTACTTCTCTAAGCAGCTCTCTCTGCCAATTCGGGTGCTCGTGGTGGTCAAGGGGCTTCCTCTTGCTGGGGTTCCAGAGGCTCATGGTGAGAGGCAGTTATTCCTCATTAGTTCTACTCACCTGTTCTCCCAGAGCCAGGAATGAGTCATGGTATGCAGTAGGCCATACAGGGTTCCCAGATTTCTTTACCTTCAGTCTAGATTCTGTGTCCTCTCCCCATCCACTATCAGTGTTTTCCTTCTGAAGATCTGTTTGGAGCATGCCAGTTGTCTCAGTCCCTTGGTAGGAGCTGTTCCATCTGGCTTTATCAGTTATCCATCTTGTTTTCCCCTATTTCAGCATTTTTATTATATCAAATGCCTGGTTTCCTGGATCCTATAACTTCCTATTTCTTGGTTGAATCCTGCAATGGTTAATTCTAGTTGTCAACTCGACTGGATTAAAGAATACCTGGAGAAATGGTAGAGCAGTTCTGGCTGTGTCTGTGAGGTTATTTTCAGAGGTGATTGGTATAGGAATCGTGGACTGAGCAAGGAAGATCTGCCTTCGTGGCTGGGCATTGTCTAATCAACTGGGGTCTGGGATAAAACAAAAAAAGCAAAAAAAAAAAAAAATAAATAAAGGTGTTTTTTTCTCTGTTTCTTCTGAACCTGGAGCACTCTTTTCCTGTGTTTAGACCACAGAACTTCTGGCTTTTGCACCTTTAGATTTCAAAACTTACACCAGTGGTCCCTTGGGTTTTTGGGCCTGTGGTCTGAGAATTATACCATTGGTTTCTATGGTTCAGGGGCTTTTGGGCTTGCACTGTACCACGACTGGCTTGGACTGGGACACTACCAGCAGCCACGGTTCTCAAGCTGACAGGCAACCTTTTAGGGGACTTCTCAGCCTCCATAACTATATAAGTAAATTATTCTAATAATTTGTCTTTCATATATCCATCTATCTATATGTCTATATTTCTCTTATTGGTTTTGTTCTTCAGATAACCCTAAATAATAAGGTGTGTTGTGTAAAAAAAAATACTATGTATAACAATAGAGATAAAAGAGAGAGCAAGCCAGTGAATTTGTTCTGGTGGATCCAATTGTTTCTCAAGCCTAGCTGTATGTATGTCCTTTATATTATTCATTATTTTTCCTTCCTAAGCCATCTATTTCTTATTGAATTAAATAAGTTGTAGAACTTTCTGTTTACCTAAATTATTTGAGTTTTGTCTCTAGCATTTGGTAAAGAAGGATTCCTGATGTACATTCCCTGAGACTACTATCTATTTTGTAAAATGAGATGCCAGTATTACAATTATGATGAATGAATTGATAAAATACCTTATGTGAAACACATAGCATAGTACCTAATGCTCACCAGCTGCTAGTTTCCTTTACTACTTTCTATCTCAAAAATTTGTGCAATAAAATTTAACCTCAAATTAATGTGCTGTTATTAATTTCAACAGAAAAGTGTCAAGAGTCATGAGTAAGAAAATATACACAGCATTTTGTTATAGCAGAAATAAAAGATTTTAGTGAAATGGTGTATTAACCTAAGTTCATAACTTTCTAATTTGTGATGTGGAGCAATTTGCTTAACAATTCTGTGTCTCAATTCTCTCATGCATAAAGAAGAAATGCTGGTTATCATTTCAAATGACTGATGTGAGATGTAAATGAGAGGGCAAATGTAGGAAGTACTTAAATGATTTTACTCTCCTATTCTCCCTGAAACTTCACATCTATTCGTACATGGGATATAATTCCAACTGTGATTTGAAGTCCATGAATGTAATTTCATAGTGTGATTCATGGTGTCTGACATGAAGTTGATATAACGTATCTTCAGATGAAAAAAAACCAATCATCAAAAAGAAAGAAAAATTTAGAAGCTATGATATAATCCATCTCTGTTCTATTTTAATAATAGAAAAAGAGTAATTTGCCCACAGCCCCGGAGTCAAAGCCAGTTCCCTGTCCAGTCCCGTACTGCAGTAGCCTGCCTCCTCTTTCCTTTCAACATGACAGATGCTGCTGTGTTCTTCACCAAGGACTTCCCGGCAGGTGAAGTGGCTGCAGCCATTTCCAAGATGGCAGTAGTGCCCACTGAGTGGGTCAAGCTGCTGATGCTGGTGCAGCATGCCAGCAAGCAGATCACTGCAGATAAGCAATACAAGGGCATTATAGACTGCATGGTCCATATTCCCAAGGAGCAGGGAGCCCTGTCCTTCTGGCAAGGTAACCTGGCCAATGTCATCAGATACTTCCCCACCCAGGCTCTTAACTTTCCCTTCAAAGATAAATACAAGCAGATCTTCCTGGGTGGTGCGGACAAGAGGACCCAGTTTTGGTGCTACTTACCAGGGAATCTGGTATCAGGTGGTGCTGCTGGGGCCACATCCTTATGTTTTGTGTACCCTCTTGATTTTGCCCATACCTGTCTAGCAGCTGATGTGGGTAAAGCTGGAGCTGAAAGGGAATCCCAAGGCCTCAGTGACTGCCTGGTTAAGATCTACAAATCTGATGGGATTAAGGGACTGTCCCAAGGTTTTAATGTGTCTGTGCAGGATATTATCATCTACCAAGCTGCCTACTTCCATATCTATGACACTGCAAAGGGACTGCTTATGGATCGCAGGAACATTCACATTGTCATCAGCTGGAAGATCGCATAGAGTGTCACTGCCATTGCAGGGTTGACTTCCTATCCATTTGACACTGTTCGGTGCCACATAGTGATGCAGTCAGGGCTCAAAGGAACAGACATCATGTGCATGGGCAGGCTTGACTGCTGGAGGAAGATTGCTCGTGATGAAGGAGGCAAAGTTTTTTCAAGGGTGCATGGTCCATTGTTCTCAGAGGCATGGGTGGTGTTTTTGCGCTTGTCTTGCATAACGAAATCAAGAAGTACACATAAGTTATTACCTAGGAATGTCCCCCATGTGAACATGTTGTATTATATAATGTATCCTGAGCATTTTGGACAGACTCCTGGCTGTCAATTGATCAGTGGCAACTATTTACTGGTTGAAAATGGGAAGCAATAATATTCATCTGACCATGTTTCTCTTAAAGCCATTTCCATGATGATGATGATGGACTCAATTATATATTTGATTTCAGTCACTCCTGGTAAATAACAAATTTGGAGAAATAAAAATATCTAAAATTAAAAAAAGAAAAAGAATAATTTACTTTGTGAGGTGGGGGTTGCAGCTTCCAGCTGAAAACAGTGAGGACATTATTATCTGTTTCCATTTCTTTCTATTTCCTCTTGAAGTTATAAAGTTGAATCAGTTAAGAATATAGACGCAGGAGGTAAGAAGAAGTTTTAGGTCTAGGTAGAATGGTATCTTTTACTAAAATAGATAACAAGAAAATTTTATTTGATTAAGGCAGAGCATTAAGGAGAATGGGATTTTCAGCTTTGAAGAATGTACTTACTTTGAAGTGCCCCTGTGAGAATGAGAAACCAGTGGGCATGATTGGAACTGCAAGTCCAATTGAGCTGGTGAGAAGGACTTTGAAGTTTGATATAGGTGATATTCCTGGAGAAGAATACATGGGTCTGAGAGCAAAGGGCCTAAGAGAGATCCTGAGGGACACTGACTCTAGAAAAAGGGAAAAGAAGGAAGGCTTTCCAATATGTCTGAAAAAAAAAAAAGACAGAAAAACAAGGAACAAGTAGAGCTTGGGATAACCTGAGATGAAGTATAAATCAAAAGGTTGATGACTCTTGAAAATAGGGCTCTTGAAAATAGGGATAAAATCCATGATAGAACTGAACTATTAGCGCTGAATGATCTCTTTTTTATGACAAGAGAGAAAGATACACATAAATGTGCAAATAAAGACAGGTTTATATGTTTGTGACATCTTAAAACTAAGATATATAAAATAGAATTACTGGTATTTTCTTCCAAACCAGCTTCCTTTTACAATCTTTCCATCTTATTTAGGAAAAACTCATTTCTTCCAGCTTATAAAGCGAAACACATTGGTGTCTAATATGGTTTGGCTGTGTCCCCACCCAAATCTCATCTTGAATTGTAGCTCCCATAATTCCCAAGTGTTGTGGGAGACACCTGGTGGGAGATAACTGAATCATGGGGCAGTTATCCCAATACAGTTCTTGTAGTAGTGAATAAGTCTCACAAGATCTGACGGTTTTATAAGGGAAAAGCCCTTTCACTTGGTTCTAATCCTATCTTGCTTGCCACTATGTAAGACAGCCCTTTCCACCATGATTGTGAGGCCTCCATAACCATGTGAAACTGTGAGTCCACTGACCCTCTTTTTCTTTATAAATTACTCAATCTCGAGTATGTCTTTATCAGCAGTATGAAAATGAAGACAGTGTCTTTTTAAAAAATATATATTTTTATTGAGACAAGGTCCCACTTCGTTGCCCAGGCTAGAATGGAGTGACACAATCATGGCTCACAGCAGCCTTGACGTTTGCAGTTCAAGCAATCCTTCCATCTCAGCTTCCTGATTAGCTGAGACTACAGGCATGTGCCACCATGTCCAGCAAATTTTGTCTTGTTAGTCCTTTTTGTAGAGACTGGAGGTCTCACTATGTTGCCTGGGATGGTCTAGAATTCCTGGGATCAAGGAATCCTCCAGCTACAGGGTCTCAAAGGGTTGGTATCACAGGCGTGAGCCACCACACCCAGGCTTTGGTGTCATTCGTGACTTGCCTTTATATCACAACCCACATTCTGCCCCTCAACATACTCTTTCAACTCTATTTTTAAAATACTTCCTGAATTAAACAACTTCCAACCCTTCCACTATGTCTTTTGATATAAACTATTTTTCTTTCTTACCTGGATCCTATGTTTATCTGCTTATTGCTTAAGAACATAATCCAATGTATGAAAACACTTTATCCAGAAATAGCAATATTGCTTCCAAATGCATAAATACGCATCTTTAAGTTTCATATATATGTAGTTAGTGACTTTCTAAAATAACGATATCAATTTGTAAGGCCACAAATACTGTCTCTCAATTGCCAATATAATGCTTTATCTTTTGTAATGATAAATAAAAGGTATACGTTTAAATGTGCATTTATTTGATCATCATAATCTCTAGGCTTCGCAAATTGCATTCACCCTTAAACAATCTAGCCTCATCTTTTATCCAGGATTTTTTTTCCACAGTGCCTTCCATTAATCTGTTATAATAAAGTTATAATTTTAGTTCATGGAATCCAAATATGGTGTTCATAGAAAAACCTCATTAAAGGCAAAGACTTACCTAGGATTTAGGAACAAATTTGAGCATAAGCTACAACTGGTACAAGATGTGCTGTTTCTAGTTTCCCCTTTTCTCTTTATAAGTTTTTGTTGTTCTTGTTGAGATGAGCTTTCGCTCTGTCGCCCAGGCTGGAGGGCAGTGGTCCAATCTCGGCTCACTGCAATCTCCACCTCCCTGGTTCAAACAATTTATTTGCCTCACTGTCCCAAGTGGCTGGGATTACAGGCTCACACTACCACGCCTGACTAATTTTTTTGTATTTTTAGTGGAGATGGGGTTTCACCATGTTGACCAGACTGGTCTTGAACTCCTGACCCCAGGCAATCCACCTTCCATGGACTCCCAAAGTGCTGGCATTACAGGTATGAGCCACAGCACACGGTCAGTTTTATTTTCTGTCACTGCAGACCAACTATCCTTATATATGGTAAGAATCATTCTTAGTAGAAGAAAGAGGTAAAAAGTTAGGGAGGTACAAAAGGCTACATGATATTCTGAGAATTTCAAGTACTTTTCTGGGAAAGTGGCAAATAAGAAGACAAAGTCACAAGAAAGATAATGGAGATGACTTATATGCTAAAAAGCTGAACCTCTATTTTGACTAAAGGGGTGAAGACAGGAAAGCGAAGTGATCACTAAAAAGATCTTGGCAGCAGTGTGCAAAATGGCAGGAAGAACAAGACTGAAGGCAATGGACTAAATCACACAAGACAAAGCTGGCTTGACCTAATGGTATATGGAATTGTGGTGACCCAACTCATCACCAATGACCATTGTGTCTGTTACTCACTGGGTCTCAAATCCAGGTATATATTTAGACAATACTACAAACACTAATTTATTTTAGAAAACTGTTTACATAATATAATATAAATAAAAAAAGTCAGGAATTTGACAAAGGAATATCAACTTGTGAAAATATTAATAATGAGTAGTAGGATTAGAAGTCATGTTTTTCTTCTAATTATCGATATATTCCAAATGTTCTATAAAATAAAATTAAAAATAAATTTTAAAAAAAGAATCATGGCTAACTGCTGCTTCCAAATGTCACACAATAATTTTTTTACCTAAATTGAAACAAAATGACTTATAGAAGGACAAAAATACCACAGTACTACAGAAATTGAATGTCAGTAAAACTTAGTTATAATTTGGCCATAATTGTGCCATAAACATATTGAATAAGTGAGGAAAGAAGAAAAACATCATTTAAAAATAAGAATATATATACATTTCTATATTTAAATTTTTACATGTACTATTATAATGATTTTACTATTACTTAGTTTCTGCAATCACAATTTTAAATAACTGCAAATAATTCAATATGGTATATATCACTATTTGTAAAATAATGTTTATATTATTGCACATTTAGTTTATGTTGCTATAGCCAATATAAATTATGCCATTATAATCAATTTTGTGTTTATTAGATTACTAAATAAGTTCATTAAGTATCCATTGAAAAATGTAAAATATACTCAGAAATAATTGTTTCAAATACATTTAGATGCTGCATTCTTTTCAGTTATTTTTGTTTAATAGTTTTCTTTCTTTCTTTTTAACTGTAGGACATTGGTGTTCACAGATGCTGTGGCAATGTTTGCTTCTTCATCTCCAGGTTTCCAACTTTGAATTTAAAGGTGAGAGATCTCATTTAGGGAATAAATTATAACAACATAAAGAAATCTCGACACATGGCTGATGAATCCTGTGTTTTCTAAGTTGAACAAAATAATTTACAGAGTCAAAGAACATCAGTAAACCGATAGATATGAAAGCTCCTAAAATTTATAAATATTTGAACTGTGCATTACATTTTTGTAGCTGTATTTAAACACAATAAAAAATAGAGGTCTTGATAAATAAAATGCTCAAAAATCTAAAACCAAAAGTCTAAGATCTCTCCTAATGCGAGGAGTTTCATAAGACAGTTTAATCTAATTGTCTGTAGCATCTCATTAAAAGCACTTTCTATAGAACTGTATTTAATTCTATGAGATGCAAAGCTGTGTGATACAAGCATTTTTTATATTTTAGATTTCTGAGATTCAATTTTCTGATTTGTAAAATTCTGGAAATACTCATTTCTAGTATATTTAAAACACCAGTAACTGGCATACCAGAGTCACTGAGCCCTCCTTTTAAAGGATTCTGATTCCAACACAGATATAGGTAATTAGTGCACCTAACTAGGACATGTGGTCTTTGTTATTTGCTGGATTACAAGGAGCTGTAAGAATGGTAAGGAAAAAGCACAGCTGATATGCTTGACAGGAAGCCACCAGGGCACTGGGGAAGTGACTATTTACTCTTTGTCATGGAAATAATTTAATATTTTAACAACCTGTCTACCTCAGTATGTATGGCTGACCATCTGCCTCAGTTAATAATGTTTTCATGAGTATTGAATGAGCAAATGCTTTTGAAACATTTTATGTTATATTTGTACTATTCTAAGAATTTGATAAATAATAATAGTAGAATTGGTAAACTTTATCAATTTCATTGTCATAATTCACATTTAAAAGTTTGTGATAAAAGCTCTGGATGATATTTGAGGAAAGGAAAGAGAAATAAGTTAGGAAGTTTCTCTTTTTGCTTTTTCTACAACAAATTCTTTAGAAACTACTGCCCATTCAGAAGCAATGGAATCAAATGGGGCTACTATACAAGTGGTCTAACTATGGGTACAGCCTTAGAACAGGCCAAAACACACCTGAATGAAAGCATTTATGGTGATTTCATATCTGCTACAAATGCCTTGCACATCAGCAGAGAGAAAGACAAACTACCTTTTGTTTAATGGAACCATTCTCCTTAACCTCCATGTACCTGGCTATCATTACAAAATGCTGGTCATTGCTCTTGAAATAATAGTTTTTAAATTTTCATAAAGGCTGGGGTAAATTTTTCCTCCTCTGGGTCTCTGTGTTTTCCTCTGTCAGGTGCCTGAGAACACTACCATTTGATGACCACTTTAAACCAAAGCTGCGACTTGATGTTTCCTGACCCACCCAGATGACATACATCAGCCACTCATGCTATGCATATAAAGGCTGGTCTGTGGATGGAACTTCTCAGGAAGGATAATTTTTGAATTTCTCTTTTTTGTTCCTTGCTTTCATCAGCATTATAGTAAGCTTCTTTACATTAGACTGAGCTTAAATTAGCATTGTTTTATTGAGGTTTGCCTTTACCCTGGAGGATGAAATCTTATGGGATACAAATAAAACTATTTCCTATGGATTATACATTTTATATACTGAATAATTTCAGGAATCACAAATTACACTGTAATGTAGCAGAATGTCTACTCAGTTCCCCTTGCCAACCCAATTTCTCCCATGTTTTACAATGTACAGTTGTACTTAACGGCCCTGGAATCAGCTTAATGTTTGAAGAGTAGCTATGTGATTATCTTTATTGAACAGTCAATGCACCTGAAATTCTGTCTTCATCACCCCAGTAAATCATAAAATTCTGTCTTCAACACCTCAGTAAATCACAACCTCAAGTTCAAATGTGTGGCAATTGTAAGCCCCATTTAAATATCTTTGCTGCTCTAATAATCTGGTTGTCTACCTGCATTTAACCATTTCTCCAAAATTTGGCTTAGCAGTATTTACATTATATTTTCATCTCTTCAAAGGTTTTGTGGTAATTTGCAAATATGTTAATCTGGCATTTTAAACTGTATTTAGTGGGAGAGTCAATTTATACAAACTGATATAACAAGAATCCATTGGTCTAAGATTACTCTTGACAGCTATGTGATAATGAGAGAAGATCAAAAGTGGAAGCAAGGAGATAAATAGGGCCTGTTGCAATAATATAAGCAATAGCCTGGACCAAGGTAACTCAGATATGGATGGTGATAACTTATACCAGGGCAAGTTCAGTCAAATGCTTCTGTGAAATTTGCCCATCCTAGTAACTGAATGATTATTTTTATACCTTCAAGGATGTAGTATCGAGCTTCAGCCTGATCCATGGCAGTGAAAAGAAGATAAAATTTGGTTGTGTTCTCAGGCATATCTGAATAAAAATTGCCTTCCATATTGAGTATGATTAACTGTGTGTCTGTATGTTTTAGAGTGTTATTTACAGGGGGAGAAATGATGGATGAAATAATGCATTTTGACCCATCATTTTAAATCATTGGAGTTGTTATGTGATCGGTCTAATTTGATTGGCCAAGTTGTAAACTTATAAGTATATCAGCCAAATGGGTTTTCCCCCTGAAAATTATGCACTGAAATAATATCTTCTTATTTTTGCCATGAATATGATCATCACTCATCTTTATTACTTATTTTACACATTTTAGATATGCTCTTGTAGTACTTTCAGACTAAGATATCTGATTGTTGCTTCTGCCATCGCAAACACTACCAATTTTCAAAAGGATACTCTTGCTTAACTAGTCTGTCCACTCTAGTTCCAGAATCTGGCTGAAATATACTAATATACAACTCTTAATATGCGATGTAAAATGTAGACCATTTATATTTAGGATTCATGTTGATACGTGAGATTTCAATCCTGTCATTTTGTTGTTAGCTGGTTGTTTTGTGGACTTAATTATGTAATTGCTTTATATTGTCTATGGTCTGGGTTGTTTTGTGGACTTAATTATGTAATTGCTTTATATTTTCTATGGTCTGGGTATGTGCTTGAGTGTGTTATCAGGAAGAAAGAGAGAGAGAAGGGAGAAGCACCAAACAGTTATCAAACAACCAGATATCATGATAACTCACTCGCTATCAGGACAGCAAGGGAAAAATCCACCCAGAAGATGTAGTCACCCTCTACCAGGTCTCTCACTCAACATCTGGGGATTACAATTTGAAATGAGCTTTGGGTGGAGACACAGAGCAAAATCATATTATTCAGCCCATGACCCTTCCCAAATATGTCCTTTTCACATTTCAAAACCAGTCATGCTTTTCCAACAGTCCCCAAAAGAAGTCTTAACTCCTTCCAGAATTAACTCAAAAGTTCAAGTCCAAAGTCTCATCTGAGAAAAAGCAAGTCCATTCTGCCTATGAGCCTGTAATATCAAAGGCAAGCTAGTTACTTTCAAGATACAATAAGGGGTACAGGTATTGGATAAATGTTCCTATTCCAAATGTCAGAAATTGGCCCAAACAAAGGGGTCACATGCCCCATGCAAGTCTAAAACCTGGTCTGAGAGTCATTAAATCTTAAAGCTCCAAAACCTCCTTTGATTCCATGTTTCACATCAAGGACATGTTGATGCAAGGTGTGGGCTCCCAAAGACTTTGGCAGCTTCGTCCCTGTGGCTCTGCAGGGAACAGCGCTACAACTGGTTTCACAGGCTGGCAGTGAGTGCCTGTGGCCTTTCGAGACACACAGTGCAAGCTGCTGGTGGATCTACTTTTCTGAGGTCTTGAGTATGGTGGACCTCTTCTCACAGCTCCACTACGCAGTGCCTCAGTGGGAACTATATGTAAGGGCTGCAACCTTACATTTCCCTTCCATGCTGCCCTGGTGGAGGTTCTCCATTAGAGCTCCACCCCTGCAGCAGACTTCTGCTAGGACGTTCAGGCATTTCCATTCATCCTCTGAAATCTAGGCAGAGGCTCTTGAAGCTCACTTCTTGTCTTCTGTGTACTCACAGGCCCAACATCACGTGTAAGCCAACAAAGACTCAGGCTTGCACCTTCAGAAGCAGTGTTATGAGCTGTACCTTGCCTCTTTTAGCCACAGCTGGAGCTGGAGTAGCTGGGATGTAGGGCACTAAGTCTCAGTGCTGCACAGAGCAGTGGGGCCCTAGGCCTAGTCCATGAAGCCAATTTTCTCTCCTAGGCCTCTGGGCCTGTGATGCAAGGGCCTGCTGTAAACAACTTTGGCATGCCCTGGAGACGTTTTCACAGTTGTCTTGGCTATTAACATTTTGCTTCTCATAAATTATGAAGATTTCTGCAACCAGCTTGAATCTCTCCCCAGAAAATAGACTTTTATTTTCTACCTAATGGTCAGGCTGTAAATTTTTCAAAATTTTAAGCTCTGCTTCTGTTTTAAGCATACTTTTCAATTTTAAATAGTCTTTTTGTGAATGCATATTACTATACACTTTCAGTAAAAGTCACATCTTGAATGCTTTGCTGCTTAGAAATTTATTCTACCAGATACCCTAAATCATTTCACTCAATTTCAAACTTCTACAGATCTCTAGGGCAGGAGCAAAATGCCACCAGTCTCTGCTAAAGCATAGCAAGAGTCACCTTTGCTCAAATTCCCAGTAAGTTTCTCATCTCCATCAGAGACCACCTCAGCCTGGACTTTATTGTCCATGCCACTATCAGCGTTTTGGTTAAAGCTATTCAAAAACTATCTAGGAAGTTCAATCATTCCCACATCTTTCTGTCATCTTCTGAACCTCCAAACTGTTCCAACCTCTGCCTGTTACTCAGTTCCCAAGTAACTTCCACATTTTCAGGTTATCTTTATAGCAGTATGTGACTTCCGGTACCAATTCTCTGTATTCATTTGTCTTCACAGTGCTATAAAGAAATACCTGAGACTTAATAATTTATAAAGAAAAGAGGGTATAATTGACTCACATTTCTGCCTGGTGAAGAGCGGGGATTCAGGAAACATAATCATGGTGGAAGGGGAAGCAAGTTTCTTACACCCTGGGGGAGGGAGGGAGAGAAAGAGAGAGAGAGAGAGAGAGAGAGAGAGAGAGAGAGAGAGAGAGACAGAAGGGGGAAGCACCAGACACTTATCAAAAGACCAGATCTCATATGAACTCACTCCCTATCATGAGAAGAGCAAAAGGAAATCTGCCTCTGTGATCCAATCACTTCTGACCAGGTTTCTCCCTCAGCATGTGGGGATTACAATTCAAGATGAGATTTGGGTGGGAACAGAGAGCCAAACCTTATCAATAACTAACTTCACAATCCTTGGTTGAAATATCACATGGGCTACCAAATTATACTTACTTATTCCGAAGAGTATGTTAATTCCAGAGGACTGGGATATAAAAATCGATTTTAATGACTCATTATTCAGAAGAATTCAGGATAATTTACTTTGTCACTCTCTATGTGTGTAGCATTTTATTGTTTGCAAAACACTTTTCTCTTAAAATATCTCACTCAATATTCACAAAGATTAAAGCAAATAGGAGCAGGAGTAATAAATCTCAGAAAAGTAACGTAAGCATGTTCAAAATGTTCACTGTTTTTAATATATGAAAATTCCCACCCTAGAATTCCAGTTTTCTGCAAATCAGGCATTGTTGCTGGATCCATAAAGGTCACATGGCAAAGGTATTGAGAGCAACTCATTTCCTGGGCTGGTGGGTCCCCAAATGATGCATTCAACGTAATCCTTCCCAAACATTCTCTTTATAGTTTAATACCACATCCAAAACAGATACTTTCTCAGAAGTATCTGTATAGTTCATTCACCAAGACCTATGTGAGGCCATCTTTAAAATTTTGCACGAGCAATATAAAAACATCTGGCCATTATAAGAAGGTGAACAATTGCTTAGCCAAAATGCATGCAACAAAAGAAAGACTCATGACTGGTCTCTGATGCTAGTTTTAACATTTATTTTTATTAAAATTGACTTTGCCTCCACAACTTCAAGATGTGCTCTACAGCTACAGTAGTTAAGACAGTATGGCTTTGGCGAAATAATAGATAAGTAGATGATTAGAATTGAGTAGAAAACCCCAAAACAGACCCACCTGAATACATTCAACATATTGACAAAGGAGCAATGATAATACAATGGAACAAACATAGTCTTCTCAACCAATGCTACTAGAAAACCTATGCAGCTACATGTTGCACAATTAATTTAAACCCTTCACAAAAATTAACTCAAAATGGATCATAGGTCCAAATGTGAAATGCAAAACTATAAACCTAGACAACAACACAGGAGAAACTCTAGATAATCTTGGATTTGATGATATCTGTTAACTACAACACCAAAGACATAATACATAGAAGAAAAACACTGACTTCATTATTTTTTTTTTTAAACTTCTGTTCTGTGAAGAACATTGTCAAGAGATTGAAAAGACAAGCCACAGACTATGGGGGAATAGTTGCAAAATGTATGTCTGGTAAGAGAGTGTTATTCAGAATACAAAAATAACTCTAAACTCAACAGTAGGGAAAGAAATACCAAGGTGTAAAAATGGACAAAGACCCTAACAGAAAGCTCACAAAAAGTATACAAATGGCAAATAAAAATATAAAGGTTTCTGAATATCATATGTCATCAGAACATTTCAGATTACTAAAACAATGATACCACTACACACATATTAGGATGGTTATAACTTAAAATATTGACAATACCAAATTCTGGCAAGGAGGTGGAGCAATAGAAAGTTTATTAATCATCTATAAATGGAATCATTTACTAATGATGTGAATGTAAAATGATGCAGTCACTGTGGAAGACAGTTCAGCAGTTTCCTGTAAGACTAGATATACTCTTAATATAGCATCCAGCCATTGTGCTCTTGGTATTTATCTGAATGAATCGAAAACATATAACCACACAAAAACCTGCACATAATTATTTATCATAGATTTATTGCTAATTGACAAAACTTCAAAGGATCTAAGATGTCCTTCAGTAAGTGAACGGATAAATGAACTATGGTACATCCAGACAATGGAATATTATTCAGCTCTAAAAAGAAACAATCTATTGACCCTTGAAAAAATGTGAAGGGACCTTAAATGTGTATTTCTAAGTGAAAAAAAGTCAATCTGAAAAGGCTACATACTATATCATCCCAACTGCATAACATTTGGAAAAAGCAAAACTATAGAGACTGTAAAAGGTTCAGAGTTGACAAGCATTAAAGGGGAGTGAGGAATGGAGAACAGAGGAAATTTACAGCAGCGAAGTTATTTTTCATGAGCTGTAATAATGAATGTATATCATTATATATTTATCCAAACCCACAGAATGTACAACATAAAGTATGAACCCTAATGTAAACTGTATTCTGGGTAAAAATGACATCAATATAAGTTCAGTTGTAACTACCACTTTGGTGGGGACTGTTGATAGTGGAGAAAACTGCACATGTGAGGGCCAGGGAATATATGGGAAATCTCTGTACCTTCTGCTCAATTTTATTGTGAAAATAAGACTACTTGAAAAAAATTCTATTTTAAATGTTGTTATGTTTTTGCAGTTATTCTTTGTCAGGCTGGAGAATTTCTTTTCTGTTTCTAGTTTGCTGAAAGCTTTTTGTCAAAAATGGATGTTGAACTTTGCCAAATGCTTTTGCTAAGGGTATTGAGATTATCAAGTGGTTTCCTTGATTGTTTATTCTATATGTTAAGTTACCTTAATTTTATAATATAAACACACCTGTGTTTTTGCAACATATACTACTTGGTCATGAAACAAACAATAACTTTATCCATTCGATTTACTGATATTTGACAACTCTGTTCTTTCTGTATTTTCTTTCATGCTGCAATTTTATAAAAATATAAAGTTTATATATATATATATATATATATATATATATATATAAAACGTATCCAAGAATATATAGAATTAAGAAGTAGATATTTTTTCTAGTCTACCACATCTCCATTCCATATCTCACAATAATAAACGCATGCTATTTTAATTATTATTTTTTAATATTTTCTACTGAATTTCTGTTATAATGGAGAAAGATTTCCCCCATATGCTATCTCACTCTCCTGTATTCGTTCATCTTATACATCAAGTTATATTCACTTCCTCTACTGTTTAACTCTGCAAATTCAAATAGCATGCTTAAACCTACAGCTATATTCCATTAATCATGTATGGTATGTCAGGAATCTTCACTATGTTGGATGAAGACAGTAGCTCACCCGTATTTCTTTGAAACTCCCAGCCTTAGGACTTTTATTTCCTTTCATCAGCGTGTATATTTTCATCATTCTGTTTTGTAATTGTAGATAAGTCTTCCATACTTTATGTATATATATTGATACTAACAATTGAAAAGTAATATAGGCCGGGTGCGGTGGCTCAAGCCTGTAATCCCAGCACTTTGGGAGGCTGAGGCGGGTGGATCACGAGGTCGAGAGATCGAGACCATCCTGGTCAACATGGTGAAACCCCATCTCTACTAAAGATACAAAAAATTAGCTGGGCGTGGTGGCGCGTGCCTGTAATCCCAGCTACTCAGGAGGCTGAGGCAGGAGAATTGCCTGAACCCAGGAGGCGGAGGTTGCGGTGAGCCGAGATCGCGCCATTGCACTCCAGCCTGGGTAACAAGAGCGAAACTCCGTCTCAAAAAGAAAAGAAAAGAAAAGAAAAGTAATATAAACCATAGCTTAGAAATTGCTGTTACCACATATTTTTTTCTTTCCTGTTCCTTTTCCTTTTTTTTTTTTTTTTTTTTTTTTTTTGACTGCTAAAATAAATCCTAGGACAATTGTGGGCAGCTGTTGCACAGAAGAAAATTAGTATTTTACCAGCAGAACTATCATCATTACCGCACAAGTGAAAAAAAGCATAATGTGCAGCCAATTCACAGAAGAAAAATCCAAGAGGTCAGTAAACATATAAAAACATACCCATCCTTAAGAATAAACAGGGCAGTTAAAATTAAAACAACAATAAAATACCGTTGATAATATCCTCAGATTGCCAAAGTTGAAAAGTCTGACAATAGCATATAATGACAATATGTGAGAACATAGAAACTCCTACTCATGGCTGGGGGTCGTCTAATTAGCGCTACTTTGAAGAGAAATTAGGCCCTAGTTTAACTATTTAAAAATACACATTTCCGGTGTCCTGGTAATTTCTCTCCTTCAAAGATAATTGAGAGGAACTCTTACATATTTGCTGAAAGAAACCTATAAAGGGATGCTGATTGCAGCATTGTCTCTGAACTAATTAAAATAAAATAAAAAAAAAATCCTAAACATCTGTGAGTATGGGTAAATAAAATGGAATAGATTCATGTTAGAGAATATTATATGTCAGTTAAAAGTAACATATTTGTTATTTTATTCTAGGAGTCCAAAATTAAAGTTAAATTAAAAAATCAAAATTGATGAATGATATGTTTGTGACATTAAACATAAATTATACTATAATAAGAACTAATATTTATTGAATATGTATGTGTGTGTGTTTACTGATATGTGGGTAAATTGTAAAATTTTAATGAACCCTTCTATTAAGGAAGAAGAAATAGAACCAGGGCTGGTCACCTAAATAGATTTTAATGCTAATTTTATTTATAGTTGATTTTTTAATAAAATGAAACAATAAAAAAGAAATTATTATCAAACATAGATACTGGATGACTACATGACAAAGTCATACATTTAATTTATTTCCTTAAAAAATGTGTACAATAAATACTCATATACATACAAGCTTTTAATATGCATATAAAATATAATGCATATCAGCTTTTTGTTTTCTATAAGTGTATGACATGAATCTCCAAGAAAATAGCTTATTAACATTCTAGATTTTCTAACTGTTTATACCTGAAAAATACCTTTCATTTCTTTGAGCTGGTTTAATAATTAATGCGTACTTGAAAAACATCAACATACTGCCAATTGAGCAAAACAACAGGCATTTTTTTCTCTCACATGGATATAAACAAAGGAATTCCTTAATTTTTCTCTATGAAAATGCATGAATAAAAAATAAGTAAATATCCCTCACATGCCCATTGCTTGCAGAGCCTGAGACTTGTTCACACATCTGCTCTGCTGATCTAAATCAAGCTACTGCAGTATTTCTGTTGTTTTTCATAAGTTGTGAGCAATTTTTTTCAGTATGACCAAGTTAGAGCAGCTGGTTATGTCTGAGGAATTCAACCTATCTGGGTTAACATTTACTGAGCACTGTCTTTGGTGTAGTTAGAGAGTCAAACATGAGTAAGAATCAAATATAAATATTTGCAGTTCAAAATAGATTAGAAGATCCTTTTAAGAGCATGTATAATTATAAGTCATCCCATTGTGACATAAGTGTTCTAAAATTGCCCTGGAGTTACAGAATGATGGGCTTTCTCTTCTGTCCTTCTAATTAGGACTTGCAGATGTTTCATTGCAACTGCTCCTAGAAGGCTCATAAGATCTGAGTGATAGAGAAGGAGATCTCTCCAGACACAGGGAATCTTCATGCATATATTTTTTATTGAATTTTAATCTACACTATTATTAGTGATAGGGTAATTTAGAAACTGTTCTCACCACAAATTTTGTATACATTATTTATTACCATGATTATAATTACTGGCTAATATTTATGAGTCATCAATATATGCCAGAAGTAGACTAAAATTTTTATATGTCTTAGTTCATTTAATTACCAAATACAAGTGTATATTATCATTTCCATTTTATAGAAGAGGAAACTGAAACTCAAAAATATGAAGTAACAGCTATATGTGACATTCCTGGGTTTCAAACCCTAGTCTATTAATTTGAAGGTTGTGTTTTTCTCAGACTAACATTATGATTTGGGGAAACGAGTGACAGAGCTTAGGTTTCATCATACGAAAAGTCTGGCTCCAGCCACTTTGCTCTTTCTCCTCATATAGTAATCTCAACACACTGGCAAGACATGGGTAGACATAGTTTTTGACTGAAAGGGTGCAAGTCCTTAAAGCAGAAAAACATTCCCAATATATTAGTTCATTTACACACTGCTATAAAAAACTGCCCAAGACTGGGTAATTTACAACGAAAAGAGGTTCAGTTGACTCACAGTTCTTCATGGCTGGGGAGGCCTCAGAAAACTTACAATTATGTCAGAAGGCAAAGGGGAAGCAGGGTAGCTTCTTCACAAGGCAGCAGGAGGGAGAAAACAGTGAAGGATGGGCTAGGTGTGGTGGCTCAGACCTGTAATCCCAGCACTTTGGGAGGATGAGGTGGGAGGATCACCTGAGGTCAAGAACCTAGACCAGCCTGTACAACATGGTGAAACCTCTTCTCTACTAAATATGCAAAAATTAGATGGGTATGGTGGTGAGCACCTGTAATCTCAACTGCTTGGGAGGCTGAGGCAGGAGACTCCCTCGAACCTGGGAGGTGCAAGTTGCAGTGAGCCAAGATCACACCACTGTACTATAGCCTGGGCAACAGAGTGAGACTTCATTTCAGAAAAAAAAAAAGGAGTGAAAGAGCAAGAGCCCCTTATCAAACCAACAGATCTCATGAGAACTCACTCACTATCATGAGAACAGCATGGGGAAAACCACCTGCATGCTCCAATAACCTCCCACCAGGTTTCTGCATCATCACATGGGGATTATGGGGATTTGTATTTGAGGTGAGATTTTGGTATTTTAGTGGGGACACACAGCCAAAGCACACCACCCTTGAACATAATTTTCAGATTTTCTGACCTACATAACAAATAGAGTGCCTGGTCTCTGAGCACTGGAAATTTCCATGCAAAAGTCCACTGACACCTCAACATTTATACTCCCCCAAATAGCTGACTGAATCCCTTTTCATGATTCTTAAAAGGGTGCCACATTTATATTGTCATGCATCCCAGAACTGGGAAGCTAGTTTTCTTTTCTTTGCTGATTTTACATATATATTTGTTGTCCAAATGGTATTGGTTTTGTTTTCTAAATATATATAAATGTGTCCCCTCTGCCCCATTTCTGCCAAACTGAATTCCATCAGGCTCTTATCATTATTTGTCTGTGGCCACCTAATAAGACTTCTTCTCAAATCTGTTATCAATAACCTTGCTGTAATTGTTTTTTAAAAAAAGCTGATTCTCACTTCTGTGGTTAAATTCTTGAATCTTTAATGCATTATACAAAATTGTTCCTACAGTTCATCAGCGTACCTTATAACCTGGCCATTAAAGGTCAGGATTTTAGAATCAGGTTGCCAGTGATCCAATCCTGGCTCTGATGTTTATTAGCTGTGTGACCTTGGACAATTTATTTAACCTTTTAGAGTCTTTTTTCTCATCTCTGAAATGCTGATAACATTATGTACCTAATAGAATAGTTGCATGGATTCAAAGAGTTGATACAGGTAAAATGCTTACATCAGTGTCAGTAATCACTATTAGTTGTTTGCTATAAATTATTATTCTATTACACATTGGCATCCATGTATTTTGGATACACCATTGATACGGTTTAGCTGTGTTCTAACCCAAACCTCATCTTGAATTTTAGTTACCCAAATCTCCACGTGTCGTGGGAGAGAACATGTCAGGGGCAACTGAATCATGGAAGTAGTTACCTGCATGCTTTTCTCATGATATTAAGTGAGTTCTCATGAGATCTGATGGTTTTGTAAGGAGTTTTTCCCTCTTTGCTCAGCACTTCTTTCTGTCATCATATAAAGAAGGACCACTTCTTCCCAAGGCAGCAGGAGGGAGAAAAGAGTGAAGGAAGGGCTGGGTGCAGTGGCTCAGAACTTGTTTTTGTTTTCCCTTCCACCATGATTGTACGTTTCCTGAGGCCTCTCCCACCATGATGAACTGTTAGTCAACTAAAGATAATTCCTTTATAAATTACCCAGTCTCAGGTATGTCTTTATTAGTAGTGTGAGAATAGACTAATATAGTAAATTAGTACTGGGAGTGGGGTCGGAGGGTTGTTTGCTGTTATAAAAATACCCAAAAATGTGGAATTGCCTTTGGAATTGGGTAAAAGGCAGATGCTGAAACCATTTGGAAGGCTGAGCAGAGGACAGGAAGATGTCAGAAAGTGTGAAACTTTCTAGTGACTTGTTTAATGGCTTGCAGGCAAATATTTATAGTAATATGGACAATGAAGTCCAGGCTAAGGTAGCTTCTGATTGAAATGAGGAACTTCTTGGGAACCAAAATAAAGGTGATTTGCTATGCTTTAGAAAAGAGACCGTGACATTTTGCCCCTATGCTGGAGATGTGGGAAACTCTGAACTTGAGGGAGACAATTTAAGGTATCTGGTGGAAAAAATTTCTAAGCGGGAAAGCATTCAAGAGGAAGCAGAGCATAAACGTTTGAAAAATTTGCAGCCTGATGATGCAATAGAAAAGAAACGTGAATTTCTTCTGGAGAGAAATTCAAGCTGGCTACAGAAATTTGCATTAGTAATGAAGAGCCAAATGTTGATCACCAAGATAACTGGTGAAATGTCTCCTGGGCATGTCACATACCTTCAAGGCAGCCCCTCCCATCACTGGCCCAGAGACCTAGAAAAGAAAAATGATTTCCTGTTCTGGACCTAAGGCACCCCTGCTCTGTGCCACCTTGGACATGGTGCCCTGCTTCCCAGATGCTTCAGTTTTTGTCTTAGCTAAAAGGAGCCAATGTACAGCTCAGGCCATTGCTTCAGAGGATGCAAGCTTCAAGCCTAGGCAGCTTCCACATGGTGTTTGTCCTGAGGATATACAGAAGAGAAGAATTGAGGTTTGGGAACCTCCACCTAGATTTCAGAGAAGGGATGGAAATGCCTGCATGTCCAGGCAGAAGTGCGCTGCAGGGGCAGAGCCCTCATGGAGAACCTCTCCTAGAGCAGCATGGAAGGGAAATATTGGGATGGAATGCCCACAAAGAGTACCCACTGGGGAACTCCCTAGTGGAACTGTGGGAAGAGGATCACCATCCTCCAGACCCCACAATGATAGATCCACCGACAGTATGCACCATGCACCTGAAAAAGCCACACAATGCCAGCTCTAAAAGCAGCCAGGAAAAGGGGGCTGTACTCTGTAAAGCCATGGGGCAGAGCTGCCCAAGACCATAGGACACCACCTCTTGCATCAGCATGATCTTGATGTGAGACGTGAAGTCAAAGGAGATCATTTTAGAACTTTAAAATTTAATGACTGCCCTATTAAACTTTGGACTTGCATTGGGCTTGTATTTCCTTTGTTTTGGCCAATTTCTCCCATTTGGAATGTGTGTATTTACCCAATGCCTGTACCTTCATTGTATCTAGGAAGTAATTAACTTACTTTCGATTTTACAGGCTCATAGGCAGAAGGGACTTGCTTAGTCTCAGATGGGACTTGCTTAGTCTCAGATGAGATTTTGAAGGTGGACTTTAGAGTTAATGCCGGAATGAGTTAAGCCATTGGGGGACTGTTGGAAAGGCATGACTGTGTTTTGAAATGTGAGGGCATGAGTTTTGAGAGGGACCAAGGGTGGAATGATATGATTTGGCTGTGTCCCCATCCAGATATCATCTTGAATTGTAGTTCCCATAATCCCCACGTGTCATGAAAATGACCCAGTTTTGGGTAATTGAACCATGGGGCAGTTACTCCCATGCTGTTCTCATGTGAGTATTCACGAGATTTGATGGTTTTATAAGGGGCTTTTCTCACTTTGCTCAGCATTTCTCCTTTATGCTGCCGTGTGAAGAAGTATGTCTCTGCTTCCCCCTCTGCCATGATTACACATTTCTAGAGGCCTCTCCAGCCATTCTGAAGTGTGTTAATGAAACCTTTATTCTTTATAAATTACCCAGTCTGGGTATGTCTTTTTAGCAGCATGAGAACAGATAATACAAACATGTTCTTTCAGGCTCTTGGACCTATGCCTGCGATACTCACTCTTGTTTCCTATCTGGCAAACTCTTTATTCTTTAGCAACCAAATAAGAATATTCCCATCACTGTGATATCTACCTTGTTTATCTTCTAATTAATAATAGTTAATTCATAGTCTAAAATGCATAATTTCTCAGTGTTTTCATAGCAGTTTGTTCAGACTGTGATTACGACATACATAACTGTTGTAAATCTTTGTTTAAGTGACAGCAAACCACATGAAGTTCTCTCCATGTCTGAACTTGGGTTTTATTCAGCTCTGTTTTTCAGCAGCAATGGCAGAGTCTGGAGAAGAGTAACATGAGCATTAATTAGGAAAGTTAACTCTGGCAGGAGAAGAAATGAATGGGAAGAGGGAATCTAGGGGCTGGGTAACTGGCCTGGAGATTAGGCATAGTGCAAACAATGACTTATAAAATATATGGTCATAAAATAGTCAATTCTAAGGGATTGCAGAGAGTGAATTAAAAACATATAACTAACAGGGCAATAGAGAAAAACCATATCAAATATAATGCTTTTTCTGGATATAGAGTGTCCTAACTTGATTTTGTGTCCTCAGTCTTCTTTATCCTTATCTTCCCCTTCCTCCTCCTGCTTATTCTTTTTCTTCTTCTTTGTTCTCATTCTCTTTCTCCTTGTCTTTGTCTTTCTTCTTCTCCCCTCCTTTCTCTTCTGCCTGGATTCTCAGGTCTATTATATTGATCTTTATATAAGCAAATGATTGGAGCATATTTGAATGACATAATTACCCTGATGACTTTGAAAGTATAAATCAACATATAAAGTATAGCATAGTCTATTGGAAAGACAGTGAGGCAAAATTTCTAGGTGCTTGTCCTAATGTTGGTGTTTATTAGTTATGTGACTCTTTGGTCCTCTAACCACTGGATAAGGTTTTATTAGTGTTAGTATAAGATGCAACTGATAAATATGTGCAAATCTGTTCTGAAAAGTAAAAAGAGCTCCACAAATAAGATGTATTACTTTTCTTATCACCGGTGTGTTGTAACAGTTTCTACATGCTATGTTTAATTATGTCTTGTTTCTAGGAAATGTAGTACTTCTATGTAGATTGCATTTGTGTAGTCTGGTTGAAGTTTCTAGCATATTATACAAACTTCAACAATATTGACCAAAACTTAGTAACTAGATTTTCTACTGTGTGATTTATAATTAAAAATACTCAGGTACTGCATTTACATGTGAAGAAAATATGCTTATATACACACTTTTAAAAATAAAATAGCCGGAGTCATTTCTTTGCATTCCTTTGGACTATTTATCTTCTAATATCCAACAAAGTCAGTAGCCTTTTCAAATTGAGGTAAACCTTAGCCTGCTCCCTGCTCTTGCTCTGCTGGGTGAAGGGCATGTCATGTTCTATAAATAAATTTTGGAGACCTAAAGGCAGGGAGGATTTACAACAAAATGTTTTGGATGTTGTTTTTTGATATTTTGTTAAAAATATGTTTTATTTACATCCTATATATGAAATGTTTTTGTCATGTTTCCCAATATAAAATGACATATAGTAACCTAATTATAAATGTCACTAGATCATTAATACAAGATATCAGAACTACAGCATCCTACAACAAAATAATTGCGAAGTAACTTGTAAAGTATCCTTTCCTGAGCTAATATACAGAGATATATTTAAGGAAACATATCCAAAAATTATTTAATAATATTCCAAAAATCTTCTAACATATAAAGACTTTCTTAAAATCTATGTTCCAACATCTAAAGATATTTTATAGTGGTATGATTGTAATTATTATTACTATTGTGCTAAAAGTGGTAAGAACTGTGCAGCATCTGAGTAAGCTAACCAGTATTTTATGGGTGCTGGTAGAAGATATGAGACTCCTGTTTCAAAGGTGAAGGATGATTTTATTACTTATGCAAACAGCAGGAGTTGGAATATCAACATTTTGTACTGGTTCCCTGAGACTCAATTGCTATAAGGTGATTTGAAGAGCCCAGCTGACACCTACATATACAGTGAATTGCATTAAATGGAAAGGAATCTTGAATGTAGGAAAAGCAAATCTTTTCTAACGGGAAAAAAATATGTCTGTTCTTTGCTCCAGAAATAGACAATAAACTTTCTTGCCCCAACCAGGAAAACATGCCCTTTGCTTTGGAGGGAAACACTCTTTGTTATTTTCTGAAGGTGTGAATACTTGAAAAGATTGTCTGGAGAAACAGATAGTTAATGCTTCACTTACAAGACATGCAGAAATACCAGAGACCCTTTAATAGTTATTATCTCCCCAAAGAAAGACCATAGCCCTTGAAGTTGAGCAAATCTTGCCTGGATTTGAACATTGCCTCTAGCAGTTTGTTACCTTGTTGCCTTAGACAATTCACTTCTTACAGTTTTTTAAGTTCCTCATTTGTAAATGAGGATAATAAATAATCCCTATCATAAAGAGTTATTATAATGACTAAATGAGTTAATGCATAAAAAGCCTTCAGAATTGTGGATGTACTGTAAACATTAAAGAAATACTGCCTGTTCTAGATAAATTATATTATAAACTCTTGATTGCTTTTTCTTATTTTAAAGCATTGCTTATTTTGCAAAAATACATAAGAAGGTTATGCCAGAGATTCATTTGTGCAGTTAAAATTTTTCACTTATATTTGTTATTAGACATTTTAGCATTTGAAAATAAAAAATACATGTATCTCTTCAACAGATTTATAAGCTATAGAATTTTCTATGTTCCTGTATTAATTCCTATAATTATATTATTACACTTCATCTTTATGGAAAACTTTGAGGTAGTTGGTTTTAGCCAGGAAGTATAACAGGTTTAAAAACCAGTTCTGTGTGTGTCCTTAATTTATACGCCTTTTTCCATTCAATATAAAGGCCTGTGTTAAGGGATGTATCTCAACATTTGAAAGCATACCGGCACCATAAACAATGCCTATGTGATAATAATCTCATGTGTCTAGCATTCTATAGTTATAAGGAACTTAATTTCATTATCTTTTTGAATATATTTCCCTGATTTTCTGTTAAAGAATCTAGCTTCAGAGATGGTTAAGTCGTGAACACAATGTCAGAGCTTGAATATGTAAGAGGTGAGCTTCTGTGCATATATTCTAACTTCAACCTTTCCAGGAAGAACACCCTCTTCTGCCATACAGCATTGTTCTCTTCAGCCTGCTAATGGGAACAGACGTTACTGCTTGACACTTTGGACATGTTGCCCTGCCTGAATGAAACACGCCCTACTACAATGGAATGGTGATGCAACTTTCAATGATTGCTACTGGTAATCCTGCTATAGATTATTCAGTTGTTATATATTAGAGGGAACTTTCCTTTCTCCAGAACACCAAAAGTACCTTAATTTGGGCAAACTCTGCCACCTGAACTGTGGGCCCCAGGATCACAATGTGGTGTAAAAGAGAAAAAGGACAGTGTTATTGAATGAGAGGTCCTAGAATGCCAAACTTCTTCAGCATGGACTCAAGCATCCCTCAGCTGTTCTACTGCAGTGTCCATATGGTCATGTCAAATCTTTCATGTGGTATCAGCAGCAAGAATCCAGAGACAGGTGTGGAAAATGAGATTAAATTTCACTCCCAAAGCCCCTAGTTTGCTTCAATCTTGTCACAAACTGCAACCAACCTTTTATACCAATAAAAATGACAATGAAAACAGAAGTCATGTTATTTTCAAATGGGCTTCTGGCATATCCTGTGATATGCTGCATAATAATGTTTTGCTCAATGGCAGATAATATATAACTGCTGGTCCCTTAAGAGTATGATGGTGCTGAACAATTCCTATTGCCAAGTGGCATTGTAATGTTGCAGAATAACATATTTTCTTCTCAATATTTAGATACATCTAGATACACAAGTACTTACCATTGTGTTGCAATTGTCAGTACACAGTACATTCATGTGATTTACAGGTTTGTAACCTAGCAGCAGTAGGTTGTAACATACGGCCTAGGTATGTAGTAGGCTGTACCATCTAGGTTTGTGTAAGTACAATCTGTGATGTTTGTACAAGAACAAAACCACCCAGCAACACATTTCTTAGAATGTATCCTGGCCAATAAACCACATAACTGTATACATGAGTCAGATTAAAGCAAGTCAGCTAAGGAACCATCAGAATCATCCTTGTGGCAAACCTGGAGCTTTACAATACTCTAGTAGTCAATGGCTTTAACAACAGGCAGTAGGATTATATTCCAAAGCAGAAAGGAACAAAATGTAAATAAGAAGTCAGGATGTAGACAACAAGATGTCGATAACAAGAAGAATGGGATTCTGCAGCAGTGCTCTAGTTATAATAGGTGAAGTTCTAGGCTTGGAAACCAAAGGAGAGCCCAATGACAGAAGATAACTTGATCCTACTGAGTTCAGACAGTGACTAGATGCATTTTAATAGATAAACAGGTATCCTGAGTTCCTGGGATGCAAAACTCAATCTGGGTCTCATTCACTCATGGGTTATGTTTCACTTCAAACAGAAGTCGGCAAAGGTAAATACACACACACACACACACACACACTCACTCACATTTCTAAAGTAGGCGATCTTGAGACTATGTCTAAATGGAAAGTCTTGAGAGATCTTAAGATTAGGTAACCAAATGAGAAGTCTGAAAGTTGGTCTACAGTGGGCCAATATTTTAACTAGAAAGATAGTGTTAGGCTTCACATCTTAAAGAGAAAGCAATATGCAAAATAGATGAAAGGGCAGTGAATCCACAGACCAGGAGCATTAAGAGAATATTGAACACTGAGCTAGAAGAAAAGAAAGGTAACTTAGTTAGAACCACTGTGTCAATGTTAGAAAATTCTGGTGTTTTCCCCTTCAGAGGAATGTCTTTTGAATGCATTAGATGTTATATCTTGGGCAGCAAAATTTTAGATCCATTATTTGGATGTGGGAATGAATGATAGGCTCCCCAATCTGGAAAGGACTGGGTCATATAATGGAAAGGTTAAGACTACTTATAGATATACATCTCAAGGGACTCCAATAGCTAGAGGAAGCAAGGGATGACAGCACCTTTGTCACACAGTAAAATAGGAGGAAATGAAGATGGTTCCTACACATAATGAGGTACCGGAATTCTAGCTGTGAAGTAATTTGTGTCCAGTTCATTAAAGACAAGCAAAGAAAAATTTGATTTTCACCTTGATTAAACAAGTTTAGAACAAACATAATCAATTTTTCACCTCTCAGAGTCATGAGACATACTTGAACTTTCCCAGTAAGCAAAAGTATGGAAGGCACATTTTAATTAGAATTTTCCCCACATAGACACTATTAGAGACACTTTATTTTCACCCATATATATACATTGATTTATTGTAGCCATTTATTAAGCCAGAAGCATCTTTTTTTTTTCGGACTTATGGGAACCCAAAAAGCAGGTACTGAACTGAAGACCACACACTCGAAGGCTGTTTGTTATAATAAAATGTTGTCGGATCTAGCACACGTAGAATACAACTATCTCGTCTGCTTTTATTATCTATTTAGTTTTTCTTGACACTAGACCTATTCTAGATTGTTCAGAGTGAACATAGTCATAAGATTGCAGGATTTGTGTCTGAGTATATTAAGCTCACATAGCTCCAATGCTTGGACACTTCATCAAAGAGCTGAACTCTGGTTTTGTGTGATGCTTACACATGCTAATATTTCTCTCTTCTCTTTCCAATTCATGAACTGTTCACCATATTTCCATTCTCTGCTTTATACTATCAGTTAAAGGGCTCCTGTCATACCCCTTTAGACCAGTTCTCTGCTAACTGCAATGACCAGAATATTTTTTACTTTTTCAACTACTCCCCAGTCAAATCTGGATGTTGGAGAGTCAGATCTCCTCTAGTAAGAATCTGCAATTAGAATGACTGTCCTGCAAACCTAGAAGGTCCTGCTAGTTCCTTGTTCTTAGCTGCTCTATTAAAGATTTACAATAAGATACAAAGTATCAGCCCCAGTCTGTTTCACAATTATTGACCATAACAGAAGTTATAATAGTGTTTCTCAGACTTCAAATAAGAGATGTCTGGAACTTTTCTTGTTCTCACATGTATAGAAGCTGAATGTCAGTGGAATAATCCTTACTATGTACTTTCCGATGCTAAGGGTCTGCCTAACCCTTGCTGCACTTTGCCTGTACAACAGAATTACGGCTTCACCTTACTGTTCAGCTGGAACTGTAATCCTGCCTTGACTTAAATCTAGTTTTATTTCTAGAGGCCGTTTTACTCACTTAGCCTTTGCTAGACCTCCAATATCTTAGATGATAGAACTCTGACCAGAATTCCTAAGGATTGGCTTAATGAAGATCCACTGGAAAATTCTTCCAAACTCAATTGTCTGGCTGCAAATGTTGTTACCACCTGTATACTCCTACGGCCTCGCTTCTACCTTCCAAAGCAGACACTCAGATATGCCAACCCAGAGAAAATATGAGCTCTCCATGGTCCTTTGGACATCCTACTTTGAGTTGCTTTCCTTTTCTGTAATGGAGTCAGGTGTTGGAAATTTAATTCAGGCAAGTATCAACGTAAGTTACATATTCAGGCTCCTATGAGGGGACTATTTCTGACATTATTAAGGAAAACTGAGGAGGAGTTTAGAGCCACTTTAATAGTGGATTCTTTCTTAGCTCACTCAACTTTCCAGCCCCAGGGAGTCAAAATCAGAAGGCAGTAGCAGAGAGAGGAGGTCAGTTCATAAACTTTTATTGTTCCCTTTTGCAAACTACCTGCTGAGCTTCAAGAATGCCTTCTTACAGAGCTGTTTCACATGTGTTTTCCAAACCTGACTCCAGTTTTGCAGGCCATGCTGTTTAGGAACTTACAAACATCTTGAAATATTGCAGTCAACAAGAGCCTCCAGATAATCTCAACACAAGACCAAATGAGCACAAGGATTAGTAAAGACAACACGATCCCCATAATTGTTAAAAGCCAAAATTTAAAGAAAATATGTAGCTTAGTCCAACACGAATTCTGAAACATAATTTATATACTAAAAAAGACTAATAACCTTTTGACATTGGGCACAAATTATAAAAAGAGCGAATCTTTGTTTGTATAAAATAATATAGTTAATTGTGATTTTTATGACTTGTCAAAAATGTTTTGTGTCACAATACAGATATTTGTGTAAATGTAAGGATGTTTTTTACATTTGAGTAAGAGAAGACCTCCAGAATACTTATATTCTTCAATTGTAGCTCTACTTGGTAAAGGTGAGAATTTGGCTTTCCTGCCTGCTATCCCTGAGTCTTTATTAAGTTATTTATGATTATGTAACAATACAAGCTAAGGTATATCAAGTTTGTGAAATAATATGACGATGAGTGAATTGTTTATGTATTTCAGTTATGATAATTACCAGTTTTCAATACTGGTAACTTTCTTTCTTTTTTATGTTTTTGAAACAGTGTTTTGCTCTTGTTGACCAGGCTGGAGTGCAATGGTGCAATCTTGGCTCACTGCAACCCCAGCCTCCTGGATTCAAGCAATTCTCCTGCCTCAGCCTCCCAATACTGGTAGCTTTCTTCCCCAGAGGAACATTGGCTTCAAATGATTGGATATTTTTCTCCTTAACATAGTTAAAGAGAATAAGCTTCTGTGCTAGGAAGGTTATCTAGATGAGTTTTGCATAAATATTTTCAATGTGATTTTTCTTGCTAGCTAATACTAAGAACTGGAAGATACTTGCTTTTATTTTTCTTAGTTATCACAACATTACTTATTTACAGATATCTAGTCTATTCTTTTATACTCACAGAGATTGTCATGACAGAAGGTTTGAGAATATGTGAAAAGAGAGAAAAGAGTTGAATGAGAACATCTTATAATTTATTATGGTATGAATATTGGCAACAATTTTGTACTCACTATAAAAGTGCATAAACACTCCTATGGATATAGGTCAATAAAAATCTTCACTTCCATGATGTTTCAAAACAAGTCTAAGATGTACTATAAAAATATAAAGCAGAATTCCCTTTCTATGATATATTATAAAAGTAAACAATTATTAATCAAATAATATAACTGTGAATATTAACAAATAGTTTCAGTAATCCCCATTAATATTGGATACATCACAAGTATTACAGCCCTTCTTTGACCATTGACCTATTATTATGTATTATACCTTATTCATGGTTTGTAAGAAATTTACATTCCACTGTTTGCTGCCGTCAACTTCAGGACCAACTAAAGTCCTTGAGATTCTATTTAAGTGTTGTTCTTAAAATGAGTATTCTGGATTTCATAGGTATCCACATATCTCTTTTATCTGAATGTAGGACTTTATCCTGAATCTTATTGGATTCTCATTATCAGTCTAGACTAGGAAGTATTCTTAAATCTCAGTTCTGTTGTTTTATTTAAAATATGCTTTGAAATACTTTGTCAACCCCAAATTTGACTTCCTGTTTTTCTTGCTTCTTCAACAGCATAGACAAAAGTATTGAATAAAAGTAATGAAAGTTTAGAAAATATAAAGCAACAAATCTCTAAGGTAGCCTTCCTCACTGACCTTCCTTCATGCATTTCTTTATTTCTTTGCTTTTTGTTTACTATTAAACAACTCTATCAAAGACATTTTAGTATTTTGCTAGTGGTTACTAGACAAATGATTAAAATATAATTGTCATCTCAAAGATTTCACAAGCTATTTGGGAGAAATATATTTAAATCAGCAAGAGCAATAGAGGGTTATAACAGATGCTGTAATTATGCCATGCAGAGAATAAACAAAGAAACCCAGAGAAGAGTTGTCATTTCTGGCTGAAGGTCATAAATATCAGTGGTCAGAGGCAGACAGGTGATTACTGAGCTGAGTTATGAAAGATAAACATAGGAAGTTAGGGTGGTATGAGATAAATTGGGATAGATGATGAGAAAACATTACAGTGAAGGGACCCAAATGTGTAAAGACAAAACATAAACTACTATGGAATTTTCAGGCAATGGGCCAGTCTGGGGTGGTTCTGGTGTGGTATTCAAAAGAATGTGGTTCCAGAAAAGGAGGTGCTGGGAGTGAGAGGTGGTAGTCAAGCAACACAGGATCTGGTAGGCCCCACCAAGTGTTGGGACTTTAACCTGTAAACACCAAGACAGTGTCAAGGCATTTTGAGAAGAGTGTTACATCATTAACTCTTCAAAAATAAGTCATAATTTATCAGGTTTGGAGATACACAAAAGAAACACAGATACCATATCCAATTACCAAAGACTGAGACTCAAGAGGCTGCAAAACCCCTCTTGATATAATTCTGCTTTCCCATAAGTCCAAGGGAAGTTCAATAAAAAACAAACTGAAATTTAATTTTTCTATGAGATTATTTTGACATACTTTCTTCTAACACCCATCAAAATGGATTAAGATTCACTTGAAATTTTCTTTGCCAAGTTCTCAGAACTACTTTTGATAATCACATTTTATTTTTTCCTATAAACGTAACAGCAATAATAATGCATATTGCTTATTAAGTATATACTAAGAACCAAGGGCTTTATGTCCAATAATTTTTTTTAGCCTGTACAACAACACCATAAAAGACCTATGAAATATTGTGGTATATTCATTAAATAGACTCTTTTTTTTGAGACGGAGTTTCGCTCTTGTTACCCAGGCTGGAGTGCAATGGCATGATTGCGGCTCACCGCAACCTCCGCCTCCTGGGTTCAAGCAATTCTCCTGCTTCAGCCTCCCGAGTAGCTGGGCCTACAGGCATGCACCACCACATCCGGCTAATTTTTGTATTTTTAGTAGAGACGGGGTTTCACCGTGTTGACCAAGATGGTATCGATCTCTTGACCTCGTAATCCACCCGCCTCAGCCTCCCAAAGTGCTGGGATTATAGGCATGAGCCACCGTTCCCAGCCCATTAAATAGACTGTTACACAGCTATGAGAATGAACTAACTGCAACCACATGCAAAATACAGATGACTTTCTCCCAAATATAATGTAAAATTTTTTAAAAGTAGGGAAAGATATCTGCTGTAGGATTCCATTTATACAAATCAAAAAACCCAGCAAAACTAATCTGTGGTGATTTTTTAAAATACAGGGATTTATTTTGTTGACGAGGAGTAGATTAATTGAATTCTGGTTACAGAAGTATGTTTAGTTTTTGAAGATATGTACTACAGTTTTGATATGGCAACTTTCCTGGTTTTACTGAGAATTCAATAAAATGTTTTAGAAAATCACTCTCTAATGCATTGAAAACGGGTTATTAAAAGGCAAGTGTGGGATAAATGAGACCAGTTAGTAAGGCATTGCAATTGTATAGGGGAGTGAAGATGATGACATACATTTGCACCAGAGAAGTGAAGACTGAGAGATGTAAACTCATTTATAACACGATTTGGTGGAAAAGCTAAGTCTTAATTATGAGCTAAATATTGAAGGATGATGACATAGAAGAATTAAGAATGATCAACATAAGTTTGTGTCTTAAAACTCCAAGTGAATAACAGAGCTATTTATTGGTTAGGAAAGATTGACAAAAAAAAGGGAGGTTCATAGTACATAAGAGAGTTATAGTCATAAGTTGCTTGGATTTGCTAAGTGGAAGATATCCAAGTGGAGATGTCAAGAAGTCAGTTGAATATAGATGAGAGGAGATATGGGTGGCATGGGAATCGAGAACCATCTGCTTAAAGATTAACCTCTGGACTCAGCGAGCTCAACCAAGGAAAGCATGTGGAGAAAGAAGAGAAGATAATTCAGAATATAGTTGGGGGTTGTTATTAATTTTGTTTATATGTGTCCCAATATTTTATGGGACATAGTTATTCTTTAAACAACACAAAATATGTTTTTGGTTTGTTTTTCATCTGTGACTCAAATTTAACCAGACATCTGTATTTTTATTTGCTAAATCTATCAACCATAACCCAAGAGCCAACCCTGGGGTGCACTGACATGTAAAGATTGAGCAGAACAAGAGCAGGAAGCAAAGGGATCTGAGAATGGTCCATCACTGAAGTGGGTGAAAATCAGCAAGCTGTAATGTTTTGAAAGGCAAGAGAGAAACAGAAACATAAAGCAAGGACTTGATTACCACAGCATTATTGATGTAGAGAGCTTGAGACTACGACCAAATTAATTTCTTGTTCAGTTCACTAAAGTATTTATTGGCATTTATTATGGAAGGTGTTGATCCCATCATTCTCTCTCTTTGCCATCTTGTCTACACTCTACTGGACAGAAATAAAAAGGTAGATTTCTATGATGAAAAGAAAATAGGGTATATTTTTAATAACAGTAAAAGAAAAAGTCTCAGTCTTTATTTTTTCCAGTACAAACAGTGACAGCATAGGCAAGGAGGGCCAGAGAATCTGGTTCAATAGAAAGATATATAACATTCCAGGTATTTAACTCTGTAAAAGCTATTTATCTCTCTGAAGCCTAAATGTCTTTTTTTACAAACTGATAATAGTGTGTAATAGTATAATTGTGTTTATTATTATAACAAACAAATAAAAGAATCAATTTACTTTTATGGGTCTTTGTATGCTCACTTCAGCATCCGCAGAGCAGCACTGGCTGAAGTATCATTTCCGTATGTGCCTTTCTGGAGTTAGCGCTTCCTGGACATCAAGGTCTGTCGACCACCTTTCCAGTCCCTGAGTTTTTGCATGTTGGAACGAAATATGTGAGCAGTGAACAGAGAAGTGCTCTACCCCTCCTAGACTCTTAGCTTTTGACCTTATCTGCTAGTGCTTTCCTTGGCTCTGGCTCTGGCTCTGGCTCTGGCACTGTCAATGCCTCACAGTGCATCCCAGGGTAGGTGCTGTAACGTCCTAAATTAGAAGTGTCTTTGCAGCAGAATGTCAGCTCTGACGCGAGCACATCTGGCATTGGAAGCACAAAGATCTGTCTTTAATCAACGAAACAGCACAGCAGCACTTCAGGCACTTGTCAGAGAATTCAGCCATGAGCCGACTCTAATCAAGCACTGCCAAAAGGCTGCAGATCTTCATTTTCTTTTATCGTTTGTTTGTTTGTTTGTTTTGCTTTTTTGAGATGGAGTTTTGCTCTGTCATCCAGGCTGGAGTGGGTGTTATCTCGGCTCACTTCAACCTCCACCTCCAGGGTTCAAGCAATTCTCCTGCCTCAGCCTCCCAAGTAGCTGGGATATTACAGGTACACACCACCATGCCAGGCTAATTTTTGTAATTTTTTTAGTAGAGATGGGGTTGTACCATGTAGGCCAGGCTGGCCTCAAAACCTGACCTTGTGATTGCCCACCTCAGCCTCCAAAAGTGCTGGGATTATAGGCATGAACCATCACGCCCGACTGGGTCATCATTTGTAAAACAGCTCACCTCAAACTAGATATAGTGAAAGACTGAAGATTTTCTTACTTTTTAATTTCCAGTCCTGTGATGCATAACTAGTAAGTAGCTAATGCCACAAGTAAGTTTCCTGCTGTGTTAAATATAAGCAAATCTACTAGACATGTGCTTGGTTATCTTTTTTTTTTTTTTTTTTGAGACGGAGTTTCACTCTTGTTACCCAGGCTGGAGTGCAATGGCGCGATCTCAGCTCACCACAACGTCCGCCTCCTGTGTTCAGGCAATTCTCCTGCCTCAGCCTCCTGAGTAGCTGGGATTACAGGCACGCACCACCATGCCCAGCTAACCTTTTGTATTTTTAGTAGAGACGGGGTTTCAACATGTTGACCAGGATGGTCTCAATCTCTTGACCTCGTGATCCACCCACCTCGGCTTCCCAAAGTGCTGGGATTACAGGCTTGAGCCACCGTGCGCGGCCATGGTTGGTCATCTTAACAATGGTAAATGGCTACAGAAATGTGTATACCTCTTAATTTCTGTATTTAACACGTTGTGGACTTGCCCTAGTCTACTAACCATGCCTTCAATGGCACTGTTCTAAAACTCAAACCATGGCTCTCCCACTTAGAAATATCCACTGGTTTCCCTTTCCTAACAGGATAATGTTCAAAATGGTCAGTAATGTTGTATTCCATTACATCTTATTTAATTCATTGATATAACTCCCTATTATGTTTTATCTGCCTGTTACTTGGCTAAACTTTGTGCTTCTGGAGGGCACACACAAGGTTATACACACATGTGCATCCCAGTAACTAGTGGCAAACTTAATCCGTAAGTAGATCTCAATAAGGTCATTTGGACACTAAGTAAATATTTATTTAGAACCTTCTATAAGGCAAGCCCCATTATGGGCACTAAGAATATAGCAATGAACGAAACTGTTAAGTATCCCTCCCCTTGAAAGGAAGTGAAGCAAAATGGCTGAATAGAAGCTTCCAGCAATTGTGTCCCCCACAGGAATACCAAATTGAACAACTATCCACACAAAAAAACACCCTCCCAAGAACCAAAAATCACATGAGTGATTACACTATCTGGTTTTGACATCATATTAAGGAAAGAAGCACTGAATAGGGCAGGAAAGACAGTCTTGAGTCACCTACACCAGCCCTCCCTCATTCCCCAGTAGACATAAAGAGGAAACTCTGCATTTGGGGAAGAGGGGGTGGTGATTGTGAGACTTTGCATTGGAACTCAGGACTGCCTGTTATAGGAGGAAGCTCCACTGGGAAGAATTGAGCTGGTTCTCATGGAGGAAGCACTGGGATCACCCCTACTCACAGGGAAATCATCCAACCCAGTTGTCAGAACTGCCACTGTGGGCCAAAGGGCTCTGGGCCCCTGCATAAACTTGAAAGATAGCCTGGTTTAGAAGGACTGCAATTCCTGGGCTTAGAGCCAGTAGACTTGGGGCACATTCACACCAGTGAGAAATCAGTCAAAGCTGCCAAAGGAATGCTCATGTCACCCCTCCTCCAACCCCAGGCAGCACAGCTTAGAACTCTTGGAGAAACTCCTTCCCTTTTCTTGAGGAAAAGTGAGGGAACAGTAAAAAGGACTTTGTCTTGCAACTTGGACGCCAGCTCAGCCAGGGGAGAATAGTAGAATAGGGTGACAGGCAGAGTCCTGAGTTTCCTGTTCCAGGCCCTAGTTCTGGGACAAGATTTTTAAACCCACCCTGGGCCAGAAAGGAACCCACTTCCTTGAAGGGAGAGATCCAGGCCTGGCAGAATTCCTCACTTGCTGACTTGCTGACTAAAGAGCCCTTGAGACCTGAATAATAAGCAGTAGGAGCCAGGCAGTACTTGCCATAAGCTTTGTGTAAAACTCAGGGCCACATTGGTTTCAGGTGTAGCCCAGCACATTCCCAGCTTTGGTGGCTATGGAGTGAAATGCCTTCTTATTGCAAAAAGCAGAAGGAAGAGTAAAGAGTACTTTGTCCTGCACATTGGCAGTAGCTTGGTCATAGTGGAGCACCAAGTAGGATCCTTGAGGATCCCCCCCAGTTCCAGGTGTTGGTGTCTGGATGGCATTTTGGTACATATCCTGGGTCAGAGGAGAGCCACCAGGCCTGGAGAAAGAGAGTCAAAACTTACAGTGTTCACCACAAGATGAGTCAGAAGCCCTTGGACCTTGAGTGAACATTGATGGAAGCCAGGTAGTAGCTGCCGTGGGCCTCGGTTGGTGGTAGCCACAGAGAGAGACTCCTTTGCTTGAGGGAAAAGGAGGAAAGGGTAGAAAAGACCTTGTCTCGTGGCTTGGGTGCCAGCTCAGCCACAGTATAATAAAGTAGCAGGTAGACATTTTAGATTCCTGGACAGTATCTTTGGACCTGCGTGGGGCTAGGGGAAACGCACTGGCTTAAAGAAAGGACACAAGCCTGGCTACATTTGCCACCTACTAAATGTAGAGCCCTTGGGCCTTCAGTCAATATAGGTGGTATCCTGGCAATGGTTACTGTGGGCCTTGGGCCATGCTGGCTCTGGGTCTGACCCAATACATTCCCAGTGGTCATGGCCACAGGAGTTCTTGTATCATCTCTCCCTTAGCTCCAGGCAGCTCAGCACTGAGAGAGAGGCTGTATTTGTTTAGTGGAAAATAAGGGAAGAGAACAAAAGTCTCTGCTTGCTAAGTCTCCTGGGTCTTACCCAAGACCACCAAGGAGGTGCCTCTACAAATATATAAGAGTCACAGTGTTACTGGGCTTAGGGTGGCCCCTAAAGCAGATATGGCTGCAGTGACCAAAGACTTAGATCACTACAGCTAAGTCTCTTCAAATACCTGGACAGCCTTCCCAAGAAGGACAAGTAAAAACAGGCTTAGGCTGTGAAGATTAAAATACATCCCTAAGTATTCAATGCCAGACACTAACAAAAATCTGTAAGCATCAAGACCAATCAGGATAATATGACCTCAACAAACAAACTAAATAAGTCACCAGTGACTAACCCCAGGGAGACATAGATGTGTGACCATCTACACAGAGAAATCAAAATAGCTATGTTGAGGTAGCACAATGAAATCCAATAATAAGTAATTTAAGATCCTTCTCTGTAAATTTAATAATTTAAATTTAGTAATTTTTTTCAGGTAAATTTAATAAAGAGATTGAAATAATTATTTTATTTGAAAATATAATTTTATTTTAAAATTAATTTAAGATGATTATAAAATACAAATTAAAATAAAGAAAAAAACAATTAAATAGAATCAAGCAGAAATTCTGGAGCTAAAAATTGCAATGAACATACTCAAGAAAATATCAGTCTTTTAACAGCAGAATTGATCAGGCAGAAGAAAAAAATAGTGAGCTTAAAAGACAGGCTATCAGGTCGGGCGTGGTGGCTCAAGCTTGTAATCCCAGCACTTTGGAAGGCCGAGGCGGGTGGATCACAAGGTCAAGAGATCGAGACCATCCTGGTCAACATGGTGAAACCCCGTCTCTACTAAAAATACAAAAAATTAGCTGGGCATGGTGGCTCGTGCCTGTAATCCCAGCTACTCAGGAGGCTGAGGCAGGAGAATTACCTGAACCCAGGAGACGGAGGTTGTGGTGAGCCGAGATCGCGCCATTGCACTCCAGCCTGGGTAACAAGAGAGAAACTCCGTCTCAAAAAAAAAAAAAAAAAAAAAAAAAAAAAAAAAAAAAAAAAAAAAAAGACAGGCTATCTGAACATATACCGAGAGGAGAAAAAAGAAAAAAAAGAGTAAAAAAGTGACATCTCTTCAAACCTAGAAAATAACCTCAAGTGAGAAAACTAGAAGTTATTGGCCTTAAAAAGAAGGGAGACAGATGGATTGGAATAGAAAGTTTATTCAAAGGCATAACAGAGAACATCCCAAACCTACAGAAGGTATCAATATCCAAGCATAAGAGAGTTACATAACAACAAGCCAATTTTGCTGAAATAACCCTACCTCAGGGCATTTAATAATCAAACTCCCAAAGGTCAATTATAAAGAAAGAATCCTAAAAGCAAGAAGAGAAAAGAAACAAATAACATACAATGGAGCTCTGACATGTCTTCCAGCAGATTTTATGGTGCAAAACATACAGGCTAGGAGAGAGTGGCATGACATATTTAAATTGCTAAAGTAGAAAAACTTTTATAGTAGAAAAGTATATTTAGTAAAAATGTATTTCAAACATAAAGGATAAATAAAGACCTCTCCAGATAAACAAAAGTTGAGGGATTTTATCAGCACTAGACCTGTGCTACAAGACGTGCTTCCTGGGAAATCTGCAAGAGAGATCTTCAATGTGAAAGAAAAGAACATTCATGAGCAATAAGACATCATCTGAAGGAAAAGGAAAAAAACCTGGTAGTATTAAATGCACACAAAAAAACTCAATATTTTAACACTCCATTTGTGGTGTGTACACCACTTGTATCTTGAGTAGATGACTTCTTCCAAGTTTTTGGGATACTCAGTGGCTTCCAGACAACTCTGTGAAAAATCCCAGCCCACATGTTTGAGATGATCAGCTCTGAGATTATCAGCAATGGTTTCCCTGATATTGTTTATTCAGCCCTAAGAGCTATGTGTGAACCTTTAAGTCCCTCCATTAATTGTCCTTCCTATTTGGACTGCATGTAGACCAGCAATGTTTTTGCTGACTGAAATTGGATACCCTTATCACATTATCTGAATTTTGTCATTCTTTAAGCTTATGATCAAACATTCCCCACCTATTTTTATATGTTACCTTATATCTAAATTGATACCTAATTGCTAATGCAACCATATTAATATGTAGGGCTAGCTCTATTTTTACTTTTGTGAGAAACATTTCAACTATTTAATTAAAAATTAAAAAGTAAACACTCTAGCCAGCCCTCTCCTTCTCAAACCCCTCCAGAAGAAATCTCACTCAGAGCCAGTGACCTAGTTCAAATATTGTTTTCACTGTGTGGGGAACGCTCCCGTGTGAGACCCCTAAAAGGCGTGAGTCTCACTATACGGTGAGTTTGATCCCAAACACAGTTTTCTACTGGAGGCAGTCGAGCTATCCGGAATATAGGAACTGAAAGATGAATGATCAGTTTCTAATATCAACTACAATATCGTTTGGGCCTAAAACTATGCATTGCTGCTAGACCGAGTGACCCCCTGCTGGCAACCGGTTCCTGCTTTTAACCTTTTTATGACTTTAAGTATAATCCTTAAACCTTACTTACCAGACTGCCTTGCACCTTAGATAATGGTTTAACTGTCAATATTTGCAAAGCAAAATGCCACCATAAGGGATGGCTTTGATTCCTGACTCAGAGATTCCTGAATGGGGAAATTGAGTTGAGTTAGAAGTAGACAAAGGAGAATCCGGTTAAAAGATATTCTGATAAGCAAAACCAGAAAAACTTTTCACATCTCAGTTCTAAAACAAGATCAAACCGGAGATACCTGCAGCCAGGAGGAATAATGTCTGGATGCAAACAAGCTTTGTGATTACAGGAAATTCTGTTACTTTTTACAACCACTGATTGTGTATTTGACTTTTCAATTGTATAGGCCATGTAAGGTATACATTTGCATTTCCTCTTGCAACCATTGTGTATCTGATTTCTCTATTGTATAGGCCATGTGAGGCATACATTTACATTCCTCTTGCTATGACGTAAACCAGAGCCAAGAAAGTGTATTTATTCCTGGCCTTTGAAAAATAAAATTTGCTGTTTAGGCACAGCCTATCAGCCCTCCAGACGCCTCGCTTTCTCTCTCTCTGTCTTTATTATTTTCTCAGGCGCACTCCCTCTTCCAGGTATTGGGACCCTCTTGCAGGTCGAGAGACCCCCGGGCAGACGTGCCTACCCGTCCGGACGGTCCACGACATTTGGCGACCACGAAGGGACCTGGACACGAGGGATTACAGTGACGCACATCAATTAAGGAGTGAGGCTGCAGCAGTTAAGTTTTGAGTTGTTTTCTTAATCGTGTATATACAAGTGTTGATTTTCAAGTTTTCAGGCTGGAGTAAAACATGGGGCATTTAGAGTCTAAGGAATATAAGTTGTTTATACATTTTATGATTAAGACTAGAGGTCGTGATGTAAAGTTTAGTCATGTACAGAAATGTTTGCAAATTGTTCGTGAATTGTGTTCTTGGATCCCTGAAGGTGAAAGTTTGGATGAAAAAGCTTGGGGACTTAATGGAGAAAAGCTTAATCAATTTCGCTTTCCAGGTAATAATCTACCTCAAACTGTTGTATTGACTGCTGTTTGGAGAAAGCTTTGTGAATGTGTTTGTCCATCTGTTTCTCTCTTAGAAAATTTGACCACAGAAGCTTTGCCTCCGCATGATTGGGGCGGGGGTCCTCGCAGCAGGGCCAAAGGCCCAGAAACTGCTAGCTCAGTTTTAAACTGACATTTTTTTTTTCCTTTCTCTGCCAACTGCAAGCCCCGCCCGCTCAGGTCTCAGGCAAGCTACACCGCCTCAGGTGGCCAAATTTACATCCAAAATACAATTTAAGAAAAGCTTTCTAACTCTGTAAAGCAAGTGACTTGTTAGCTCATTAAAGTGTGAGGCCTGCAACTGCAAGGTTGTTGGTTCAAGTCCTCAGTAAATCTAGTCTTTTAGAAAAATTAAAGTTATTGTTTGGGCACCTCGTGGAATATTTACTCTAACTCCTGATAAGCCTATAGCGCAGCTTCTTGTCATACCTGTGAATACCTCTATAGGCAAACCCCTTTCCACTGAGACTCGAGGTTGCTCCGCTTTTGGATCCTCAAATCACGCTTATTGGGTGCAGTCTATTACTGCTACTCGCCCTGAATTGACTATATGGATTGCTAGCAAGCCTTTTAAGGGTCTGCTAGATGCTAGAGTTGATATTTTTGTTATTTCATCTAATCACTGGCCTTTACAGTGGCCTTCCTCCCCTTCTATGACTTCTTTACAAGGAATTGGAATGAGTAATAATCCTGAACAATCTACTAATTTATTAAAGTGGACTGATGCTTAGGGACATGAGGGATATTTTCGTCCTTATATCCTTCCAGGACTCCTGTTTAATTTGTGGGGTCGAGACGTTTTAGAAGTGATGGAAGCAAAACTTACTACTGGAAATTTTGCTTGGCAGATTATGAAAGGACAAGATTACCAAGAAGGAAAAGACTTAGGTAAAAATTTACAGGGAGTACCGGAGCCTATTTCTCCTTCTCCAAAATATGACAAACGAGGTTTAAGATATTTTTCCTAAGGGCCACTGATTCTCTCGATGCCCAGGCTGATCCTATTTGCTGGAAGTCTGATTCCCCAGTTTAAGTAGAGCAATGGTCCTTGTCTCAAAGATTTCTGCCGCTCAAGAGTTGGTTCAGGAACAGCTTGATGCGGGTCATATTCGGCCTACCAACAGTCCTTGGAATTCTCCTATTTTTGTCATTAAAAAACGTTCTGGTAAATGGAGACTATTACAGGACTTAAGGAAAGTTAATGAAACCATGGAAATTATGGGGCCGCTACAACCAGGCTTGCCCTCTCCTGTTGTGGTGCCGCAGGAGTGGCATCTTATAGTTATTGATTTAAAAGACTGCTTTTTCAACATTCCTTTGGCTCCGGCTGATTGCAAACGTTTTGCCTTTAGCATTCCATCTACCAATTTTGAGAGGCCTTATGATAGATATGAATGGGTCGTTCTCCCACAGGGAATGGCAAATAGTCCTACTTTATGTCAATCCTATGTTGCCAAGGCCATTTACCCAGTACGTCAGGACTTTCCTGATGCTCTGCTATTGCATTATATGGATGATTTGTTGCTGGCTGCCCCTTCGCAGTCTCTTTTATTTCAGGCATATGAACTCCTAAAATATTGTCTTAATAGAGCTAATCTTATCATTGCTCCAGACAAGGTTCAAACTGTTACTCCTTATCATTATCTTGGAAGACTCATTGAGTCTAACCAGGTCTCCTTTAAAACTCCACTTTTGTCCACAGGTAATCTTAAGACTTTACATGATTTCCAAAAGTTTTTGGGTGATATTAACTGGATTCGCCCTAGTTTAAAACTTACAACGGGTCAACTTAAGCCCCTCTTTGATATGTTAAAGGGTCCTTCCAAACCAACCTCTCCTAGATCGTTATCGGATCCTGCTAAACAGGCTCTGCAACTTGTGCATGACGCCCTCCGTCAACAAAAATTGAACAGAATTAAAGACAATATGCCATGGTGTTACTGCATTCTTCGCACTGCTTACACCCCTACTGGAGTTTTTTGGCAACAAGGGATTTTGGAATGGATCCATCTTCCAGCAAGTCGTGGTAAAGTTCTTTCCCCTTACTTTGACCTGGTGGCTACGTTGGTTGCTAAGGGCAGGCAACGTGCCTTAACTTTGTTTGGCACTGATCCTTTGAAAATTGTTGTTCCATATACTAATGCCCAACAGCAGTGGCTGTGGCAGTTTTCTGACTCTTGGCAAATTGCTTTTGCAGGTTTTTCAGGACAAATTTTGTGTCATTATCCTGCTGATAAACTACTACAATTTTATTCACAGTGCTCTCTTATCTTTCCACAAACCTGCGTTAAATCACCCTTGCATTCTGCTTCTTTAGCCTTTACTGATGGTTCCTCTTCTGGGATTGCAGCTGGAATGGTCAACAAACAGCCGTTTTCCTTCCAGACAAATGAACATTCAGCACAGCGTGTGGAGTTACTGGCAGTCCAGTATGTTTTAGAAAATTGGGATACGCCCTTAAATATCTATTCTGACAGTCAGTATGTGGTTAATCTGATACAAAATTTAGAGACTGCTCCTCTTTCCTTTTCAGACTCCTCTCCAATAATTCATCTCCTCCTTCCCTTGCAACAAGCGGTGAGAAAACGTTTTTATCCTTTCTTTATAGGACATATCAGGGCTCACTCTACCCTGCCTGGCCCCCTGACTGAGGGTAATTCATTTGCTGATCAACTTACTCAACATGTTTTCCCTGTTTTATCTCCTATCCAACAGGCCGAGGCTTCTCATGCGCTGCATCACCAAAGTGCGCGCAGCCTTCGTTTGCAATTTAAGATAACTAGAGAGCAGGCTCGACAAATTGTTAAAACCTGTACGGCTTGTTTGCCTCACCTGCCTGTTACCCAACATTATGGGGTTAATCCTCGAGGCTTGCAGGCAGGCCATATTTATCAAATGGATATCACTCATTTTGCACCCTTTGGTAAATTACAATATGTGCATGTTACCATTGACACCTATTCTCATTTTGTTGTGGCCTCTGCTCATACAGGTGAAGCTGTGAAGGATGTTATTTCTCACTGTTTACAAGTTTTCTCTATTATAAGACCCCCCAAGATTTTAAAGACTGATAACGGTCCTGCCTATACCAGCAAAGGTTTTGCTAACTTTTGTTCTCAGTTTCAGATTTGTCATCGCACTGGCATTCCCTTTAATCCTCAGGGTCAGGGCGTTGTGGAACGCTCCCATGCTGTTCTCAAAACTTTACTACACAAGCTCAAACAGGGTAGCACCCTTCACTTTATTCATAAGACGCCTCACAACTGGTTGCGTCATGCCTTATATGTCCTAAATTTCTTAACTTTGGATGCCAATGGCTTCTCCGCCGCCGACCGTTTCTGGCACCCTCAGGATAAGGCTACAGCTGAGGTCTTGTGGAAAGATCCTTTAGCCAACCAATGGCATGGACCAGATCCAGTCCTCATCTGGGGACGAGGACATGTTTGTGTTTTTCCCAGGTCTGCTTCCTCGCCAATTTGGGTACCTGAGCGTCTTGTCAAGCATGGACCAGTTCGACGGCAGAACAAACACCCTAATTCCTCGATTTCGTCGCCTGACACTGACACCGCCACCCCACCGGAGACGCCGCCGCCTGCGACAGGCACAACGAGTCTGCACACCGCTCCACGGCAATGCCCTGCCGACCTGGTCTCAACTTCGCCGTCTGACTGCCGAAGCGACCCAGCTTGTTCTTGAACAAGGACACTCCCGTTCCCCTGCAGTCATGTTTATTGCCATGATGGCTATATTGTCCTGCCAGGTTTCCCCCTCCCATGCTCACTCTGCTGATTCTTCTCAAATCCTTTGGGCTTATGTCCCAGACCCCCCTGGAAACTCTGCTACCCTAAACAACGCACTGCCCTTACCTATACCCTTTCTAGTGGTTTTACTCTTTATGATTGGTCTCTCCCTGCGCCGCTCTCTACCTCCTTTGACCGGTACCAGTCGCCCGGCGGCTGGGCCACTCCTATTTTTTCTACCTCCTCTGGCCGCACATACACGTCTCTCTGGCGTCTTTTTACTGCTCTTACCCCTAGTTATTGGAAGGCAGGTACCCACAGTGTTTCTTACCCTTCTCGTTCCCAACATTATGTTCAAGCCTGTGTTGCTTCTCCTTACGCCTTACTTTATGGTCATATTAACATTTCTGTCTCTTCTGGTCACTACCATATTTCTTGCCCTTCTTGCACTCTTACCAACTGCATTGATTCCTCTATTTTTCCTACCCACACTATTCTTGTCGTTCATCAACCCCCTTATGTTATGCTTCCTGTTAATGTTTCTGGCCCCTGGTATGATGAATATAGCCTGCAAATTTTACATGACATCCGCGATTTAATTGTCCGCCCCAAACGTTTTCTGGGTATTCTTATTGCTAGTATTTTGACTATTGTTAGTGTTGTGGCCACGGCTGCCACAGCAGCTGTAAGTTTAGCTCACAGTATTCAAGCTGCCACATTTGTTAACCATCTAGCCCATAATGTTTCTGTTTCTTTGGGTACTCAAATTGATATTGATTCTAAATTGGAGGCTAAGCTTAATGCTTTAGAACAAACTGTTACTGTTTTGGGTGACAAGGTTCATAATCTTCAGTCTCGTCTTCGTTTCCGTTGTCATGCTGATTATAATTCCATTTGTGTTACTAGTGCTCCTTATAATGACTCAGAATGGGACTGGCCTCTGGTCCGTGCCCATCTACAAGGCATTTGGAGCCACAACAATCTGTCTTTAGACATTTTTCGCTTACAGCGTCAAATTCATGCTATTGACTTTTCTCGAAGACAGCTGCCGCAGGATGCCACTATTGCCCGCGACATTGTGGACACGTTGTCCTCTTGGACTCGTGGTTTTCATTTACCTTCCCTTTCTACCTTAATTGGCATTGGAGGTTTTCTCCTTGTACTCATCATTCTCTTGCCGTTCCTCTTCCGCCTTGTGTTCTCCTCCCTCCAGCACCTTCAGCTCAAACTTTTTGAGCTGCATTTAAAAACAAAAAAAGAGGGAATTGTGGGGAACGCTCCCGTGTGAGACCCCTAAAAGGCGTGAGTCTCACTATACGGTGAGTTTGATCCCAAACACAGTTTCCTACTGGAGGCAGTCGAGCTATCCGGAATATAGGAACTGAAAGATGAATGATCAGTTTCTAATATCAACTACAATATCGTTTGGGCCTAAAACTATGCATTGCTGCTAGACCGAGTGACCCCCTGCTGGCAACCGGTTCCTGCTTTTAACCTTTTTATGACTTTAAGTATAATCCTTAAACCTTACTTACCAGACTGCCTTGCACCTTAGATAATGGTTTAACTGTCAATATTTGCAAAGCAAAATGCCACCATAAGGGATGGCTTTGATTCCTGACTCAGAGATTCCTGAATGGGGAAATTGAGTTGAGTTAGAAGTAGACAAAGGAGAATCCGGTTAAAAGATATTCTGATAAGCAAAACCAGAAAAACTTTTCACATCTCAGTTCTAAAACAAGATCAAACCGGAGATACCTGCAGCCAGGAGGAATAATGTCTGGATGCAAACAAGCTTTGTGATTACAGGAAATTCTGTTACTTTTTACAACCACTGATTGTGTATTTGACTTTTCAATTGTATAGGCCATGTAAGGTATACATTTGCATTTCCTCTTGCAACCATTGTGTATCTGATTTCTCTATTGTATAGGCCATGTGAGGCATACATTTACATTCCTCTTGCTATGACGTAAACCAGAGCCAAGAAAGTGTATTTATTCCTGGCCTTTGAAAAATAAAATTTGCTGTTTAGGCACAGCCTATCAGCCCTCCAGACGCCTCGCTTTCTCTCTCTCTGTCTTTATTATTTTCTCAGGCGCACTCCCTCTTCCAGGTATTGGGACCCTCTTGCAGGTCGAGAGACCCCCGGGCAGACGTGCCTACCCGTCCGGACGGTCCACGACACACTGCTTGAAGAAGCTCTTATAGTGGGGACAGTAATTCAGTGTTTGGAAAATTACGCCAGCTGATTCATGTAGCATCAAGCTCATGTCTGGCACACAGCAAGCCCTAAATGATTATTAATTATTTAATATTAATAATAATTAGGAATTGTAATGTCACCACCACTGTAAATCTCTCTTGGATTCTCTCAACCAGAAGTAACCCCTTCTTTCTGTAGACAGTTCCAACAGTCACAATCTCTTTCTTTGTTTCCCTATATGACAGTGAAGACTTTAAGAATGAGGCAGGCATAGCCATCTCAGAATCATTAATGCCTATTGAAAAAGTTGGCACACAGTAAGTCTTCAATCAACCTTTAAAGACATCTTAAAGACGGAAGAAAATCTAGACATCATATTTTTCAAACTCTTCTTATTTTTCTGAAACAGAGTACTCTTCAAAAGAAATCTTCAGCAGAAATCTGTTGTATGAAAACATAAAAGAGTTTTTTGGGGGGGTTTAAGGTCTTCAGAACCTTCTCTCTGTACCATACTCCCTACTTAGTAGTTTTTAAGAGATTCAAGAGGGTCCCAAGAGATCTTCAAAGAACATTTAGGGGAAAAATAACATTTGCACGCACACACACACACACACACACACACACGAGACTGTAAAAGGATAAATAATTTGCTTAACTCCAAAAACAGTGGCTATTGTTTACTCTGTGCTGATTGTGTGCCACACACTGTGCAGACACTTCCCAGGCATTACCTTTAATCCTTGCGGAAATTCTGTGAGGCAGGCATAGCAGGCATAGCAGATACAGAGGAAACAACTGCCAGTTAGCTCACACAGCTGATGCGGCAGAGCTGGGATATCATTGCAGGGCCTCTGTTTCTGAAGCTCCAAATCTGAACCAATGTTGTATCTTTGTTTTATTAAATCAGTGTCAGAACAACAACAACAAAAATTCTCTTCATGGAAATTTATTTTGTTGAGGAAGACAGATAATAAGCAAGATTTTTTTTTCGGAAGTGAAATATACATTTGGTTAGTTGGGATAATTAATAAGGGAAAAAACAGGGAGAAAGAGTTGTTGGAATTTTATAAATTTCTTCTGGATGACTGAAAAGAGAGATGAATTAAACTCCTTCATCGCTTGATTTAAATAACATCCTTATAGTCTCATCTTTCACTTGTCATCACACTCAGCGAAATGCTCACGGAAACTGAGTACTTTCTTGAATCCATTATTTCTTTCTAGGAAGCTTTCTTCCTTTTCTACCTAGAAAATGCCAGCTTACCCAGGTCAAATTTTATCTCCGAGAAACCATCTGTGATTCAATGGGAAGGCGTTAGTTTGTTACTCTGGAGGCTTTCTCAACATCACCGTAGGCTAGGAATCATCACTTTGACTTTTGATTATTTGCTTGTGATGAGCTGTTAGCAAGAATCTGCAAGCATTAAAAGGCAAAGACCTTGTCTGTTTCCCTTTTGAAATGCCAGCAGCCAGTGGGGGGCTTAGGTATCAGGGAGACTCAATAAATACCTGTTAAAATAAATTCACAGTAAAATGAGTGGGAAGAAACTATCTAAGGGATATGGGAACTTTCTCTTGTTGGTATTGTGAGTTCTGTCCTGATAATGAAATATACACTTGGGCTACATTAATTTAAATATCTTCATTGATGTTTCCCTGAATATAGCATTACATTTTTAAAATATAAGAAGGCAAAATAAGAAACAGGTTTAAAAACAGTTTCGCATACTTGACAAATCTATATCTGTAAACACTACATTTAAAAATCTGACATAATTTTTAAACCCAATTTAAATAATACATATACTCAACACAGAAACACATACACATGTAATTACGTATGCATATAAATATATTGATTGATATTTACAGTGCTACATCTACATAGGAAACATGCCATATGTTCTCTTATGTAACCTTTTTTAAGATCACAAGTTTCTCACTGGGATCCTGTGAGATGCTAATATTTTAAATTTTCCAATGAGTCAACTGAGATTGGGAATTATCTTTCAACAGTATGAAGAACTGTCAGCACTTGCTCAGTGTTGGTCACGGTGCTGAATTTCTTCCTTTATTTCACTCTCATGGCTTAAAGGAACACTTGAGCAACTGGAGACTAGAGAGTCTAATGATCATTGCCCAAGAACATGATCAGAATGTTGAGTGAGACCCAGCAGCCTTGACACTGGAGTCTACTTCTGTATCCCCAGTGTTACTTTGCCTCATACACAGGTAATACATGTGATGCCAGGGCTGGAATGAAGTCCCTTGATCCAGAGGCCAAGCTATGTGTTTCACATTGGAGTATATCTTCTAGTGGTTCTTGTGGACACCTTGAGCTATATATACACAGACTGACCACTTCTTGTGCAAATATTTGCAACAAATGAATATCTATGTTTATCTAATACTGCTCTAAACTTGTCTTATTTTTAAAAATTGACTTCAAGTGCATATACTCCCCTCCTCAACCTACGATGGGGTTAAGTACTCAAATATCCATCTGCTAAAGTTTAGATTTGTTTTGTTTGCCCCTGCCAAGCCTTATGTTGAAATTTGATCACCAGTATTGGAGGTGGGACCAGTGGGGAGGCGTTTGGGTTGTTGGAGGTGGCTCCCTCATGAATGGCTTGGTGCCTTCTTCTCAATAATGAGTGAGTTCTCACTCTATTAGCTCTCCAGAGAACAGATTGAACCTGGCACCTCCTCCTTTCTCCATTCTTTCATTTCTTGCCTGCTCCCCTTTGCCCTCTATCATGAGAAGCAGCAGTGTGAGATGCTCACCAAAAGCAATGATTGCATCGTACTTTGTGTACATCCTGCAGAACTGAGGGCCTAATAAACCTCTTTTCTTTATATATTACCCAGCCTTGGATATTTCTTTATAGCAACAAAAATGAGCTAAGACATCATTCAAGTTGAAAAATTGTAAGTTGAACCATTGTAAGTCCAGGGGTCTTTCAATTTATGATGGAGCTGTGTTCAACAAATCCATTGTAATACTAAAAAAATTATACATCAAATCATCATAAGTCTGGGACTGTCTGTATTACACTCATACTTAAAAATAAAGTATATATTCAATAACCATACAACCTGATACATTTTCCCATATCAAAGACATTTGTGCTGAATAAGCAGACATTGCTGGGACCCTGGAGAAAATGTCCCTTGTTTTCCAATTACCTTCTCTCATTCCCAGTGTAGGCCACCTGTATTCCAACTTCTAAAAGTATAGGCATATTTTGCCTGTTTTTTGAATGCATATATTGAATTGTTCCGTAATACTAATCTTATTTAACCTTTTTTGAGTGTGTGTTCTCACCCAGAAATTCTGGAATACAGTGTAGCATATTAGAATAAACACCAGAATGAAGATCAGTTACCTGGTGATGCTGAGATTCAGCTGTCAACTTGAAACTGTCTGTAACACAGAGGAGACGCTGCAGGTGCAGTGGCTTCACTAGCACTTCTTCCAAGTTATTGGGATCCTCAGTGGCTTCCAGATGACTCTGTGAAAAATCCTAGCCAACATCTTTGAGATGATCAGCTCTGAGATTATCAGCAATGGTTTTCCTGATTTTGTTTTCCAGCCCTAATAGCTATGTGTGAATCTCTAAGTCCCTCCATTAATCGTTCTTCCTATTTGGACTACATATAAACCAGCAATGTCTTCCCTGACTGATATTGGATACCCTTATCACATTATCTGAATTTTGTCATTCTTTAAGCTTATGATCAAACATTTCACCTGTTTTTATATGTTACCTTATGTCTAAATTGATGCAGGCAAATATCACAGGCTATAATATCAGTCTTAATTATAATGCTCCTACATATGTGATGAAGGACAAAACTATATTCAGAGTGGAAAGCAAGATGGCATAGCATCAAAGAGCAGTGGGACATTGGCTTTGGACTACCTGCGTTTATGCTCCTGCTCTATCCCTGAGTAGTTGTGAGAGCTGGAAACAAGTCTCTTCATGAGACTCAGTGCTATGGATTGAATGTTTGTTCCCCCTCCAAAATTTATGCTGATATCTAATCGCCAATACAACCATATTAATATGTAGGGCTTTCCAGAGGTGTATTAGATCATAAGGTCATCACCCTCGTGAATGAGACCAATGCCTCATCGAAAAGGCTTCTCACAGAGTGTACACCCTTTTGCCCTTCCATCCTTTCTGCCATTTAAGGAAAAAGCATTCAACCCCTTAAGAGGCACAGTATTCAAGGCTCCATCTTGGAAACCTCCTTAGACACAAAACCAACTGGCAGCTTGATCTTGGGTTTCCTGACACCCAAAGCTGTGAGAAATAAATTTTATTGTCTACAAATTACCCAGTCTCAAGTTTTTTTTTTTCTTTTTTTAATTGCATTTTAGGTTTTGGGGTACATTTGAAGAACATGCAAGATAGTTGCATTGGTACACACATGGTGGTGTGATTTGCTACCTTCCTCCCCATCACTTATATCTGGCATTTCTCCCCATGCTATCTCTCCCCAACTCTCCACCCCCCACTTTCCCTCCCCTGTTTCACCCCAACTGACCCCAGTGTGTGATGCTCCCCTCCCTGTGTCCATGTGTTCTCATTGTTCAACACCCACCTATGAGTGAGAACATGCGGTGTTTGGTTTTCTGCTCTTGTGTCAATTTGCTGAGAATGATGGTTTCCAAGTTCATCCATGTCCCTACAAAGGACACAAACTCATCATTTCTCAAGTCTTTTTACAGCAGCACCAATGCACTAAGACTTCCAGTACGAGGGTCATAAGTATTTGTTGCTTCTAGTGATAGTGAATGCTAAATGCTAAACCCAGTGACTGGGTTTACTAAACATTCAATAACTGTTAAGGCATCTATTCTTTTGAGTCCATCTTAGGAGGCTAGTAACCGACATGATAATTTTAAGAAAGATTTTGATTTAAATAGCAAACTGGAAAAAGAATCTTGCAATTAAGGAAATATTTTTCATTTATATTAAAACTTTGACTCATACAACATATTTGGATCCTCATAAGGTTGGATATAAATGAAGCCTAATATATTTAATAATAATAATATTCTACATCATATTATTTAGCATACATTTCTTGTATTGATTTATGTCATATACTGATGTAAGGGACTAATTTTCATTATCTGGAATTTTTGTTATAAAGAACATTAAGGAGGCAAAATTAGAGACAACATAGCAGTTTTTGGATATCCAGCCTCTATTCATAGCTAATGCATTTATCACCTTGCAGTCAAATAGTATGGGGTATTCTTCTACCTTCTGGTCAAAACTAACAGATTTAATAAGTTCACAGAGGTATTTATGCTTTGAGCATAAAGGTGAAAATTAAATAACTTGAGGATTTCAACACTGCAAAAATTCCTTCCCTGCATAAAGCTACATTTACCACCAAGCATTTAGGAAAAAAAAACGTATAATAAGAGTATTAAATAATTATTTTAATAAACACTATTATATTATTTTATTGTTTTAATATTTTGGTGACATAATAGAATATATCATTTTAATTTTAATTATTTTAAATTTGTATTCATGAGTAAGCTTTCTTAATCATCAAAAAATCATTTTTAATACAGGGAAAATAATCTTGTTACATCAGTCAGAAAAGACTTCTCATGCTGTAGTAACAAATGACCTCAACATCTCAGTGACTTGCAGCAAGAAATGTGTAGTTTTAGCTCATTCCACATGTCCATCACAGGGTGGAGTGAAAGGCAGGAAGCTGATTATTTTAGTTTTTCAGGGTCCCTGGCTGGTGATGTTGCCATGGTCCTGAACATTACCAGTGACTTTGCCAGAAGAAAAGGATAATGCAGAGAAGCATGACGTGGCCCCAAAATGACACATGCCACTTTCCTCTTGGTTTATCAGCCCCAAATAGTCACAGGGCCTCTCCAAACTTCACGTAGGAAATGAAATGTCATACTACTATGTGCCCAGAATGAAAGAGTGTGAAAAAGAGCCAAAAAAAAAAAAAAATTACGAAGAGCCTTCATGATATCATTTCTTCCCTACCATGTGAAACTGTGAGAATCAAAGTAAGTGTGCAAAAAACGATTTTGCAAATTGTAAACAACTGTAAAAATATAAGAGATAGTAATGTTACAATGAATGCATTTATTCAAAAATCAGAAAGCAGAATATGGGACTAAAGATTAGATTTTATTTACTGAGAAATTGGGATATTTATGGTCTCAGTAATGTTAATACCAGAGTACCTCATATACTTGTGGTCCTAGTTTTTATCTTGAGGCAGATAAACTTTCTGCCCTGCCTTCCACACTTAATAGTAACTCATGTTCATATTCCCATTCCTCAAATTAATTAGGACCCACAACTGTGATAACAGTTTTCTGTCAGTGGTTCTATCACGAGAGCCATATAATGTTGATTTCAACAGCTGGCATTTTACCATTCGTTTCACTTTTCAATTTTTACTTTCTAACTGTATACATTTTCTCACATATGTTGATATAAAACTTACATGGAAAATGAAGAGAAATAAAAAACAAGGTTAACTCTATAAGAGTTGATTTCCCCAAGGTTACTAATAATATGCGATGATGAGAAAGTTCAAAGGTCATTGGAATTTTATTTCTTCTGGTGAATATCAGTAAAGTATGTTGCTATTACAAAGCTATCACCATGCTGAAAAGCTCAACTCATTAAGTAGATTACTCAAAAGTACGAGTCATAAAGTCATTTGGAAATCTTTTGTAATTTTTGAAACATTTTATTTTTTATGCATGTAAGAGAAACAGAAGAGATGAAAGAATAAACGTATTTATTTGATACTCTCAAATTATAATCCATACTTTTTGTGCAGCTTACTTGTATTTATTCTCTCTGATATTTGCTGCTTCTGATAAACACTTTTCTACCTTGTTGAGCTAGCCTGAGTGTTTCTCTCTACTTTTTTTCTATAACCCATCCAAAATATTAAGGGAGTTTTGCTGTAGATTCTTAGTTTCTGTGGATGTCCCTCTGTTTGATTCTCAACCTGTCTTATAATAAAAGTAATTGAATTCTCATACTTTACTGAACATTATCTTAAGTTAATAGACTACTGTGTATTAGATTCCTACTTTTCTCATTTACTGCCTAGTCCCTTAGACTAACAAAAAAGCAAACAATTATTCCATAGTGTTTGGGATAATGCAAGGGTATAATAATGATATTAGTTGTGCTAATACAGTCAGCTACCTTTTTAAAGCACTGACTATATATTCGAAATTATGTTAAGCAATACTTCTCTATATATTTCAATTAGGTTTTATAACAATTAATGGGAAGAATACCATTATCCTCTTTTGTTTTTAAGAATGGAGATATCTGCTGTAGTTTGTGTATTTATGGAACATCTAGCCACCCCCACCTCCAAAAAAAAAATTAGTCATTGAAATCTAATCACCAACTTTAAGGCATTAGGAAGTAAGATCTTTGGGAAAAGATTAGGTCATGAGTATGGGGACCTGATAAATGAAATTCACGCCTTTACAAAGTAGGACCCAGAGACACCCCTTGCCCTTTTCACCACGTAAGGATACAGTGAGAAGGCACTCACTATGAACCAGGAAAAGAGCTCTCATCAGACACAAAATCTGAACTTTGATCACAGTCTTCCCAGCCTTCAGCACTGTGAAAAATAGAGTTCTGTTTTTTAGAATCTACCCAAATTATGTATTTTTTCATTATAGTGACTTATATGGACCAAGACAGAAAATTGATACCAAGAAGTACAATGTTGTTATATTATCTAAAACTGTGAAAGCAACCTTGGAACTGGGTAGTGGGTAGACACTGAAAGAGTTTCATGATGACTTCGAAAAAAAAGCCTACATTGCTATGAATGAACCTTATGGAGTGATTCTGGTGAGGGCTCAGAAGGAGAAAAACTGCGGAGGAAGCCTCAATCTTCTTAAAGAATACATAAGTGGTCAGAAAGAGAATGTTGGTAGAAATATGGACCATGAAGTCCATGTAAGGAGCCTGATGGAAATGAGGAACATGCGATTTGGCAGTGGAGGAAAGGCCATTCTTGTTATAAGGCAGCAAAGAACTTGGCTGAATTGTTTTATGCCCTGGTGTTTGTAGCAGGTAGAACATGTAGGCAATGAAATTGAATATTTGGCTGAGGAAATTGCTAAGCAAAATGTTGAAGATATAGCTTAGCTTTTCTTAACTACTTATAGTAAAATTCAAAGAGAGATGCGATTCAAAGACAGGATTCTTAATCAAAAGAGAAGAGGAATTTAAAATTTTTAAACAATTTTAGCCTATCTATACTGAAAAGGAGAGAAAGCATATTCAGCAGAGAACTCCAAGGGTATGGCCAAATGACTATCTGATAAGAAGATTGGTCATCTAGTACCTATTGTCCAAGACAATGGAAGAATGACTGTGCAGGCAATTTAGAAATCATCAGGGCTGCCACAGTGTGTAGAGTTCATAGTGACTATGGTATTATTGCAGAGATCTCACATTAATATAATGCCCAATGGCATGTAATTCCAGCCCAGGGAAGCCAAAGGTGCCTGACCTAGGTACAGAGTGGCTGCAGAGATGGGGTCACAACTGAGAATCATTTTGTGGGTGGGACCCAGGCATAGAGAGCAACTGCGAAGGTGTTAAGGTCTTTTTAGTTTTTTTTGTTCATTTCTATCCTATTTCTTCCTCTTGGAACAGGAGTTTCTATCCTATATGTGTCTCACAATTGCACTTTGGAAGTACATACTTGTTTGGTTACATAGGTTCACCATCGGAGGGGAATTGGCCTCAGGGTGAATAGTACCCTGAATTTTGTTCACATCTGATTTAAATATTTTTTAGATGAGACTTTGGACTTTCATTTGAATGTTGATGTTGGACTGAGTTAATACTTTGGGGGTTATTGAAATGAAGCGAATGTATTTTGTTTGTGAGAAGATCTTGGGGAGCCAGAGGAAAAATGCTATGGTCTGAATGTTTTTATACCTACAAAACTCATGTGCTGAAACCAAATGACCAATATGATAGTTACAGGAGGTGGAGGCTTTTGGAAGTGATGGAGTCATGAGGGAAGAGCCTCCATAATAGAACTAGTGCCCTTATAAAAGAGGTCCCAGGGATACTCCTCACACCCTCCACCATATGAGAACACAGTAAGCAGGTGCTGTGTACGAATCAGGAAATCAGCCCTCACCAGACACCGAATCTGCCAGTACTTTGATATTAGACTTCACAGGTTTCAGACTTGTGAGAGTGAAATTTCTCTTTCACAAGTTATTTATAAACTACACATTTTATGGTATTTTGATATAGCAGCCTGAATGGACTAAGACAACACCCATGTTTGAACTGCTTCATAAAGTTGTTCTAAATTATACATCATTACATGTCAGAACCTTGACACCTATTTTATGTGATTCAAGATTCAAAGCAAAGACAAAGCATGGAATATGAACATTCTTGAGTTAGAAAAAAAAAGCGTTCATACATTATGAACAAACAGAAAACTATCATAGGATAGTTGAATTCAATAATATTAGAGGCCAGCACTTTGGGAGGCCGAGGGGGGTGGATCATGAGGTCAAGAGATCGAGACCGTCCTGGTCAACATGGTGAAACCCCGTCTCTACTAAAAACACAAAAAATTAGCTGGGCATGGTGGCGCGTGCCTGTAATCCCAGCTACTCAGGAGGCTGAGGCAGGAGAATTGCCTGAACCCAGGAGGCGGAGGTTGTGGTGAGCCGAGATCGCGCCATTGCACTCCAGCCAGGGTAATGAGCGAAACCCTGTCTCAAAAAAAAAAAAAAATAATAATAATAATATTAGAGGCAACACAGTTCATAATCGACAAACACACAGGTAAAACAATAAATTGTATTATTTGCCCAAAGAGAAGAGAGAAATAACCATGATCTGAAATTTGCTGAACAGACTTTAGTTATGAGGATTTTATTTATCTTTTCATTAGTGGTTCTGTCACTGAAGCGAATGAGGCATATACACAGGGACTATGTCAGTTTCAGGAGACATTGTTTCTTTCTTTACTCCTTCAGTTCTCCATTTTTCAGCTGTGCAAGCTATTTATGTGATTGACACCTGTATTTCCTTTATATTGTAATATAGTCATCCTATACAATTAGGGGTAAAAAAAATATAGCTTATTCTACCGGTGGCACGTATTTGATGAGATAATGGACATAAAAACTAGAAAACATTTAAACTGGTATTGAGAGCTTCAACAAGTTGATAAAATGACAAAGATATGTAGGGAAGATGGATGCTGTTTACATTGTGTCATTTTATTTTCCAGAAAGACAAAGATAGATTTGATATTATGAAATGGCAATTCTGAAACCCAGGAGATAGTTTGGTCTTTCTGAGCTTTTACTCCAGTGTCCACTTGTCCAACAGAGTCACCTTTCACTTCTCGGGGCAGAGGGTAAGCTATAAACACAAATCTGATTGGCAGAACTCTGGAGTCTGGTTGGGCAATTGTATTTTGCACTCCAGTTGCTCATTAAATCTTAAATTAAGGAATGTAGGTATGTATAAATGACTAAAAAGATGGAAGAACAGTAGGCTGTCTGGCTACATGACATGAAAAGATGTTTGAGTGAATGATACGATAGATAGCTTAGACACAGGAGCTGAGTCCACAGCTTATTCCTTCCTTCCTTCCTTCATTAAAAAGTGTTGATTGTTTAGCCCAAGGAAGCCATCATAATAGATAGAATGACATGTATGACATGGTGCTTGCTTCAAAATATTTAAATTCCAGCACAGAAAAATGTATAATGCAAGACACAATGACAGATGGTTCTTGAGAGAAGTTTGGATAAATGTGAATAAAAATTCACAAGAGTCACAGATTTTGTAAAGAAAGGGATGATTCATGGAAGATTTTGTGAAAAGGTTATATTACTAGACAGAATGATGCAAGTTCAAAGATGTGGGAAGGGAAGACAAATTAATCAATATCCACTTGTGATGAAGGAGATATTTGGCAGTGTGTATAAAGTTTCCTGGCTCAGATTTGATTTTTCTTGCCTTTCTCCTATTTAGCTCTTGTTATGATCTCCCATGATGGCAAAAAGGTAAGATAACTTGGCCGGACGTGGTGGATCACACATGTAATCCCAGCACTTTGCGAGGCTGAGGCGGGCAGATCACTTGAGGTCAGGAGTTTGAAATCAGCCTGGCCAACATGGTAAAAACCATCTCTACTAAAAATACAAAAAATTATCTGAGCATGGTGGTGCTTTCCTGTTGTCCCAGCTGCGTGGGAGGCTGAGGCATGAGAATCACTTGAAACTGGAAGGCAGAGGTTGCAGTGAGCCGAGATCATGTAGCTGCACTCCAGCCTGGGTGACAAAGTGAGACCGTCTCAAACAACAACAACAACAAACAAGAACAAAAAGAGGTAAGAGATTCTAAAAAAAAAAAAAAAAAAAAAAAAAAAAAAAGGTAAGAGATCCTGATTCTATTACTGATCACACAATATTTGATATGCAAATTACTTAATCTCTTTAACCCTCACCAGACTCACATATACAATGGGAATGACAGTGCCAGGCTTGAACTTAAAGCTCTAGAGGTGTCTGTCTAATGAATAAATGTGTACCAGGAATGAAATTCAAGAATTGGTGGGGGTCGGTGTGTATACACGGGGATTAGAGAAACTCTGAAGTTGTTTTCAGCCTTTAGTTTCTGATTATTGTTACCTTATAACATTTTGTTGTGTGACATAAGAATATTGTAACATTTCAGAGAAAGAGGGAGGAGGGATAAAGTGGAGAAGCAGGTTCTATGAAATGGCAACATTAAGTTACCTTCATGTAGCACTTGAGAGTTTACTTGAGTTTCTCCACCAATCCATTATTTTATATCAACTTCACACCACCCTGGTTCCACAGGGAGCACCATGCACTAGAAACAGTGCAGAAACTCCACTGAGCAGATAAAATTTCATAATGTGGTTTTGTGTCAAAATACAAATTTTCAGAAATATCACTCTTTAATATATTTAGCAATTGCATGGATGATGTACTATCCCTGAACTAAAATTACTCTCTCTATAAATAATCTGCAATTTGGCAGGATTTTGCACAGATGCCTCAGTGCCCGCCTCATTACATGCATCTGTGTGTGAATTTATTTTTTGACATTTGCATTTTTTATTGACTCCACAACTTTGGCAAGGTGAAAGGCTTGCGGTGGTTAGGGACCATGTGCTAGTATTGCGAGTGGTTTGAATATAATGCCTTTGCCAATGAGCATCCCACACTGTTTAGTTTCTGAGCTGCCATTCTCCAATGGATTTCTGTCACTCTAAAAACATGCTTGGCTAGTCGAGGAAATTATCTGAACTATGTTGGAGACTTCAGTTGATGGTCCAGTAATCACACTAGTCCTTTCATTCTAAATGATCCATCTCAAATGACCTTTTCACATAGAGTTCTCTCTTAAGTGATTTATCCTAATAAGACAGGGTACTCACTGAAAATTATCATTGTATTATGTGCACGGTTTACATACCACCTCTTACTGTGTGCTATGATCTCCAGGGACTGTAGAGAGGAACATCAGTCTTCCACTACAAAGCTACCATTAAGCTCTACCTAAGGAACCTCGGCATTCCCCTATGAGAGTGTTTGTGTCAGAATCACCTAGAATTTAGTTCACATTATTGAGATTCTGGAGTCCCTTTGAGGCAAACAGTTAAATATAAAAATGCGAAGGGCTCTGGCATGAATCTGGTATAATGACTATAAATAAATAACTGGACCCCACAATAAAAATGCATTTTCTTTTTTTTAAGGACTAAATATAATTTTCATGTTTTTTTTTTAAATAAAATCACCATTAAAATTTAACTATTGGCCAGGCGTGGTGGCTCATGCCTGTAATCCCAACCATTTGGGAGGCCAGACCAGGCAGATCATGAGGTCAAAAGATCAGGACCATCCTGGCCAACATGGTGAAACCCCATCTCTACTAAAAATACAAAAATTAACTGGACGTGGTGGTGTACACCTGCAGTCCCAGCTACTCAGGAGGCTGAGGCAAGATAATGGCTTGAACCCAGGAGGCAGAATAATTTTCAGTAAGACAAGATCGTGGCACTGTACTCCAGCCTGGCAACAGAGTGGGACTCTGCCTAAATAATAACAATAATAATAACTATTTTAGTTATTACTGAATGAGTCCATATTTATTCCTTGTATATGTTCGCAATGTAATAATATAGTCTCCACATACACATGCATAGATGTGTATGCTTTTATATATGAAAGTATGTATAAAATAAGAATAGAACATCCAAAAACTCCTTACTTCAAAATTTGGTTTGTTACTTCATTGGCCACATATTTTACATGTAATCTGACATAATCACAATTTTATGTAGAATTTAAAGGTAAAAAAGTTGTAGATAAGTTAATATCTGCATGGTTACCCAATCTTAAAAAATAGAATAACTATTTACATGTTAAAGTGTGTTTGATAATTGTTTCCTGTTTTAACACCAACATGAAGAGTTATAATACTGTTAGTATACCAAGTGTTCTGAGGCTTCTTGCCGTAGAGAATTCTTTTTAGTGTCATTTAATTGGGTGTGGGCGGTTCTCAAAAATTATTTGATAGATAGTGTTTTGTCCGTGAACATACATGAGCACATTAGGTTCTTGAAGAATTGGTGCACTACTGTTCTTATTTTGAAAAATATTAAATTAGAGACTTTATATACATTTTCTAATTTACTCTTACTTTTTCCATGGGTTATTGTAGGGGATATCTGTTTTGTTTTTGTTTTTTTTTAATTTTATTTTTTATTTTTATTTATTTACCTAAAACTTTTCTTCTGGCTGACAAATATCTTAAATTTGCTGTGAAGAAAAAAAGTCACTCTTATCTACCTTCAGCATTAACTATAAAGGGAGGCTCTGTAGGATTAAATGAACAACTCATTCATTAATCTATTCATTTGTGAATTTATTCATTCAAAAAAACATATGGAGCTTCATCTGACATGCCAGGCATTTTTACAGGTACTTGAGATACAGCTTAAAACAAGACAGGCAAATCATTGCACCCATAGTTGTACAAACAAACAAATACGTAAATGAAATGCAGAGAAGATCGGAGGTAAAGAACGCAATGGAGAAAAACCTAAACAGGGAAGGGGGCATTGACACTGGTGGTGTGACATGGAGACTTCCTTGCCCATCGTAATTTATGGAAAGGAAAATGGAAGACCTCATAGTTCCGTGCTCTGTGGTGGCTGAAATTAGTAAAATTAAAATAATGATATTGGTTTGGAGATACTCATTCAGTAAATGTTTGTTAAATGGTTACCAAGTCAGGCTCAGCTAAAACATTATGGATATGGTAATTAATAAAACAAAGATCTCTGATGTCATGAATATAGTTGTGTGCTAGAAAATGTTTGAGAACAAACTCTTCAAAAATTCAAAGCGAGTCTTGATTTGGATCATTCATGAGTGTTTATTAGCTAAATAATACACCCTGACCAACTACAAGCTACTACTTACATACAAAGTTGGGAAGAGTAAGTACATAATTGACTTTTAAATGAGAATAAGAGCAGGCTCAGATCCACCATTGCATGTGTCTTATATTCTGTCCTGTAATATAAATGTACTAACTGATTAAATCAACATATACAGTGGCAGGTGATAGGTTCTAGGAAATAAAAGAGAATAAATTAGTGTAAGAAGGAATCAGGATGCTGAAGCGAGGGAGAGTAGAGTGCAATAAAATAGGGAGCTGAGACTGGCTCAACCTGGAATGTGATATTTCTGCAAAGACTTTAAGGTGGCTCACACCTGTATTCCCAGCACTTTGGGGGCCAAGGAGAGTGGATCAAGAGGTCAGGAGATCAAGAGAATCCTGGCCAACATGGTGAAACCCCGTCTTTACTGAAAATACAAAAATTAGCTGGATGTGGTGGTGTGTGTCTGTAATCCCAGCTACTGGGGAGGCTGAGACAGGAGAATCATTTGAATCAGGGACTCGAAGGTTGCAGTAAGCTGAGAATGCGCCACTGCACGCCAGCCTGGATGACAGAGCAAGACTCCGTCTCAAAAAAAAAAAAAAAAAAAAAAAAAATCTTTAGGCTGGGCGCAGTGGCTCACATCTGTAATCTCAGCATTCTGGGAAGCCAAGGTGGGTGGATCGCCTGAGGTCGGAAGTTCAATACCAGCCTAACCTATGTGGAGAATCCCCGTCTATAAAAAAAAAAAAAAGAAAGAAAGAAAAGTCATAGAGTTTTCCCCGGCACTAGTACATCTAGAGATCCAGAGTAAAGTTCCCTAAATGGGAGCACGTCCAGCTTATGTTGCAAGACAGCATGAGAGCCAGTATGCCTGGAACAGAGCAAGTGAAGGGGAGAGTGCTGGAAGATTTGGCAAGACACTCAAATGCTGTGCAGTCTTACAGATCACTGAGAAGGAATTTGCATTTTACTCTAAGTTAAATTGGAAGCCATTTTGGAGTTTTGAGCACATGAGAGACATGAACTGACTCTCATTATAAAGACTCATTCTTCTTGTTAGGCTGAGTATAAATTATAGGCAAGAAAACCAGTCAGCATTAATTCAGCCTGTTCTGCCCAGAGTGGTGACAGTGGAGGTGGTGGTAAGTGACTGGATTTAGGTTGCTAGTAGAGAGGAGAGCCAACAGTATTGCCTGATAGGTCCAAGGTGTTATGTGAAGGAAAAAGAGGTAGTGAGCAATAATGATGCTAAGACTTTTGACCTGAGCCAGGGGAGGAATGTGGCTGCCATCCAGTGACTCTGTGAAGGCTTCGTGTGGGAGGATAGTAGGGAGGTATTATCAGGACATCAGTGTTTGAGATGTTAAGTTTGAGCTGCTTTTAGCACCTAAGAGAGCAGATATTGAAAAAGTGGGGTATAGGAATTTTGGAGAGAGATCAAAGATATTTATTTAATATTTTGGCTCTTTTGCATATAGATGCTTTGAAAGCCGAGTAGCTGGGGAGGATTGCCAAATGAATGTGTGTCAGTAGAAAAGAGGACCAGGAAGTGTCTTTTAGGGCACGATAACACCAGGAGGTCGAGGTAAAGGAGAAGAGGCAGTGCAAGGGACTGGAGAACAATAATCAGGGAGGTGGGATACAAACCAGAAGAGTATGATGTTCTGAACACCAAGTGAAGAGAGCCAATGAAGGAAAAGGGAGGTGCCAACTATTTCTAATGGTGCTCAGAAGTCAGCAGGAGGCCTGCGAACAGAACTTTGGGTTTAGTAACACAGCAGCCTTGACATCGTGGAGGTTTACAAGGATCATTTCAATGCACAAAGGGTGAGAAAGATTCTTAGTAGATCCAAGAGAGATAATAGGATTAAATAATTCTATCAGGACATATTTTAGCTTGAGACTGATTTGTGGAGGAAGTTGTGCTGACTTTCCAGGCATGCTCAGAGTTTGCTATTCTCTCATTCAGAATTATCCTCAAAGGTGATGTGGAGGCTGTAGAAAATTTGCATTATCTAAATAGTTATAGGATTCTGAGTTTTTTTGTGTGGCTCCTGCCTTGAGGAAATAAGACTGGAGGTGGGGGGGTGGGGCTTATCTATCACTTACACACAAAACTAATTGACATCCTCTTGGTTCTTGCTGATGGAGATGCATAAGGCTGCAGGTAGGGCCAACTTACAAGAAGCACTGGAGAACTGTAGATAAGCTAATTAATATGTTCCATATCTCCAGTACAATGGCTGGATAACGGGTGACCCAGTGCTAATCAATGAGAGTTAGGTTCCCATTTTTTGGTTTATCTGCTGGAGGAGAAAAGCTCTGTAGCTGCTGGATTTGAACTCTGGGGTGTATAGGAGATTTCTAGCTGGCACAGTTATTTTGTATTTGTGCAGGTAGAGCCTGGAGCTAGTAGAGACTGTCAATGGATCTGCAACAGAGCTGAGAAATGGAAAGCAGCTGAGCCTTTTTGCCAACACTAGTCCTAAGTCAGGCCTTGCCTGCAGCTTTCCCTAGCTCTGACCATTTCATTCACCTAAGCTAACGTTAGTCACTTTTTAGGCTTAAGCTGATTCACATCAGATTTTCTAGTGAGGTTTCTACCTGATCCATGTAGGTATTATTGTCATCACCCCAGCACTGGTGAGAAAAATGAAACTTATTTCTTATTGAATGACTAACTGTTCCAGCTCACACAACTGATGAATGAAACCAAGTGTATCTCAGGACCATCTACTTTCCTATTTCTACTGAGGGGGAAAAATAAGTGAGGTAGAAAAAAAAATAGCAGAAATAAAGAGAGAGTCTATAATTAGAAGAGACTTTCATGATAATTTCTCTGAGCTTTTTAGGAGAAACTTGTATCTTAAAGAGGAAAATACTTGGTTTGGGATTCTGCCCCCAAGTGTTAAGCTTCTTTCAATCCCAAATGATGCTGTTAACATAACAAACAAAAATACATAAATAGATAAAAACCAGAAAGTTAGATACTAGAGGGGATGATGAAAGAGTGGGGCTTGAATGGGACTTGACAAGAAAATTCAATTAGAACTAAAGGTACCATTGATAGCTCCTCTATATTAGTGTTAAGAAGGTAGAGGAAATTATTGGTATTTAGGTGAATAGCCAAGGATTGTGTATGTCATGGTCATTTGGGCTACTATTAAGAAAGCCAGTGCAGGGTAAATTATATTTAATACTGCTTCCTAAAGAAGAGCAGACACAAAAGGAACTGACTAGGGAGAGAAGACTACGGATCACTCACATCCTTAGCTAAATGAGCTCCTGGCAATTTTGGTGTGAGTTGGCAGGAAAAATAGGCAGGTAAGCAATATGAAGGGAAATGTGAAAGTGAGTTGATAGAAGCATAGTTTCGGGTATTCACTGTCTGCTAGTATTTTGTGAGATATTTATAATTTTACAGAGAATCATGTTATCTAGCCTATGCCTCAAAAATTACAATGTAAGTAAATAAAGACACAAAGAAGAAGAGCTCATTAATATCTAATGGAAAGATATTAAGCAGGTCTTATTGCTTACAACTCACTTCGCATAGCAGTAGCTAAGCCAGTTAGCACTGAAAAATAAATGATGGATGGCTCTAAACTAAGAGAAAAATAATTATTGATCACTGGCACTGTCTGTCCTGGTGACCTCAGAGTGATATGAACATACCTGTGCTATATGCTGCCTCCAGGATCTACCCTTGATTGGCAGTTCACACAAAACCGTACCATTGGGTCCTCATAACCTTCCTGCAATGATCAGCTCTTGTTTCTTCTGCTAAGCAAGCCTCCTTCATTTCAGAAGGGTTTCCCTCCTTTTGATAAATTCCTCCAGCCCCTACTTCAACTTAATAGCTTCAAAGGAAGTTGTACAATATTGCACACTGCTTGCCATGAGGCGTGGGGAAGTAAGACAAATGGGCCATAAATCCCCCCTTGGATCTTTAAGTTGCAATTAATACAAGAGTGACTGTCACTTGGTAAAGTGAGAGATGTGAAGACTGAAGCTGCTAACTGCTCATTTGTACTTCCACTCCTCTAGAGCAGAAAATGTTTGTCTAAAATCTGAGATGTGCAGCTAACATGCAGAGAGAAGTAATGATAAGCCATGTAGTGCAGCAGTTCTGAAGGCTTTGTGGTCACTGACTCAGGCTGTCTGCAAAGCTAGTTTCTTCTGATATTCTGTGGCTTGGGATACATAAGCCTATAAAATTAATCCTTGCCCTAAGAGAGTCATTTCAGTTTTTACCATTTCCAATAATGAGAGATGTGGCCTTTTCTGTGCTATGAGTGTAGAAAACAAGGCTTAGAAAGGCAGTTGGGTGCAGTGTCTCATGCCTGTAATCCCAGTACTTTGAGATGCTGAGGTGAGCGGATCATGAGGTCAGGAGATCGAGACCATCCTGGCCAACACAGTGAAACCCTATCTCTAATAAAAATACAAAACAAAACCAAAAAAAAAAAAAAAGCTGGGGATGGTGGCACACGCCTGTAGTCCCAGCTTCTCGGGATGTTAAGGCAGAAGAATCACTTGAACCCAGGAGGTGGAGGTTACAGTAAGCTGAGATTGCACCACTGTACTCCAGCCTGGTGACAGAGTGAGACTCTGACTAAAAAACAAACAAAAAAAAAAAAAAAAAGAAAGAAAGAAAGAAAGAAAGAAAGAAAAAGAAAAAGAAAAGAAAAGAACAGCTAACCTGCCCAAAGTTATCCTGTTAGCAGATGTTGCATGAGAATTTGTTTGTTCTTTTTCCTTTTATATTTACAGGCATCAACCCAGCTACTCACATGACAACTCCTCTAGTTTATTGATGAATCTCCTGAAGTCAACTCTTCTGAGTGGGTATATAATACTCTTTATTCCTCATGTCTGACACTCAATATTTTCTTCTTCTTGTAATCGCTTGTCATTCCTTTCCTTAGAATGTGAACTTAAGGTGCAGTATGTCATACTTACTGTGATATCCCCAGAATCTAGAATAAGTGTATGTCCATACATATTTTTGAATTTCTGAATAAATAAACATTTATTTTGTAAATGGTAGAATATTTTACCCCGATCCACATCTTCTGTTTTCACTTCATAACAATGGGAGCTTTCTAATTTATTTAATTAAGAGTATTCCATTATGTGAACGTAACACAATACAGTTAATAACAGTCTTTTTTAAAATAGCCTGTTGGCAGGGACACATGTTGGGTGCTACTTGGCTACGTTGTGTAGTGGCGGCATTTGGGCTTCCAGTATACCCATCACCCAAACAGTGACTGTTACATTTTCTCATCTTTCATTGTCAGGGTAAAAGTTGCAATAAATCTCCTTTTTTGAACCCTTTTGAAAAATTGTACATAGGTCTAACTGCAGATTAAATTGCTAAAAAAAAAAAAAAAAAAAAAAAAAGAACTTCTGGGTCAGAAAAAAACACCCATTGGATACGTGTTGCCATTTTGCTCTCTAGTTGAGAATGCAACAGCTTATCCTCTAATCAATAATAGGAGATATACTCATCCCCCTTCTACTTGCAGTCATACTGTGTTGTCATGCTTTTTGCTCTTTCTGAATCTGGTAGATGAAAAATGATGTATTATTGTAGCCCTGTTTTGTATTTCACTCGCGAATGAGATTAATCCTACTTTTAGGTTTTATGCCCAGCTGTGTTTTCTGTTAAATGTATATTTTGCTAATTATTTTCATAAGCTGTTGGTATTCTTATTATCAATTTTTATTAACTACATACTTAGAAACTACGACTTTCACTTATGACATATGCCTTCTGTTTGAACTCTTATTTTACTTTTGATGTTGAAGTAAATTTTTAGCTTCATGCTTTTCATGTTGCCATTTTTAAACATTTGATGAGTTCTGATTTTTATTATTATTAAAGATGTCTTATTCATAAGAATTTACTTAAAGTCATCTCAAGTTCTTGCCTTTTTAAAAGCATTTATAGTTTTTACTTATTCTGGATTTTTAAAAAAATTTTACTTATGTATGGGACATCATATACATACAGCTTTACATCATTAATCCTGTATTGAAATTCAAAGACATCAAGTATACTAAACAAGAGGTGGAAGTTTTCATATTGTTCCTTACATGCTTCTATGTCAAGCATTGAGAAAAGTGAATTTGATTTTTATATTAATTAATTTTTTATGTATTTCCCTGTAACGTTCTAGTTTTCCTATATAAGTATTGATTATATATTCTTAGCTATATACACACACACAAACACCTGCACACACACACAAACACACACACATTTAAAACCACTTTATCTCAATTTAAATGTGTAAGCTTTATCTATAAATGATTCTTATTTTCTTAATGTGCCCTTGAATTACCTTAACATTTAACACATCCTTTGTCTACATTTTTCTCTGTAGAAAATTACCCACATTTTTATTTTCAACCCTCTGAATCAATTTATAGTTATAGATATTTTTTCTTTGTAATCCAATCTGATATTTTTGTACCTACATAGGCAATTTTAATTTACTGATATAAAATAAATATTTGGTCTCAATTCTGTCTCATGTTTTATGCGATGCTTTCCGCTTTTACTGATTCTTAAAAAATTCTTTACTATGTGAAGCATATTTCTTTGCTATTAGTGTATATGTTCCTAGATAATTTAGAATTATGTTCCACTAATGGCCTTTCTTAATGTTGTCTTATAACCAAAACTTTCTATAAAATATTTGCTATTTTTATATAATACTTGCTCTTCTACTGATTTAGACAGCAAGTGCTAAATGTTATGTGCAAGGGTACAATTATGACAGTGGTGTCTTTGCTTAGGTTCTTCTAAAAGCAGACTTTGAGACAAAGATTCGAATGTAAGACTGTAGGTCCTTTACTGGGGGAAGTAATAGCAGGGAAGTAGGAAAAGAAGAAATCCAGTAAGGTGGCCTCATCAAGCAAGATCTCTCCAATTGAAGACTGCAGTGACATCCTGCAGGGAAACTCTGGGTTCAGCACAAAACGCCATCCTCAGCATCATCTCAGGTGGAGGTGAGAGAGCTGAGATGACAGATTATACACTAGCCTACACTAGGAATTTATTGACGGCTGATTTCTGGGGCATTAATTACCCTGCAAATTTAGCTTTTTTCACAGTTACAAAACATAGCATCAATGGCGGAGAGAGCATACAACAAAGAAATGCAGGTGCTAGAAGTTGGAATTCAAGCTGTCCTACCCTAAACTGGGCGGGGCACTCACAGTAATTCTCTTACACCACTCAGATCCACCCAGCTGTATATGAAAATCCTTCAAGCAGTTATTTGAGACAATGACCTATTTCAATAATTTTTAAAAATGATAAACTTGCCAAAGGGCAAGCTCTAGTCCCCACTGCCAGAGCTGGTCCTAGCACCTGAATTGGTACAAATGACCTCCTTCCTCTACTACACATTCTAGATTATCCTATCAGCATTTCTGTGAGCTATTTGCAGTTATTAAAGGATACAGAGGCATGGACATTTCCTCCTAAAATGTCTTGTGTTTTGTACTTACTATTCCCTATCACAACTATGTAGCAGCAACACTATCTTGTCATGATTACTGGGGCCTTTTATAGCTACGACTTGCAATCATTCTTCTTTGACCGCTAGTCTACTGGCATGAAGAGTCTTATGGTGAGAAATTAGAATAATTCTTACTGCACTCCTGGCAAGGGTATCCCCCAGTCTGGAACCAGACTTCTAGTTTAGCAAAACCCAGAGCTATAGGCATAGGAAGGATACATCCCTACACCCCAAGGTTCACTAAAAGTGATAAAGAGTAATTATCCTATTGCTAACTTTTGTATTCTTAAGCTTATTCACCTACTACACAGTCAACACCATATCATGGCTGTTGGTTAAAATATACATCAAATATGGAAGGACATTACTTCAAACCCAAAGGATGCCATACCTGACCTGGCTTCTTAGCTGCATTTTAAAGATTCCATTCCAGTGTTCTAGATGGATGACAGCATGCATACAATGGAGTACATGGGAGAACCAGTGGATCTCATGCTCATGTGTCAATTGTCACATCTCCTGTTGCTCTAATTGAGCCCTTCCATGATATAGATCAGATATTTGCCCCCTCCAAATTTTATGTTCAGAGGTGATCCTCAATGTTGGAGATGGCCCTAATAGGAGGTGTTTGGATCATTGGAGTGGATTTCTCATGAATGGTTTGGTGCCGTGTTTGAAATGATGAGTGAGTTCTCACACTATTAGTTCACTGGTACATACATGCCAATGTGGTTTGCTGCCTCTATCCCTGTCACCTATATCTGGCATTTAATCCCATGTTATCCCTCCTCCAACTCCCTACATCCGCTATTCCTCCCCTAGTCCCCCACAACAAACCCCAGTGTGTGATGCTCCCCTCCCTGCGACCATGTGTTCTCATTGTTCAACACCCACCTATGAGTGAGAACATGTGGTATTTGATTTTCTGTTCTTGTGTCAGATTGCTGAGAATGATGGTTTCCAGATTCATCCATATCTCTACAAAGGACAGGAACTCATTGTTTTTCATGGCTGCATAGTATTCCATGGTGTATATGTGCCACATTTTCCCTGTCCAGTCTATCATCAATGGGTGTTTGGGTTGGTTCCAGGTCTTTGCTATTGCAAACAGTGCTGCAGTGAACATACATGTGAATGTGTGTTTACAACAGAATGATTTATAATCCTTTGGATATATACTCAGTAATGAGATTGCTGAGTCAAATGGAATTTCTATTTCTAGGTCCTCGAGGAATTGCCACACTGTCTTCTGCAATGGATAAACTAATGTATACTCCCACCAACAGTGTAAAAGTGTTTCTATTTCTCCACATCCTCTCCAGCATCTGTTGTCTCCAGATATTTTAATGATCAGCATTCTAACTGGCATGAGATGGTATCCTCAATATGGTTTTGATTTGCATTTCTCTAATGACCAGTGATGATGCGTTGTTGACCTCATATATGTCTTTTATCCTTCGCTAACTTTTGAATGGGTTTGTTTGTTTTTTTCTTGTAAATTTATTTTAGTTCTTTGTAGATTCTGGATATTAGCCCTTTGTCAGATGGGCAGACGGCAAAAATTTTTCCCATTCTGTTGGTTGCTGATTCACTCTAATGATTGTAGAAGCTCTGGAGTTTAATTAGATCCCTTTTGTCTGTTTGGCTTTTGTTGCCATTGCTTTTGGTGTTTCAGTCATGAAGTCCTTGCCTACACCTACGTCCTGAATGATTTTGCCTAGGTTTTCTTCTAGAGTTTGTATGGTGTTAGAGCTATGTTTGTCTTTAATCCATCTGGAGTTAATTTTAGTGTAAGGTGTCAGGAAGGGGTCCAGTTTCTGCTTTCTGCACATGGCTAGCCAGTATTCCCAACACCATTTATTCAACAGGGGATCCTTTTCCCATTGCTTGTTTTTGTCAGGTTTGTCAAAGGTCAGATGTTTGTAGATGTGTGGCATTGCCTCTGAGACCTCTGTTTGGTTCCATTGGTCTATATCTCTGTTTTGGTACCAGTATCATGCTGTTTTGATTACTGTAGCCTTCTATTATAGTTTGAAGTCAGGTAGTGTGATGCCTTCCACTTTGTTCTTTTTGCTTAGAATTGACTTGGCTATGCAGTCCCTCTTTTGTTTCCATATGAAGTTTAAGGTGATTTTTCTATTTCTGTGAGGAAGGTCACTGGTAGCTTGATGAGGAAAGCATTGAATCTATAAATTACTTTGGGCACTATGGTCATTTTTACAGTATTGATTCTTCCCAATCCTGAACATGGAATGCTTTTCATCTCTTTGTGTGCTCTCTTGTTTCCTTGAGCAGTGGTTTGTAGTTCTCCTTGAATGGGTCCTTTACATCCTTTGTTAGTTGTATTCCTAGGTATTTTATTCTCTTTGTAGCAATTGTCAATGGCATTTCTTTCTTGATTTGGCTCTCTTTTAGTCTGTTATTGGTGTATAGAAATGCTTGTGATTTCTGCATATTGATTTTGTATGCTGAGACTTTGTTGAAGTTGCTTATCAGTTTCAGGAGATTCTGGGCTGAGAAGATGGGGTCTTCTAAATATACAATCATGTCATCTGCAAAGAGAGATGATTCGACTTCCTCCTTTTCTAATTAAATACACTTTATTTGTTTTTCTTGCCTGATTGCTATGGCTAGAACTTTCAATACTATACTGAATAGGAGTGGTGAGAGAGGGCATCCCCGTCTAGTACCAGATTTCAAAGGGAATGCTTCCAGTTTTTGCTCATTCAGTATGATATTGGCTGTGGATTTGTCATAAATAGATTTTATTATTTTGAGATAATATTTTATATATATTTGAGATAATAATAAATAAAATTTATTATTTTCATTAATATCTAGTTTATTGAGAGTTTTTAGCATAAAGGCTGTTGAATTTTGTTGAAAGCCTTCCCTCTATCTCTTGAGATAATCATATGGTTTTTGTCTTTGGTTCTGTTTATGTGGTGAATTATGTTTATAGACTTGCATATGTTGAACCAGCCTTGCATCCCCGGAATGAAGCCTACTTGATCATGATGGATAAGCTTTTTGATGTGCTGTTGCAATTGGTTTGCCAGTATTTTACTGAAGATTTTTGCATCTATGTTCATCATGGAGATTGACCTGAAGTTTTCTTTTCTTGTCGTGTCTCTGCTAGGTTTTGGTATCAGGATGATGTTGGTCTCATAAAATGTTTTTTTGGAAGGATTCTCTCTTTTCAAATTGTTTGGAATGGTTTCAGAAGAAATTGTACCAGCTCCTCTTTGTATATCTGGTAGAATTCAGCTGTGAACCCATCCGGATCTGGCCTTTTTTTGGTTGGTAGGCTCTTAATTGCTGCCTCAACTTCAATCCTTGTTATTGGTCTATTCAGGGTTTCAACTTCTTCCTGGTTTAGGCTTGCAAGGTTGCAAGTGTCCAGGAATTTATCAGTTTCTTCCAGGTTTACTGGTTTATGTGCATAGAGTTGTTTGTAGTAATCTCTGATGGTAGTTTGTATTTCTGCGGAATCTGTGGTGATATCCCCTTTATTGATTTTTATTGCATCAATCTGATTATTCTCTCTCTTTTTTTATTAATCTAGTTAGTGGTCTATTTTGTTGATCTTTTAAAAAAACCAGCTCCTGGATTTACTGATTTTTTGGAGTGTTTTTTTGTGTCTCTATCTCCTTCAGTTCTGCTCTGATCTTAGTTATTTCTTGTCTTCTGCTAGATTTCAAGTTTTTTTGATCTTGCTCCTCTAGCTCTTTCAATTTTGATGATAAGGTGTTGATTTTAGATCTTTCCTTGCTTCTCATGTGGGCATTTATTGCTATAAATTTCCTCTAGGCACTGCTGCAAATGTATCCCAGAGATTCTGGCAAGTTGTGTCTTCATTCTTGCTGGTTTCGAAGAACATATTTATTTTTGCCTTCATTTCATTGTTAATGCAGTCAACATTCAAGAGCCAGTTGCTCAGTTTCCATGAAGTTGTGTGGTTCTGAGTTAATTTCTGAATCCTGAGTTCTAATTTCTTTGCACTGTGGTCTGAGAGACTGTTTCTTATGATGTCTGTTCTTTTGCATTTGCTGAGGAGTGATTTACTTCCAATTACGAGGTCAATTTTAGAGTAGGTGTGATGTGGTGATGAAAAGAATGTATAGTCTGTGTATTTGGGGTGGAGAGTTCTGTAAAAGTCTATTAGGTTTGGCCCACATCTGAGTTCAAGTCCTGGATATCCTTGTTACTTTTCTGTCTCATTGATCTGTCTAATATTGACAAAGCCCATCAGTGTGCTGTATCCAGGAAACCCATCTCACATGCAAGGATACACATAGGCTCAATATAAAGGGATGGAGGAACACTTACCAAGCAAATGGAGAGGAAAGAAAAAAAAAGCAGGAGTTGCCATCCTAGTCTCTGATGAAATAGACTTTAAATCAACAAAGATCAAAAGAGACAAGAAGGGCATTACATAATGGTAAAAAGATCAATGCAACAAGAAGAGCTAATGATCCCAAATATATACACACCCAGTACAGGAGCACAGAGTTACATAAAGCAAGTTCTTAATGACCTACAAAGAGATTTAGACTCCCACATAATAATAGTGGGAGACTTTAGCTGGTTGTTTAAAACAGCATGTCATCCCTTCTCTTTCTCTCTCTTGCTCCCACTCTCACTATGTGGCACACTATCTCCCATTCCCCTTCTGTCATGATTGAAAACTTCTTGAGGTCCTTACCAGATGCAAGTCTGGTGCCATGCTTCATATACAGTCTATAGAACTGTGAGTTAAATAAACTTCTTCTTTATAAATTACCCAGCATCAGGTTTTACTTTATAGAAATTCAAAGTAATCAAAGACATTTGGTCTTAGGTAATACTATGCAAAACCTCATGGCATAAACTACATGCTTAATGGCCCTTTGGATAACCATACTGTCCAAAATACACACAGAAGGGAATGCAAATCCATGCCCAGTATAATCCCAATTCCAATAATTTATAAAAGATGCCTCCTCCGGGTAAAAGGAACCTCAGGGAATCAAGTTGCTTCCCAGTGACCCATTAGCTTTCTTGACAAAATGATGCCATATTATAAGTTCAGTGGTTTTTGTTCAACCTGGAAGGTGAAACAAAGTAGCAGTATCTGAGTCAGTTTTGGTGACCAGGAGCCCAGAGTGTAAGCTGACACCTACTGAACCAGGCCAACTCTCTTCTTCATTATTCAGGGCTTTCCCTACCTGGCTGCTTTTAGGTGGTTATGCTGGGAACCCAGATATTTTGTCTGTTCACCATTGTAGAACCTGCCTTATGCCTCTTGTTCTAACATCATTTTTTTTCCCAATCTTCTCATCCTGCTCTTTCCAAGACCTTGAGCAACACGCAAGTCATGTGTCACTATCTATGGATTCCATGCACATTCTTTACTCAGGCTACTTTTCTCTGTGGACCAACTTGATGACTAGAGGTTTAATGGTTGTAGCTCTGCCCAGTAGGATTTCCCTTTCAGTAACTTTCAAAGCCCGTGCTGAGTGAGGCTGTAGTACAATAGCTTGAGGTCTGATCTGAAGGGATATTCATTCCCTGGCACTAATGGTTGATAGTTGTGTGGGCAAAATGATTACCTTGCAACAGAAAGCCCTCATGCCAAACAATTATCAGGTGCTGGGAGTTGTAACGTGTGTTGACATGCACTGCAGTTGAAAGACTGAAAGGAAGCAGGTGGGACACGGGTGATGTCTAGCATAAATTGGTTGTTTTTTCTTGGTAAAACGGTGGATTTTTTCCTTAATATCCAACTTTTTAACTTTTTATATAATTGCATCCTTATAACTAGATTTATCTACTTTAAATTATATAATTTTGAAGCCTTGTTTAAAATAAATCAGAAAAGATATCTTAAACTACCTCTTACAATCTTCCTTTCCTTCCTTTGCCATTTATCGTCATTTCTACATTTCTGTGTTAATAACACTTCAATTTATTTTGTATGTATTTCAAGTGTCTTAATCTTGTCCCTATAGATATATGAATTTAATACTCACCATTATTAGTCCTTTCCAGAAACATTTTCTATTCATGTTTAGGTTTTCTAAAATTTATCCCCTAGTACTCTTAAAATAAAGACTTTTATAAAATTTGTGATTCTTTTTATGCTAAAAATGTTTTATTATATGTACAACCATCTTTTGAGCTTCTCCACCTGGATTTTTAGTAGGTCTCCCAAACTGTGGAAGTTCTGAAGTGGGTTTCTGATCTCCCTACCCCATCCCAAATCTGTTTATTTCAGAGTAAAAGCTAAAATCCTTAAAATACTCAACACCCCTTTTTACATTACCTTGCTCATCTCATCCCATTCTCATTGCCTCCTCCTCACTGTTCCAGCCATCCCGACCTCATTCTTTATCACTCAGCATTCCAGGCTCCAGGCACACTCCTGCCTCAAGGCCTTAGTCCTAGCTATCCTCAATTCTTAAAATACCCTTTCTCTGGATGACTGCAAGGCTTATTCCTTTACTCACTCACATGATTACTCAAATGTCCCCTCATTCAATGCTACCCTGGTTATATTCTGTAAAGTGACAGTGCTTTCAACAATCCCTATTGATTTTCTAGGATTTATTTTTCCTTTGAGTAATCACTGATCACTTTCTTATTTACTCTTCATCTCATTTATAACTCTTGCTTTGCACTCTAATTAGAATATAAGTAGAATGGACCAGGTGCAGTGTAGTGGCTCAGGCCTGTAATCCCAACACTTTGGGAGGCTAAGGAGGGTGCATCACTAGAGGTCAGATGTTTAAGACCAACTTGGCCAACATAGTGAAATCCCATCTCTCCCCCAAAATACGAAAATTAGCCAGGCATGGTGACACATGCCTGTAGTGCCAGCTACTTAACTGGCTGAGGCAGGAGAATCACTTGAAATCACAAAGCAGAGGGTGTAGTGAGCCAAGATCACACCACTGTATTCCAGCCTGGGAGACAGAGAAAGAATCTGTCTTAAAAATCTCTCTCTCTCTCTCTCTCTCTCTCTCTATATATATATATATATAGATAGATAGATAGATAGATAGATAGATAGATATAGATAGATATATATAGATATATAGATATAGATTAGATACAGATCTATCTATCTGTCTATATATCTATAGATAGATAGAGAGAGAGAGAGAGAGAGATAGGGAAGGGGAGAGAGAGAGAGAGAGGGAAGAGGAGAGAGAGAGAGAGAGAAAGCGAGCACAGAGATATGTGTCTGCTTGTTAGGGTTGTTGTTGCTGTTGTATCATCTGTACCAATAATGTGATGAACACTGACTTTATAGTTAGACTACACTTTAATGGGGCTAAATGTCTTGTTTCTTTGACGATATTACACCCAAATGCTTCACAGTCTTCTAACTTTGAATGTTCTTGCAAATCATTTTGAATGTAGCCTGATATTTTTTTCATATGTATGGCTTAATCATTTTCCCTAGGTACACAGTGTATTCTTTATCTTAGAAGACTAATAACTTTAACTGTTCAGCATTTTCTTTAATTTTTGGAGCTACCTATTATGTGTGAAGCCCCTTATCTTTCCTATGTTACATAGCTGCCATCAGCAATTTTTAAAATGCTTTCATCATTTTTCTTTCATTTTTTCCTCACTCCAGTCTTTCATGGCCTTACTGTATCTTGAACAGCTTCTATTTTTCTTTTTGCTGCTTCCAATGCAGACGTGATTTTGTAGATGATGTTCTTTCTTTTTTCTTCCCACTTATTTCTCAAGTTCTGCCAGCTCATGTTTCATCTCTTTTAGTTAACTTGACATATCTTACCAGTGCACTTTTTTAAATGGTATTTTAAAAATTTTATTTATGGCTTATGTTTGCTCATACTTTACATCTTTTCTGTGGTAATATTTTTCTGGTGAGGCTTAGTCATCTTTCATATGTTTCCATTCCTTTTTTTCTTATTTCTTATATTATCTTTGTATAAATCCATGCATCCAGGGCTGCTTCCTTTTTATTTCGAGAGACAGAGACTTGCTGTTGCCCAGGCTGGAGTGCAGTGGTGCAATCACACCTCACTGCAGCTTCAAACTGTTGGGCTCAAACGATCCTCCTGCTTCAGCCTCCTGAGTGGCTGGGACCACAGACACACACGACCACAGCTGTCTAATTTTTAAATGTGTCTCACTGTATTGCCCAGCAGTCTGATCCTAAACTCCTGTCCTCAAGCAGTTCTTCCACTTTGGACTCAAAGTGTTGAACTTAACAGGTTTGAGCCACTGTACCCACCCTGTGCTACTTCCTTTTTAACAATGGTTTATCTTTGAATGAAACTGGTTCTCACAGAACCAGTTATTTTCAAAAGATTTGAGTTATTCTGGAGCCAGGACTGATTTCTGCACTAGCAGAAGCTTTCTTGTGTTACAGAGTGTGCTAGCTTATTTGGCAGTATTGTGAGGCTCCACAAGTTGTTGGAGCCTTTGCTTCTTCCCAGAAGGCAAAGATGGATAGCAATCAAATCTCTCTAAGAAACTGCTGTAAGATTTCCTGAAACCACCCTGTCCATATCTCCCTGTTGTAGAACAGGATGGGGGCAATGGTTGCTGCTCTTCTGGCCACACTGTGCCTCCCGTTTTACTTGTTACATATGTGAGTATTGAATTTGCCCTTTATATATTGCACCTCCTTTGGAAGTTTTTTGTTTTGTTGCTAACTTTGTTTCATAGATTTTCCATTAGCAACATCTTTTCAACAAGTGTCTTTTTGACCTTTACTGCACTTGGGCAGCTTTTTCTCATGTATTGTTATTGAAGGTTATAGATGTTATTAAATTTTTCTTCAAGACAGTGTCTCAATCTGTCACCCAGGCGGGCATGCATTGGAACCGTCATGGCATGTTGCAGGTTGGAACTTTTGGGTCCAAGTGCTTCTCTCATTGCAGCCCCCCAAGTAGCTGGGACCACAAGCATGCACCACCATGCTTGGGTATTTACTTTTATTATTATTTTTTGTAGAGCAAGGGGTCTTGCCATGGTGCCCAGGCTGGTCTCAAAGTCCTGGGCTCAAGTGATCCTCCGGCCTTGACCTTCCAAAGTGCTCAGATTATAGGCATGAGCCTCATCTATTATTGAATCTTTAAAGATAAATTTAATCTTTATAACATTTCATTATATCATACAACCTCTTACAACTTTTATTATACTTAAATTTGTACAATAAGAGAAAAAGAAAGTCAGACATGAGTACTTGAGAAACAACATTATTTAAGGAGGTGAAGAGCAGAACTTAAGGAGAGAGGGCAAACAGGAGACTGCAGAGGGTGCTGATGATCTGCTGGGTGGATGCTGGTGACATCTGCTCAGATACAAAATTGAGCAGAGGGAGAAGATTTAGGAAGGAAGGCAGTGAGCACCTATTTGCACATTTTAAAAGCCATTTGGAAGTTATCCTGGTAGAAAACTCTAGCACTCATTGAATATTACATGATGAAGCTTGTGAGGAGGATGAGTTTGGAGATGAAATTTGAAAGTTACTACTGCAAATGGTGATCAGAAAAAAAATGTCTATATGAAATCATTAAGATAAAGTGTGTATTATCAGAAAAGCAGAGGGTGGCATGCTGGACTTTGTAGGGCTGGGACTATGGACAGCCCTGTGAAGAGGAAAGAAGTAAGTCCAAGAGAGGCACAAGAAGAACTTTGCTTCTCTGAAAGAAATGCTGAGTTGGATTATTTTAACAGTGACATTTAATGGTATTGTTTCTGTTGTTCCAATACAAAATTTCTATATAAAACATACTTATTCAGTCTCTTTTTGTGCCATTTTAGGCCCTAGGGAAAGAGTGATGGATAAGTAATGTCCTCAGCTTTGATTATGATTCTTTATAGAAAGAATAGAGAGTTCTTTCTTCACTTTTCTTTTTTCTTTTGGCATGGGATAGAAGATGCAAATGCACATGTTCAAGGACATAATTCATCAGTTCAGCAAATACTTTTTGAGGAGTTCCTATATATTTTATACTTATCCAGGTACTAGGAATTAACTCGTGAATTGAACAGACAAAAATCTCAACCTTCACGGAATTTCACTGGCAAATTGCTAGTTCTCCGTCCAAGGGTTAGTGAAAGCATTTATGAATATAAAATGATTCCTTTTCGTATAAACATCAGGACATCACCAACCAAGTGTGTCTAGTTATAGGTTAATAATAGCTGATTTAATACCAGACTACCTAGATCATATTACAGACAATAGTTACAAGAAAGATAAAAGCGTATCATGATTATGAGTACCAAAATGTTTACACTACAAATTCTCTGATAAACAAAATTCAGTGAGGTGTTATCAGCCCCACTTCATATTGAAGTAATCTGAATTTCAGAGTTTAAAGTACTTTGCCCCAATCCACAAGTACTCAGTAAAGAGATTTGTGTTCTGACCCAGGCTCCATCACTTACTCCACTTCTCACTCCATTGTCCATGAAATTATTGCCCACTTAGATTCCAGGAGTGTGGCTTTAGCCTGAATAACCAAAGCCACTCTGTTACTCTGTTTTTCTTCTCCAACTCCAGCCATTTTTGACTAAGATGAAGAAGATCACATGTTCTTTCTATCTTTCTTCTAGTCACATGCCCCAAAGTATGTGGTTAATTTATGAGAGATGCTTAGATTTTTAAACATCTGTAAGGCATAAAAATGTGGAGATTTGGAACACCAGCCCTTCGTCTTTCCTTGCCAGTGATCTGCAAACTTTTAGAGGTGATTATAGGTGCTAAATGCACTAAATAGATGCAATTTGTGGCACAACATGTCAAAGCTAAACAACCATGAAGAGCTTCTCCAGAGTAAATGGTGCTAAAAAACAGCTAACAGCTATTGAAGGCAGTATCTTTTTACATAAAAGAAATATTAGTTTGATTAAATGTTCCAAAACATTGTTATGTAAACATAACTCAAGTGGCCTGAATGGCAAAAAAACAAAAAGAGATAAATGTGAAAGATAAAGCTATTCACAGTGAAGTATATTAATGCCCGGAAATATGGACATTCCTCTGTTTACTCTGCATCTTGTAGTCTTTGTTCAGAGCAAAACCAGCTGCGCTTTCCAACTTTACTTCAGAAACTTGCCTTCAGTCTCTTGCATCGGGCAGTGAGTGTGTGCGTGTGTGTATGTTTGTGCAAGCTCATGTGCATGTGGAACTGTATGAGTGCATACACTTAATCACATCTGTCTGAGAAATTATGCCTCCGTGTCTTGAGTGCGTGACCTTGTGAGTGCCGGCTTTGCAGTGCGTGAATGAGCCTATGGACAATCAGAAGGGCACACACTAGACTATTTGCATGCGTGTGTGTGTGCTTTCACAGATGCTAGGATATTTGTCTATGGAGTTGTAAAAGGATGCATGTGTGAGTAAATAAATACATTTACATCCTTAAGGGTCGGCGTGTATGTGTGTGTGTACGTGAACACCCATACGAAAGGAAAATGGGTGCCTCCATGCACAATCCCCTTGATTTGTGTGTATGTCTGCATGTGTAAGTTCAGATGTACATTCTTATTGTAAGAATGTGTGCACGCATATGTGTTTGTGTAAGTCTGGAGAAAGTAAGGAGTCTGTCAGCAATGTCGAAGAATGACAAAATGTTACTAGAGGCGCTGTTTCTCAACTGCCATGCCTCACTGTCAGTATGGAAGCTTTTCCCAGAATCAGCTGCTGATTTGTCGTGCTGTTAATTGATGTCAAAGCTGTGTCTGCTGGGTCTGGCACTCATGTGGTAAAGGGAAATTTCCTAACAAGTCCAGACCCCCGACAGCTGGTCCTGAGTTTCCAAGGTGATAGAAAACAGGTCTTTTTAGGAAAATAAAAACAAAAAGATTACATTTCTATTGATAGTTCATCAAGAGAGCCAGGTCTGTGTGTAATACACTGGGTATGTGTTGTGAGGGTGAGGACCCTACGGGAGATGAGGGCCAAGAAAACCGGGAAGAGGCAGCCAGCCAAGCTCCCACTGAGACAGCTTCTCAGGGCATTTTCCTAGATTCTGAGCATCTGTTCACCACTTTAGGACTTTCCTCGCAAAGAGTGAGATCCTAGAACTTAGTGAAAGTCTGTATAGCAAACCCCACTTTGTTTAGATTTTAAGAAGTTGAGGCCCAGAGGGGAGACTACTTTCCTGATATAGTAAAAGGCTGATATGGTTTGATTGGTTCCCCACCCAAATTTCATCTTGAATTGTTGTTTCCATAATTCTCATGTGTCATAGGAGGGAGCCAGTGGGAAGTAATTGAATCATGGGGACAACTACCCTTATGCTGTTCTCCTGATAGTGAGTTCTCATGAGATCTGATGGTTTTATGAGGGTTTTTTCCCTTTTGCTTGGCACTTCTCCTTGCTGCTGCCATGTGAAGAGGGATGTGTTTCTTTCCCCTTCTCCCATGATTGCAAGTTTCCTGAGGCTTCCCCTGCCTCAGGAACTGAAGATTGCAGAACTGTGAATACATTGATATGGCTTGGTTTGGTTGTGTTCCCACCAAAATCTCATCTTGAATTCCCACGTTTTGTGGGAGAGATCCAGTGGGAGGTAATGGAATGATGGGGGCAGGTCTTTCCTATGCTGTTCTCGTGGTGGTGAATAAGTCTCATGAGATCTGATGGTTTAATAAGGGGGAGTTTCCCTGTACAAACTCTTTGCCTGCTGCCATACATGTAAGATGTGTCTTTGCTCCTCCTTGCCTTCTGCCATGATTTTGAGGCCTTCCCAGCCACATGGAAGTGTAAATTTATTGCACCTTTTTTCTATACAAATTACCCAGTCTTGGATATGTCTTTATTAGCAGCATGAAAATGGACTAATATAGCAATTAAACCTCTTTCCTTTATAAATTACAGTCTTGGACAGGTCTTTATAGCAACATGAGAACAGACTAATACAGTGGCAGACTTCAGATATTATAACCAAAATCAACATAATATAAAAACTATTTGTGGAATCCAGACTTTTTCACTGTGATGGAAATCTTTTATTTCATATAGTACCATTATCAAATTATTTTTATTTTCTTTTTTATTTTTAGTTGATACATAATGGTTACACATATTTATGGGGTACACGTAATATTTTGATACATGTGTACAATATATAATAAGCAATTCAAGATCTTTGGAATACCCATTCCCTAGGACATTTAGCATTTCTTTGTGTTGGAAACATTTCAAATCGTTTAGCTGTTTTGAAAAACATGATATGTTGCTGTTAACTGCAGTTACTCAGCTGTGTCATTGAACACTAGAGTTTATTTCTTCTGTCTAACCACATGTTTGTAACCATTAACCAATTTCTCTTCATTCATCCAACCCCACACTTTGCCCAACTTCTAGAAACTAACAGAGATTTGAAATTTATATTCTTCCTAATATTTTCTTTTGTTTTCTAATAATGTTTATTTAAAAACTACGTATTCCAACAGAATGGGTATTGTGCAACCCCTGATTTAGTCAGAGTGTCAAGAAAGAAGGACTACATGGTAGCAGGGTTCATGGCTGATCCTTTCCTTCCCTGAATTCCTGCTTAAATCCTTTTATCTAAAACTGAAACAAACACAGATTCTCTCATTTTTTTTTCTTTCTCACTAGGTAGTTTAGAATATTGGTATAGCACACAACTGCTTCTTGCCAGAAGGCACTTTTAATTTTCTTCTTACCTATAATGCCCATTTTAGCTGAACATCACTTTTCTCAATTGATGCTATAAGTAAAGAAATATAATAAATTGCATATATGCATTCATATTTGAAATCCACAATAAGGGTAAAAATGCAAATTTTTAGCATACATGGCAATTAGGATAAACCATGTTTACTGCCACTATTACTAGGATAATTACACTGCTGGAAGGAGATCAAATTATCCTCCTCACTGCTAAGAACATGTTTGTTCCAAGTTTTTAGATAATAAAGTTCCAGATTGATCAGCAAATACATTGGGTATTTTTAGGACCTCTTTGGCATTGCATATTCTTTTCCTCCTTGAATTGTCTCTCCTGGACTATGGCCTTTTGGTAACATCTCAGCATTTTCCAAGTGTCCAATGGGACTAGTGCACCATGTCAGGTCCACAAATGCCTCCTGTAGGGGACAGCTCCCTGATGGGGATCCCAGGTAAAAGGAGATTGTTTAGACCATCTGTACACTGAGTAAGAAGCACCCTTCTTCCCTCAGCCTTCAAAACGATGAGAACCCAACTACTCATGGTCAGAATGAGGTGCTAAAACATCATATCCAAGAAGGATACTTCACTTGAACGGGGCTGTGTACTTTAGGTCTGTGACCACATGTGATATGGTTTGGCTCTGTCTCCACTCAAATCTCATCTTGAATTATAGTTCCCATAATCCTCACGTGTTGTGGAAGGGACCAGGTAGGAGGTAATTGAATCATGAAGGTGGGTTTTTCCCATGCTGTCCTCATGATAGTGAATAAGTCTTATGAGATCTTATGGTTTTATAAAGGTCAGTTCTGCACACGCTCTCTTGCCTGCCACCACAAAAGATGTGTTTTTGCCCCTCCTGCACCTTCTGCTGTGACTGTGAGACCTCAGCATGTGAAACTGTAAGCCCATTAATCCTCTTTTTCTGTTTAAATTACCCAGTGGGAGATATTTCTTCCTAACAGTATGAAAATGGACTAATACAACGTAGGCTTTTCATATTTTACTTTCAGAGTCTAGAAAGTGATTCTCAATTGTGGCTAGAAGAGGTTTCTTAAAATCCTAATGCTGGGGCTTATTTCAAAGGATTTTGATATACTTGGTCAGCAGGCAATTGAGGTCACAGACTAGAAATGGTACAGAAATTGAGGCTCATATGTGGATAAGCCTCGATTAAGTGACAGAGGACTTGTGGCTAAAATAAAGACTTGTGACTAAACTAAAGACTTGTGGTTAAAGCCCTATTATAACACAATTTATACCTTCTCCTGGAGTAACACCTACATATCATCCTCTGGGATCTGTGATATTAAAAATTAGTAGGAATTCAGAGATTCAAGGACATGGATATTTTCTATGAAAGACAGGTTAACATCAAGCAACTTTTTTTTTTTTTTTTTTTTTTTTTTTTGAGATGGAGTCTTGATCTGTCACCCAGGCTGGAGTGCAGTGGTGCAGTTTTGACTCACTGCAACCTCCGACTCCTGGGTTCAAGCAATTCTCCTGCCTCAGCCTCCTGAGTAGCTGGGATTACAGTCACACGCCTCTGTGCTTGGCTATTTTTGTATTTCTAGTAGAAACAGGGTTTCGCCATGTTGGTCAGACTGGTCTCGAACTCCCAACTTTGTGATCCACCCGCCTCAGTCTCCCAAAATTCTGGGATTACAGGTGTGAAACACCACTCCAGGCCAACATCAAGTAATTTATGAGCTAGGTTAAGGGAAAACATTCTTGTAATCTCTCCACATTCTTCCCTGGGCCAAACCTCTTGGGATTGGCAAAATGGCTTGTATACTCCCCCTGTGTCTTTACTCACTTGTTACAAAGTAGTGCATTATAGTATTAGTGTAATTGTGAAAAATAACTGCTTCTCTTCTGTTGCTCAAGCCTTCTGTAACCTCTTATGACTCTTTCTACTCAAACAACATAGTCATTATGCTTCGCCTCTGTTTTCACATCAAAAGGATACTGGGGTCAGGGCTAGTTATTAGTTTTGTCTTTAAAAACAGACCATTTTTTGCTATTGTAAATAGCACTATCATAACTTATGGATAAATGTGTCCTTTTTGTAAACAATTTATTTTCCTTTGGGTATGTACCCAGTAATGAGAATCAACCCAGATGTTCATCAACAGTGGATTAACGAAAATACAGTATATATAATTCATGGAATACTATACAGCCACACAAAAGAATGAAATCATGTCCTGCTTCGTAACATGGATGTAGTTGGAGGTCATTATCCTAGGTTAACCTACGCATAAACAGAAAACCAAATATTGCAAGTTCTCACTTGTAAATGGGAGCTAAGCATTGGGTACACATGGACATAAAGGTGGAAATATAGATACTGGGGATTCAATTTTCGTTTCATGAATATGAAACGAAAATCAGGTGGCCAGCAATAAAGTAGTAAAAAGTCTATTTAAACACTGACATAGGTTACAAACTCTTTTTCAGATATTCCATCAATAAAATCAACGTTTTGACTTTCATCCAAATGATTTCACTGTCTATATTCTAAATTTTACCTCTTAACATATAGGAATAAAAACAAGGTCCTTTACACTGTCTCTTTTAAATATCAGCAAATTATTAGGTCCCATTTGAAATCTTGTATTTTACTGAAGAAAAATTGAAAACCTAGACTGAGACACTGGGTGAATACACACAGTCTTTAGCATTCGTACATGATTCTCAGGGTTAATTTGAAATGTAAGAAGAGGGTACGATGTTGCTGCTCCTCCCAGTATCATTCTTCCAACATTCCGGGATCCTCCTCCACTTGTATAGACACTCCCTGTGTCCTTTATACTGTCTGCATGGTGTCTCTGAGTAGTTATTTATGCCTTATTTTACCGCTCCTATTTCTCTGTGTGCAGGTTGGGTGGAGGGGTACTTGTCAAATAAATAGACATATTGAAACTTTAATTCTTTCTGGGCTGAAGAAGAAAATGTACGATGTCGATGGAGTTAAAATCATCACTAAAGAAGGGGATGGTGGACAAGTTTTGAAAGTCTTCTAAACCACCTCTAAAGTTGCATTTTATAACAGTCATCTGTTCTTAATGCATAAAATAAAGATCACTGCCTAGCAGCATATGGAAAGAGTTGGGCCTATGTAAAAGTTTTAAAACATTTGAATTAGCTGCTGAAAGTTAGAAATTGAGAAATCCCATATAAGTTTTAGAATTCTGATGCCTCATAGACAATGGAAAAAAACTGGTAATATATGTTCCTAGTTCAAAGCCTTTCTCCACCACTTAGCAGTTAGGAAGCCTTAAAGCAAGTCACATAACTATTGAGGATGTCAATTTTCTTGTTTGTAAAATAGGAATAAATACACTTATCTCATGTAGTTATTGTGAAAATTAAATGGTAATATACGTAACTCCCTTACACATTTTCTAACTTTTAGTGGAATCTCAGTATGAACTTTAGTATCATTAATACTATTGTTCAATACATTACAAATAATATACAGGCAAAAAAAATGCAAAAATTTGATGTTAAATACCAAGGTTATCTCATTGCTAAGCACTGCACAATAGGATTCTTAACATGTTGTCTCCATTCCGATCTATTTTGAGGGTTTTTAATATTTGCTATTATCTTTTTTCATCATTAAGTACAATTGATTTTTTTCTCTTAAAAGTTGTACAGATTATATTTGGATTATTTAGGAATCCATATGCTCTGAACAAAATACATTTTGGCCTGCTTAATGTGGAAGAACATCTAAACTTTTCTAGTTTCAGAGAGGCTGGGAGACATTCCACGTCACCTCAGTGTAAACAAGTGGTTCAAATATACACTGTAAATAGAGACAGCTTTGGCTAAACTCCTGTTTTGTTTTGTTTTCTTTTTTACAGTAACTTAGTAACCTAGCCGGTCAATTTTTATTATTTCAAGCCGGCCATATGTAGTATCAAGCACACCCATCGATGTATGTGACCAATCCTAATGTGATATTTAGAACATGAACCAAAGAGGAGTCTGCAGTCTTAGAAATAAAAATGTAAGGATGGTCATTATGTGTCTGACCCTGCTTTGTACAATAGAATAGGGCGGGCCAAGGAAGTTTTAAAAAGCCGACTTCGTTTTCTGCAAATCCCATTCCAGCTGTGTTTTTCTGCTGTGAGAGCTTGACTTTTCTGCCAAATTAAAATTGAAATTGTAATGTGACGTATTCAGCTTGTAAATTTTCTTGCAGGAATGAATAATATTCAATGAGTAAAGTCAGTTATGATGCCCAGACTTGTTTCTAACAACCAATGATTTAATTGAAACACAGCTGCAGGATTAAAAACACAATAATATTTAGACTTTTTAAACATTTTCACATCTTTTATCTCATCCAATTTTTAAATCAACTCCCTAAGATTGCTAATGAAGTTAATTAGTTAACATAGGCTAGGTTATCTGCTAATGAACAACCTTTAAAAGTCAATGGCTTAAAAAAAAATAAGCGAATTTCTTGCCCACACAATTTCTTGTTCCCTGAAATTACAGTGACTCACAGATCCTGACTTTTTTTGCGTGTGTTATAACGCTGCCATCTCAACATGTGGTCTCTAAACTGGTCATGAGTAAGCGAGGTAGAGCAGTACTCTGCAATAGAAATAGAACACTACCACAGATGGAAGCTGCTTTGTATAAAAAAGACAATGTGGTCTTATGGATCAATGTTTAAGGATCTGCGTTCTGGACACAGCTTCTTCTTACCAACAGTGGGCTTTGGCCACTATTTGAGAGTCATTAGCTCTAGTAGCCACTTTAGTAAATTGAGAATAGCAATATTTGCTTTGCATTTAAAGAGATAATGTGTTAAGTGCTCTTTGAAAATTATAAAATTTTGTTTACTATAAAATTATAGTAAACAAAAATAAATTGCTCTTATTAAGAGCTAAAGATAACCTGTATTAGGGTTATTTGGATGGTCAATTTTACATGAAAACATGTCTAGACTACAGTAGCCAGGTATTCAATCAGACAGTGATCACTGTGTACTGTGAAAGTATATTTGTAGATATGGTTACTGTGTATAATAAGCAAACTTCATGGAAATCTTATCATTGATACACTGAGTCGGCCTGATTCAAGCAGCTGAAAGGCCTAAGAACACGATGAAGGCTACCCTGAGGAAGAATAAAATTCCCCTGTGCACAGTAGTTTCCGTTCATGCTGGTGCCCTACCGGCCTTCCTGACGGCTTGCTCTACAGATTTCAGGCATGCCTAGACACCTCATCAAAATCATGTAAGACAACTTTTTGTAATAAATTATATATATAATATACATTATATGTCAACATAGTTTACACAATACCTATATCTGTATATCTACATATAAATATATATTCCTTTTGTTCTGTTTCATTAATCCCAATACAGTTGTTTTAATATGTTATAGCACCTTATGGAATTTTGATGACCTTGTTTTAAGTCACTATAAAATTCAGAGCTGCCTCAAAACATACAGATAATTTAATTTTTTTTTGAAAAATGTTGAGTAGTATGACTAATGGCACAATGATCAACATGTCTTGATTCTTATCCTGAAAGATTTTCTCATTCAGCGAAATAACATGTCTGCCAAAATGGCTACAAGACAGAGAATAAAATAAGTGCTGTAAGAGTGAAGAGGAACAGGAAGGTAATGTAGAACAAGTATTATATTCTATTAACTGAAGTAGCTTATTTATATGGTGGATCACACTGAAGATATAACTATTGCATGACCTGTACCTTTAGTAAGTATGAATGGAGGAAATCCAAGGCCAGGCAAGTTCCAGTATTCTCCCATGCTACATGAGAGGACAAGAAATGTAATTCAGATTTTCCAGTTCCCAAAACCATCTTTGTGTGTGGTGGAGATTCAGAGGGAAGATGAGGATAGGAAAAGAGTGGGCAAGATATGTGTTAGTTCTTTGTGGAAATAGACTCTTTTCCAGCCAAACCGATGTTCATTTGCCCTTATTATTTCCCATGCCTAGGCAAATACTTCATTCTCTCTACCTACTTTAAACCTTCTAAGACACCAACACAAGGATCTCATTTTTCCTGAAAACTTTATAACCACCTCTCACCCATCAATATATCTTTTTCTACAGATTCTGGAGTCTCTTACATTCTGCACATTTTTTTTTTTCATGTCGCTATTGTTGAATAGCTGATCTTTGCAGTATGGATGAGCCTTAGCACATATGAACAACCTGAATGAGGTACAGGTTTCTGGCTTATTCTCTTAATTTAAAATCATTTGAATCCCAGCTCTGCTGCCATTTATGTAACTTTGGATGAGTGATAATATATATAGCTCTTACATTCTCCTCTTAAAACAGATTGCTGAGACGGCCTTTAAATCACTTTCAAATCTAATATTCACTCATTATTTTAAGAAGTATCTTTTCTGGCTCTATTATGTGCTAGGAGGTCATCTCAGTCAGTGGATGTGATGGCCAGCAATCCTGAGGCGGTATTTAAGAGAGGATCTTAAGAGGCATTGTACCGATAATTAGTGTCAATTTAGAAATACACACAGAGGCAAACACAGAAACACATACACAGGAGACACAAAAAATCACTTTGTATATTGTTTCAGGTGCAGTTGGAGTCAATGGAAAAATGTTCTCTCGTTCTCGCTCCTGCTCTCCCACTGTCTTTTTTACTGCTCTGCAGGAACTGTCAATGTAGATATGCTCTGGCATTCAGCCGTCATCCTAAATTCAGAGATGATGTGTTACCTGTCTAAAAGGCAACAGATGAGTCTCTTTGCCAAGCCCTCACTCTCTATATCACTGTTTCATCTTTCATCATCTTATAGAGACAGATTCACAATTCTCAGACGTTCCACAGACTGAAACCATTGCTATTATTTACACTTAGTCTCTTCCTACCTGCTCTGAAAAAATAAATAATAATGGTTTTGTAGTCAAACAGAAGGGAAACAAAAATTTGCATTCTCTATCAATCTTCCTGTCTGCTTATTACATTGTGAGATTTATAAGAGCAGAAGGCAGTAGTAGAAGGATCACTAGAAAGGTAGGTAGAAGATTGGTTTAAGGAGAAATGCTTTGAGTGAAAAATCCTGCATACATGTTAGGCACCCTCATTATTATTTTATTATTAAATATAATATAATCATCAATATCATATGTATTATATGATAATATTTTATTATATATTACATTATCATACATTATATTAAATATAGCCTATATATTTTGTATAAAAATATAACCACTCTAATATTAAAATAATACTAAAATATTTTATTTTTATTAATATAATGTGGATTTATTTGCCATGACATTTATATATACTTGAGAGTGGCCTTTAGACCCTCAGTTTACTTTCCTCTAGAATGGTAAGTTTTAAGGAAACATTATTGCCAGTCTAATATTCAGTCCAAAAATGTCTGTTTATTTAGAAACATAATTGTCTTTTTTTTTTTTTTTTGAGACAGAGTTTAGCTCTTGTCATCCAGGCTGGAGTGCCATGGCATGATCTTGGCTTACAGCAACCTCTACCTCTTAGGTTCAAATGATTCTCCTGCCTCAGCCTCTCAAGTAGCAGTGATTACAGGCACCTGCCACCATGCCCAGCTAATTTTTGTATTTTTAGCAGAGATGAGGTTTCACTGTGTTGGCCAGGCTGGTCTTGAACTCCTGACCTTGTGATCCACCCACCTCAGCCTCCCAAAGTTCTGGGATTACAGGCGTGAGCCACTGCACCTGGCCTCATAATTGTCTTTTAAGTTTGGTGAACATATTGTATCCAGTAATAAAAGATAATAGGATTATCTATTGGTATTAGTAGGGAAAGTACAACTAATAGAACACTAATTGAAGTACATACTAATGGGAAATTATTGTGCTAATTAAGATAGAGAAAAAGCATGTTTTTTGTTGTTATTTTAATTTCAAACCTCATCTTTGATATCAAAAATTACTTTTCACACTGTCTTTACTTTTTATAGTGTAGCTTTTCCCAGGGGGCAAAATCTAACCCTGGTTCCAATGTGGCTACCATACTTCCAGCCATCACACCTGGAAGCAAAAATTGCAGGCCATCACCCTCCTCCTATTCTCTTAAAAGACACATGTTTTAAAGAGACAAGAATAATTCTCAAAAGTGTCCTCAGTAGACTTTCCCTTGGGTTGAATGTTGAAATTGTGTGACCACTGGTCATTGGCTAGGGAAGAAAAGTATCAGGGCTGTTCTAATCCAATTAAGATTCACATTTCAGTTTGGGGAGAGGAACAAACTCTCCTGAAGCCAAGCCTGGCTGATAAACACTGGGACTAGAGTAATAACGTGGGCGATCATTGGTGTCAGCAACGCTGTCTCCTGCATCTCCCCCAACCCCTCTGCCCCCTTTCCTTTCCCTCACCCCCAGGCTCTCGGACCATTCTTTCACCTGTCTTGTGCAATTCATTGCATATCTATTTCTAAAATAAGTAAATAAATGGAGTCACAACTCATCTACTTGAACTGTCCATACACAATTCTGAAAGGGAAAAACTTAGCAGAGCAAATGAACATATACATAGACATGCACACATCTAATCCATATAAATGCGTATGGAAGCATATATCAATTAGATATATGTAAAATTTATAAATTAGTTATAAATATTGAAATAATATACCTATCAATAGTTGGTGTAGAAAATGAATATCCCATATTATCATAGAATATTTTAAGAATAATAATTGTCATTACATAACTCTATTTGAGTGAGAGTATACATATTCATTTAATCGTGTATCACACAGGTAACATATATGTAAATATATATACACACACAAACACGCATATGTGTGTGTGGGAAGTGAGAGTCAGAAAAAAATGCTTTTTGGGTTTCTTTCAGCTCAGTCAGGTCTTGCAGTGGAATATTTTTTCTGCTTACTCCTTATTGCAACTTCAAAACTATTTCTTCACTAGCTATAAAAAAAAGCTCCTTTTAAGTTTCTGTCATTAAATTTTATCACCCATTTTTCTCTTCTTTTTTTATTGCTGTAATCAACTTCTCCCTAGTCAGTAACCATTATTCATTGATGTCTTCAGCATCTGGCTTACTGTCTTTCTCTACCAATAACTCCTGCTCACATTACTGGTGGTCTTAACCACAACCACAATGATAGACTCCAACACCCTGGACTGTATTTTCTAGGCATTCCAGGTCCAATGACCTTGTCTCTTCTCACTCCCATTTCCTGATGTGCATTCCCATAGTCTTACACTTGATCTTGTTTCATCTATAATTGCTCAGCCTCTAAGATATCTATGTTAAGTATCCCATTCTCCAACAATCATCTTGTTCTAAATAAGAAACCATGATTTCTAAATAAGTTCATTTGGTCCTCTCCCAGAAAACTGTTTCACATATTTGTCTTCCTACTAAAAACATCAGCATTCTCTATGCCCACACACAATGGTAACCAATGGCCACAGCTAATCTTGCATGATACCTATAATATAAGTACGATTTTATCTTCCTGCCATCAAGATTCTGGCTTACATCCATCTGTACTCATGTTCTCATTCTCTCATCCTCTTAAAACATATGGACTTTCTCTTTTTTCTGTTACTGGCCTTTCTACTCTTTCCTAATCAACTTGTTCAGAAGTAAAATTATTCATTATCTTATTTTTCTTCTGCATTATTTTATATGTTCTTCTAAAAAAATCATCTTCCTCCACTGTCTACTTTTACAGTTTTCTCCTTTTGCCTGGCACTTCATTTACCCCAAACTGCTGGTCTGGTGGGTTGAGCCTAACCCTCAGACCTACATACCCAAGCCTTATTTTTTAAAAGATGGAGTCTCACCATGTTGGTCAAGCTGGTCTTGAACTCCCGACCCCAGGTGATCAGCCCACCTTGGCCTCCAAAGTGCTTGGATTACAGGAGTGAGCCACCGCGCCCGGCTCCAAGCCTTTTATTTATTTACCTTGTCAGGCTGATTGTTGCAATTGGCTGTTTACTATTATCTCTAAGCCTCTACTATGTCAAAACACCTAATGATACCCCAGTGAATTTCCTGAGGTTTAGGAATACTCCCCACTTTTTCCATTGCACAGCAGACACCCAAGATCCTCATCAGATTCAGGGTCCAACACTCCCATTATTATAATAAAACTTCTCTCTTGCTTGGTGTTTGACTGCCCTTAGGACTAAAATTACCAAGAGGTAGTGTATCTTCAGGGTCAGTAGTACCTTTACTGTTTTAACTTTCACCCCCACAGCCAACCTCTTGGAATGCAGTAATCTAACCAATCAGAGCCTAAAGTTGTGGGGCATTAATCACACATTCACTTGACTTCTTGGTTTTCAGGTTCACATATTCTGCCTAATTGGGACACAGAACCATAAGTTAGCCACAATTTCTGTGGTTCTACTGTCTCCAGGAAGAGCACACACCAGTCCCACAACATGCCATCCCAAAGCTAGCATCTTAAACAAGACAGCAGTAGCCTTCTGCATTATTCTCTTAGGTGAGCTACTTTCGAATAATATGGTAATATAAGGTAAAATCAGTAGATCATAAGATATTAGAACAATTGTTTTAAATTGTTGCTGAGAGAATGAATGTGGGGGAATTATATATAGTGGTTCATGGTATTTCAATTGTTTATGAAGAACTCGTAATTTTAACAAAGGTCAGGCAGGGAGGAAAGAATCAATTAATATTTGGAGTATTTATTAAGTCTAGTAGAGACTTAATGCAGTCTCCTCCAGAGTGAAAGAAATCCAATAAATTTAATTTGTACCATGTGTCCAGTTGGTCTTATCAAGGGATGGCTCCAGGCTCTATGCTGACAGATTGACATTCAGCAGCAGCTACTGGATCAGCTTTGATAAAAGGGAGCTCATGTTCCATCCTGACCCTATGGTTACTCCTTTCCTGGGTTGATGACAGTTGTTGGCTAAAATCCACTGGACAAGTAATCTCAAAAAAAAAAAATTGATTGACAATTTTTTTTTCTCTGATGTGGAAACTCTAGTTGGCAATGATATGAGTACCCAAAATCTGCATGCTTTGTCCTCACTCCTTTAGATTCATGATCATGCCTCTTTTCTAGAGAGCTTAGCTTCTGATGTTTCAAACTTCCTTCTTCCAGATCTCTGACCAAATGATAAGCTATTCACCACAGGCCAAGAGCCCATATATATTCTTACTTAAAGCCACTCCTCCATCCTTAAACACCGAGCAGCCAGATGCTCTACCTGTTCACCCACCTACAGGCTCCCATTGGAAAGATGTCTCCTTACCTTTGTCCTTGAAGCTATGCTGGGAAGGGATATGCTGAAGCAGCAATCCATTTTTGACTTTTGTCAGATAAATGAATCAGGCCTGAGTTTTTCTTCTTCTATAAGGTCTTGCAGTGTATTCTTTATGAGACCACAGGTGTGGGATGAAGAACAGGCATCCATGAAACAGCTGGGTATTATAAGCATCAGGACCTTCTGCTGATTTCCAATGTCAAATACACCATTTCTACTGCATGAAGAATGATGTATGCTGAACCAAACTTGTGACTTGGTTAGGCTGAAAACACCAGGCTTATGATACACAGCTGTGTTTCCTCAGTCTCTTGATTTCTTGTGGTCAGGCACAGAGTCTCTACCATAGCCTCTTGGCATGACAGGGGCTGCATTTCAAGTATTGAATGCAGATCAGCAGAGTCTGTGCTGTGACTCTCTTCCTGAAGCTTGTGAGAACTCCAGTAGAGCATCTTTATCTACAAGACGTATCTGTAGCACCAGCATAACTTCTAGTTATTTCTCCTGAGCTCCATGGCAGCTTTCACTGCAACCTCAGAATCCCAAGCTCAATGGACACTCCCACCTTATCTTCCTGAGTAACTGGGATTAGAGACCAGCACCAACACATCTTTGTATTTTTTGCCGAGAAGTAGTTTTGCCATGTCCATGCTGGTTTCAAACTCCATGGTTCAAACAATCTACCTGCCTCAGCCTCCCAAAGTGCTGGAATTACAGGTGTGAACCCCACCAGGCCAGTTGCCCAATTTTCTTAATCCTGGAAACTGAATCCTAATAACAAACTGGACTTTTTTTTAGGCAATGTGGGCTGCAAGACAGTAGATACGTGGGTAGAGAAAATGGCATGAGCAAGGACAGGGAAGTAAATGAAAGGATGTTGAGTTCTGTGAGGTTGAAAGAGTTTTATGTGCTGAGAACTGGTATGTGAGAAGATTTAGAGAGGTGAATGGACGAATACAACTGTAAACAGGAAATAGTAACCGGAAGAAGGTCAATATGGTTATAACCTGGCTAAGTTCAGCAGCAACCAAGAGTAAGTTCTGTTAAGTCTGCATTTTCTGGATTCGTCTGAGTTCACATGGATTTCTAAAATGGTGAAGCAGCAATTCTGAGACAAACACAAGAGGAATTGAGTGTCCTGCTAGATCTGCATAACCATTCTGTGAAAAAGGCTCTCATAGGATAAACTTGCATTAAACTGGATTAAACAGAAGTAAGCAGTTCCAGCAGAAGTTTCTTACTGCTCAGACCTTTATTATGTAAAAGTACTTGTGACCTCTGAAAAGGAGCTGTTGTAAGCAGCACTCCTGTAAATTTACCCTACAAATTTTAATTATTTTATTTTAATTGGAGCAATGATTCACAGATATCCCCATACTCTTGTTCTCAGGATTGGTTTGGAAAATAGTGGTTTGGAGAAATTGTTGATTGGGTTGTCTTCGTGATCCCCAAATAGATAAGGCTAGTCTCAGTGAACTTAGAAAGATTATTTTTCCAAGTTTAAGAATGTACCTGTGGCACAGCCTCAGGAGATCTTGATGACATGTGCTCAAGGTGTCCAAGGCATAGCTTGATTTTTCTTTTAATTGCACTTTAGGTTTTGGGGTACATGTGAAGAACATGCAAGATTGTTGCATAGGTATGCACATGGCAGTGTGGTTTGCTGCCTTCCATCCCATCACCTATATTTGGCATTTCTCCCCATGCTATCTCTACCCAACTCCCCACCCTCTGCTTTCCCTCCCCTATTTCCCCCCGACAGACCCCAGTGTGTGATGCTTCCCTCCCTGTGTCCATGTGTTCTCATTGTTCAACACCCATCTATGAGTGAGAGCATGCAGTATTTGATTTTCTGTTCTTGTATCAGTTTGCTGAGAATGATGGTTTCCAGGTTCATCCATGTCCCTACAAAGGAAATGAACTCATCGTTTTTTATGGCTGCATAGTATTCTGTGGTGATTATGTGCCACATTTTCCCTATCCAGTCTAAAATCAATGGGCATTTGGGTTGATTCTGTCTTTGCTATCGTAAACAGTGCTGCAATGAACATTCCTGTGCATGTGTCCTTATAGTAGAACGATTTATAATCCTTTGGGTATATATCCAGTAATGGGATTGCTGGGTCAAATGCAATTTCTATTTCTAGGTCTTTGAGGAATCATCACACTATCTTCCTTAATGGTAGAATTAATTTACACTCCCACCAACAGTGTAAAAGTGTTTCCATTTCTCCACATCCTCTCCAGCATCTGTTGTCTCCAGATTTTTTAATGATTGCTGTTCTAACTGGCATGAGATGGTATCTTAATACAGTTTTGATTTGCATTTCTCTAATGTCCAGTGATGATGAGCATTTTTTCATATGTTTTTGGCCTCATATATGTCTTCTTTTGTAAAGCGTGTGCATATCCTTTGCACAGCTTTGAATGGGTATGGTTTTTTTTTTTTTTTTTTTTTTTTTTTTTTTTTTTTTTTCTTTTTGTAAATCTGTTTTAGTTCTTTGTAGATTCTGGATATTAGCCCTTTGTCAGATGGGTAGATTGCAAAAATTTTTTCCCACTCTGTTGCTTGCCTATTCACTCTAATGACTGTTTCTTTTGTTGTGCAGAAGCTGTGGAGTTTGATTAGGTCCCATTTGTCTATTTTGGCTTTTGTTGCCAATGCTTTTGGTGTTTTGGTCATGAAGTCCTTGCCTATGCCCATGTCCTGAATGGTTTTGCCTAGATTTTCTTTTAGGGTTTTTATGGTGTTAGGTCTTATGTTTAAGTCTTTAATTCATCTGGAGTTAATTTTAGTGTAAGGTGTCAGGAAGGAATCCAGTTTCTGCTTTCTGCACATGGCTAGCCAGTTTTCCCAACACCATTTATTAAACAAGGAATCCTTTTCCTATTGCTTGTTTTTGTCAGGTTTGTCAAAGATCAGATTGGTTGTAGATGTGTGGTGTTGCCTTCAAGGCCTCTGTTCTGTTCCATTGGTCTATATCTCTGTTTTTGTACCAGTACCATGCTGTTTTGATGACTGTAGCCTTGTAGTATAGTTTGAAGTCCAGTAGTGTGATGTCTCCTGTTTTGTTCTTTTTGGTTAGAATTGACTTTGCTATGTGGTTCCATATGAAGTTTACAGTGGTTTTTTCCAGTTCTGTGAAGAAGGTCATTAGTAGTAGCTTGATGGGGATAGCGTTGAATCTGTAAATTACTTTGGGCAGTATGGCCATTGCATGATATTGATTCCTCCTAATCATGAGCATGGAATGTTTCTCCATCTGTTTGTGTCCTCTCTTATTTCGTTAAGCAGTTGTCTGTAGTTCTCCTTGAAGAGTTCCTTTACATTCTTTGTTAGTTGTATTTCTAGGTATTTTATTCTCTTTGTAGCAATTGTGAGTGGCAGTGCGTTCTTTATTTAGCTCTCTTTAAGTCTGTTATTGGTGTATAGGAATGCTTGTGATTTTTGCACATTGATTTTGTATTCTGAGACTTTGCAGAAGTTGCTTATCAGTTTCAGGAGATTTTGGCTGAAACAATGGGGTCTTCTAAATACACAATCATGTCTGCAAATAGAGACATTCTACTTTCCTAATTGAATACCTTTTATTTCTTTTTCTTGCTTGATTGCTTTGGCTAGAACTTCCAATATTATATTAAATAGGAGTGGTGAGAGACGGCATCCTTGTCTAGTGCCAGATTTAAAAGGGAATGCTTCCAGTATTTGCCCATTCAGTATGATATACATTTTAGGGAAACATGATACATCAATCAACATATGTGTCAATAAAAAGAGTCAAAATCGGTAGTATATTCGAAGAGATTTATTCTGAGACAAATATGAATGACCCTGGCCCATGACACAGCCCTCAGGAGGTTCTGAGAGCATTTGCCCAAGGTGGTCAGGGCACAGCTTGGTTTTATACATTTTAGAGAGACATGAAGTATCAATTAAATACATGAAAGAAATACATTGGTTTGGTCCAGAAAGGCAGAACAACTCAAAACAGGTGCTTCCAAGGTACACATGAATTTAAATAGTTTCAGGTTCACAATTGGTTGAGTATGTCTAAAGGCATGGGCTTATCAGAAAGGGCATGTTCAAGTTAAGATAAAGATTGTGGACACCAAAGTTCTTTTGAAGTCTTACAGTGGTTGCCCTTAGAGAAAATAGATGAAAAATATCTCCTATTCAGATCTTAATTAATTTGGTTTGGATTGGGAGGGTATAGAAGAAAAAGATCTAGGTATGTTAACAAATATTCTTTACAGATGCAAATTTCCCCCCACAAAGGCCACAAAAAATGGCCTTTGCAGGGCCATTTCAAAATATGGCAAAGAAACATGTTTTAGGGCAAAATATTTTTATCTTCTTTTTGTAATGTTATGCCAGAGTCAGGATATATAGGGTTAAATAAAACCCATCTGATGAGAATTTATGATGTGTAGGGCATGTCTCCCTAGGCCTCTTAGATAGGAATTTGGGCAAAAAAAAAAATTAGAGTTTAGTTCTTATATGTAAGACATACATTGGTTTGGTTTAGAAAGACAACTTGAATAAGGGAAAGGGCTTCCATATCATATGTAGGTAAGAGACAAATGTTTGTGTGCATTTGAGTTTCTGATTAGTCTTTCACTTTTACACAATTTACAGGAATAGTCACTTGTGCCTGAGTCTGGCATAGTGAAACAACAGGATTAAGGATGCAATCAGATTTGCATTTGTATCACTTGACCAAAAAGATGACTTTGAGCTTTGTCTCTCCTTTGTCTACAAGAAATTTCTTTGTGGGCAAATTGTGGGGATGGTATAAAGCTGTTTTTGTCTTCATAGCTATCTTATTTAAGAATACAAAGAGAATCATATTTTCTCAAGGCACTTCCCAGCTTGACTTTTCCCTTTGGTTTAGTGATTTTGGGGCCCAGAGATTTATTTTCCTTTCACATTTTTAATATTTTCTTTTTAAAATCTTTTAGGGAACGCATCTTAGAAATAAGTGAATCTTCTCACTTTTGTGAGTTTATCCACCTGTTGTCTTTGTAGTTACTGTCTTTCAGATTGGGTCTCTGAGTGAGTTTCTTCAAGGAGAACTACAAGCCACTGCTTGACAAAATAAGAGAGGACACAAACAGATGGAGAAACATTCCATGTTCATGGTTAGGAAGGATCAACATCGTGAAAATGGCCATACTGTCCAAAGTAATTTACAAATTCAATGCTATTCCCATCAAGCTACCAATGACCTTCTTCACAGAACTGGAAAAAATCACCTTAAACTTCATATGGAACCAAAAGAGAGCTTGCATAGCCAAGTCAATTCTAAGCAAAAAGAACAAAGCAGAAGGCATCACACTACTGGACTTCAAACTATACTACAAGGCGACAGTAATCAAAACAGCATGGTAATGGTACCAAAACAGAGATATAGACCAATGGAACAGAACAGAGGCCTCAGAGGAAATACAACGTATCTACAACCATCCGATCTTTGACAAACCTGACAAAAACAAGCAATGGGGAAAGGATTCCCTGTTTAATAAATGGTGTTGGGAAAACTGGCTAGCCATGTGCAGAAAGCAGAAACAGGACCCCTTCCTGACACCTTACACCAAAATTAACTCCAGATGGATTAAAGACTTAAACATCAGACCTAACACCATAAAAACCCTAGAAGAAAATCTAGGCAAAACCATTCAAGACATAGGTATAGGCAAGGACTTCAGGACCAAAATGCCAAAAGCAATGGCAACAAAAGCCAAAATAGACAAATGGGACCTAATCAAACTCCACAGCTTCTGCATAGCAAAAGAAACAGTCATTAGAGTGAATCGGCAACCAACAGAATGGGAAAAAATTTTTGCAGTCTACCCATCTGACAAGGGGCTGATATCCAGAATTTACCAAAAACTAAAACAGATCTACAAGAAAAAAACAAGCCCATTCAAAAATGGGGGAAGGATATGAACAGACACTTTACAAAAGAAGGCATACAGGAGGCCAACAAACATAGGAAAAAATGTTCATCATCACTGGTCATCAGAGAAATGCAAATCAAAACCACATTGGGATACCATCTCACAACAGTTAGAATGGCGATCATTAAAAAATCTGGAGACAACAGATGCTGGAGAGGATGTGGACAAATAGGAATACTTTTATACTGTTGGTGGGAGTGTAAATTAATTCAACCATTGTGGAAGACAGTGTGGCGATTCCTCAATGACCTAAAAATAGAAATCCCATTTGACCCAGCAATCCCATTACTGGGTATATATCCAAAGGATTATAAACCATTCTACTATAAGGACATATGCACACAAATGTTCGCAGCACTATTTACAATAGCAAAGACCTGGAACCAACCCAAATGCCCATCGACGATAGACTGGATAGGGAAAATGTGGTACATATACACCATGGAATATTACGCAGCCATCAAAAAAGATGAGTTTGCGTCCTCTGTAGGGACATGGATGAACCTGGAAACCATCAGTCTCAGCAAACTGACACAAGAGCAGAAAATCAAACACTGCATGTTCTCACACATAGGCGGGTGTTGAACAATGAGAACACATGGACACAGGGAGGGGAGCACTACATGGTGGGGTCCGTTGGGGGAAATGGCGGAGGGATGGGGAGTTGGGGAGATGGGAAGAGATAGCATGGGGAGAAATGTCAGATACAGGTGAGGGGAAGGAAGGCAGCAAACCACACTGCCATGTGTGTACCTATGCAACAATCTTGCATGTTCTTCACATGTACCCCCAAACCTAAAATGCAATAAAAAATAAAAATAAATAAATAAATAAATAAATAAATAAATAAATAAAAGCGCAGAGCATTTCCCCCATCAAAAAAGAAAAAAAAGAAAGAAATGAATCTCTGGTGTCAGATTTTGTCTGATCTCTCATGGCCAGGATGCTTTATTCCAATACAGGTAGGTCCTGTGTTATCAGGAAAACTAATTTTTAACAGGTTGTGAAGTCTCACATCTTACAGAAGTAAGAGAGAGAAAACAACAAACAAAAAATCAAGTATACTGGAAAATTGATAAGTCATATTACTCTGAAGTCCATACATCAGTATTGAGGCTGAGAGTGTGTTATGTATGTAAATAGGTTGCTGTTATTTATTCTAAAATTTAAGTAGCGTAGCTTCAATTTACAGGGCTTTAAGAAAGCACAGTTTAACTTTTAGTGATTTCAAGTCAGGAAAATGGGTTAAAAAAGGAAATAAAAGAAGAAAAAAATTGAAACATTATATTGGAGACTAGCAGCCAGGAAAAATCATAGAATTCAGTTCAAACTGTAGAAAATAATAAAAATTGAAAAAATTAGGCAAGACTAGAATCTAACAACAGATATACTATAGTGTGTTTTGAAACATATATTTTTATCTTTCCAGTCCTATTTTCACTAAAGACAAATCATAGGACAAATCCACTTGCAAAATAAGTTTTAGTCTTGTTATTCTTGGCCATAGTATTTGTATAAAGTAAGCAATAACAATTATTTGCCATATTTGCTCCTCTTTTTTTTTAATTGGCTTTTCAAGAACATAATTCCATAAGAAATCCTAAATTCAACTTTAATCCCTTAAGCTCAACTGGTTTCTGCAAACACCTGTATTAACTTGGTGAATGCCTCACTTTGAAGTGCCAAGAAAATTTCGGGCTCCTGGGCCTGACAGACAGTGACATTCTTTACTTACCATAGGCCAGGAACCTGTATAGGTACTGTGTAGATAAGGTATGAGGCCAGTTTTATCAAAGTGCTTTTATTGGCTCTGTAAGTTAATTTCATTTCTTTAAGGAGCCTGTATCTGAAAGCATGTCATTCCAGTCGAAACCTTGGTAAAATAACTCGTGTCTCCAATTGTTTCCTGTTATAAAAGTAAAGAGTTTCTATTTGCATTTATACAAATAACTGTATTATTCTAAGTTAAGAATACACATAACTAGGTTCCAAATTTTGGAGAAATCAGGTAGCGAGAAATATGCTTCAAATTTTGATTATATAAGTATACTTAATTGTTAAAAGCTGTAAATAATTCTAAAGAAAAGTTTCCTTGGCTCTGAAAAACAAAAGATCAGCAACATTTTAAGCAAAAATTCATTAAAAAATTATTTCACTCTTCTATAAGTTCAGTCCATGCAGTTAACTCTTGTTCTGTTTGATATTCATGAACATTTCAGCTCACCATGGGAGTCGCTGAAGTTTTTTCTCTATTCTAGTGTCAAAATCTCCAAAGTTTTCAAATATCTGCATTCAGGAGCACCTGCCAGACTCCCATGCTGATTATAAAACCATCTTTTGAAAAGAATAAAAGTAAAACAACTGTAGATGACAAAAGTCTTAAAACAGGCATAAAGATACAGCTGATAAGGAAATTTGGTTACTTTTGAAGCATACAATGATTTTACATAATAAGCACAATTACCACTAATAGCATATGCTAAGGCACATCAGAATCATTGGAAAATGATACAATTCTGGAAAACATGCTAATAAAATATTTTTGTAAGTATAATCCAAAGAAGGTTAAATACTGTTACATATTTGACAATACTGTCTATATTATTTTATTATATATCACATAAGCCAGATATGTATTTTTTGGACATCAAGGGAAAATATAAAAAATTGATGAGGACCTAAGTAAGAATTTGACTTTCAAAGTTTGCCAAATATAAAAACTTTAAAACATTTGGTATCACAAAACAGGATGATAGGTCATTGTAAAATAAGTCATTTATTTCGCTAAAGTGATAAAGATTTCAGAAAAATAAAGGTGAAAAACTTTATTATTTGAGAGAAGAGACTTAATTTCTTAAACAATAAGCCCTAATAAAGACAGCATGAGACCAATTAAATTTGTTGCTCAAATTTTTATAAACAGTCAATAAAATTTTGATCATCTTGACCATATGATACAATTTTAAGCCTTTTTATAATCTTTAGAAACTTACATTAAGGATTGTGTTAATGCTTTCAGAAAACCTTGTTAATCTGACACAGATGCTTATATGCTGGTTTGCTTTAATGTGCCTTTGACACTAATGGTTAATATGAAGAGACATTGAACTTATTTTATCTCTCAAAGTCTGCTGTTATAACCTTACATGCCCACTTCTGCCTTGAGGAGTTGAATAGTTTTAATTTCTGGCCCTGTGTCTGACAAAGTTTATTTTGATTAGCATCTTCTACCAGTTACAAAGATGGGGCTTTAACTTCTGTCAATGTTTAAGATTTATCAAGACTTGCTGTTCTTCATAGACCCAGGAGCAAAGCCCTGTAACTTAATGGCACAACAACTTTAAAGACACATATGGAAAGTTACATAGATGTAATAAACTTAGTTTTTTATTCTCAGTTTTAGTTTTTTCTAAGCAAACTAAATTCTAATAATAATGACATAGGAATTATTTTGATAAACATAAATCTGTTTATTAGGCCAGTTACCCAAAGGCAAAAGAAAAGACCTTCTGCAGTGCTACTGCTGTTTAGGTGACCTGCAAATCAAAACTTATGAAAATGATATTTGAATTAGTCAGACACAGAAAGAGTGTTTCCTGGGTCACAAGTGCAACTTTTCAGATTCATAGAACAAATTAAGCCAAAAGCAAATAACGTGATGTTATAAGAAAACATTCCTTTAGACCTTTAAAAGAGTCTTGGCATCAAGCCACTGCAAACAGTTTGAACCCAAAGTGGGGAAAAAATACTTACAGGAGCTTACCATGAGTTATTTCAGGCTCGTTATAAGGGGAGAGAAAGCTGAAACAGATAAATTTGAACTTTGCATTAAAAAAATTCTAGTAATTTTATTAAGAATAAAGTAATACCTTAAGAAAATTTTAGTATTATAACCAATTCTTAATTGTACATATTTGTTCTTTTAATAACAAACCCAGTCTCTAGAAAGATCATTATAATTTCTATTTAGTTATAGACAACTTGATCATATAAGTTTTTTTCCCCATAAATTTTCTTATTATGATTTATACAGACCATTTATTACATGTTTGAACTTTCTGGTTTGTCTTGAACATCCCTCTTTCTTAAACAACCAGTCATTTTATTCTAGGACAAACATTTACCATATGAGATTATTTCTCATATAAATTATTTTTCTTTAAACTTTCTTACAAAAAATAACTTTTTTTTTTTTTGAGGTGGAGTCTTACTCTGTCACCCAGGCTAGAGTGAAAGGCACAATCTCAACTCACTATAACTTCCACCTTCTGGATTCAAGTGATTCTCCTGCCTCAGCCTCCCAAGTGTCTGGGATTATAGGGATGCCACCACAACTGGCTGAATTTTTTTATATTTTAGTAGAAATGGGCTTCTCTGTGGTACCCCGTCTGGTCTTGAACTCCTGAGCTCAGGCAATTCAGCTGCCTCTGCATCTCAAAGTGCTAGGATTATAGGCATGAGCCACCTCACCTGGCCACTTGTTTATTCCTATAAGGTTCTTTACATCTCTCTTGTCTCCTGGCTCCTTTTACCTTGTTTTATATACAATGTTTAAATAACTTGTTTCCTGGCTCCTTTTACCTTGTTTTATATACAATGTTTAAATAAGCTTTGAAGTAGACAAACAATATTCACCTTTTAACAAGACCACATATTTTTTAAGAAAGAATGTTTTCCTACATGTATACATTTTTAATTGAAAAATGTCCATTTAATGAAATACCTATTATTTACTTGAATATAAGTTTAGATTCTAAATTATGACAAGTTTATCTACAAGTATTTATTCCATTACATTTCCCCAATTATTTTATTTTAATAGTTTACCTATATTATTTATGATACCTGTAGTAGTCATCATTTAAAATCATTTTCCTGTCAGGATTTAAACTATCTTATAGCTTGTGAATTTCAGGTGTTAACCTAAGTGAGAACCTGAAGATTCAATATATGATTATTTTACTAAATAATTCAAGATTTAGCTATTTTCTTTAAACCAATATTAATATTTTATTTATCAAAAATTACACAAGAAAATATTCTGTTTTGGGCTGACTCGATAGTTTAATAACCCTTATGTCAAATTTTGACACCTTAAACTACTTGGTAGAGATAAGCATGAAGTTTCTTGATTAATAAGTGCAAACATAAATGTATGTTGGAAATTTTTAGGGCATTTCTAATATTACTTTGCCAGTAATTTTAAAGCTAACTTATTAAAGATTTTAAGTAAGTCACATGAACTTGAAAAGCATTTTTGAACTTGAAAAGCATTATTTAATTTATCAGTACTCTTTAAGCTAAATTGGTACCTTATGACCAAAAACACATAAGAAAATATATGTACATGCAAAGACAACCCCAATGAGATTAATTTCTGAAGGAATAGCAATGAAGAAGACTCTTTAGAATGCACCTCCTAACTAGAATTAGGATCCTTAAACAACAACTTCCTAGGAGAAAAACAAACAGCAACAACAACAAAATCTAAAACCTCTTCCTATAAATTGTTCTCAGTCACCCCTAATTTTGTAGCTGATGTTTACCATTACACACACTCAGGGAAATCCCCTCACAGTACAGTAATCTCTGGTAGTCTCAAATGCTGAAGAAGTCAATTAATATAATACAGGAAAGTAGGGCTTCAGACCTAACATGAATCTGATCATGACTCCTGAAATGTCACAAAAGAAACAGAGCACTCCAAAAGGAATGAATACACCTTTGTTTTGAGTTCTTTGAGGATTTCAAGTCATTAGAAGCCTTCTCTACATTTTTTTGTTGGTACCAAAGATGATGAAGGGGAAAGAGAAATAGAGTGAAAGACATATAAGACAGAGCAAACACAGAAAACAAATACATATTTCTTATGTTGTTTTTTTGTTTTTCTTTTTGCTGCTGTGAAGAATTTTAGCTGATTCAGAAGACTTGACCCTTATAATTTGAAATTCTCATTCAGATTTGACCAAATGGGATAGAGTTGGTCAAATCCTATGGGAGAAAGACTGAACAACAACAACAAAAACCTAACAATATAATCACTGAGTGATCTAAAGCCAAGGTGAAATTAAGACCAGTTAGTTGTCAATTTTAACATTTAGTCATTAAGCAGAGTTTCCAAGACAAATAAAAACCCATTCTTCTACTTATCTAGAAATGGATCTCAAGCTAAAGACTTTCTATCATCCTAGAAGTCTTGTAGGACTTTTCTATAGTTCAGCTAAAGACAGGATTCTTGTCCATCCCAGAGCCATGAAAATTTAGGATTGTGAATGGTTTAAAGGGTGAGTCATGCAGGGTTTTGTTGAGTAAAAATGGAAAAAGATGGAGAACAGACACTCACAAGGCCAGAGGCCCCCGCTAGAAGTGCTTCCCACCCACAGTTTGAATCTCAAGTTTCACACAGGAAGAAGAGGGGCCAGGATCCTCCCCACTGCAAACAACATGACCTTCCTGAGGTGCCACCCCAGTGGGCAGGCTGACTGGTGTTTCCCCAGGGACCATCTCCCATCTGGCTGTCTCCTCCCCACATCCAAAGAAGTACACTAACTGCCATTAGATTAAGGATAAGAATGAAGACCGATCTTATCTGCTTCCTGTTGACAGAGGACACTGTTTTGGGGAAATGGCAGTCAGAGCTCCCTCAGAGGACTTTCTAAGTGTCCCCAGCAGAAAGGGACATCATCAGAGGCTCCAGTTGCATGACTCTTAGAAGTCTGATGGCCTGAAGGCAAGAACAGACAAACCAGGTTATTAGAAAATAGGTATCAAAATGAAGCAAGGAGAAGGGTAAGGATAGCTCAAACATTCCAAGGCCTTTACCAGTTTGCACAAAGAGAGGGAGTCCAAAGGCCCAACTGGTAAAAACACTTTACACTTCTGCCAGCATGTTGGGCTTCTGGGTTCCCTTCCCATGAGCCCAATCTTATTCCAATCAGTTTAAGATTTGAGAAAGGCTTTCCAGTTTGGAGGATGCATCTGAGGCGAGTGTACTGTAGTATGAAGACACAATTACCTGTCAGTGAAGAGAGGGCAGAGGAGAAGACACAAAATAAAAAAGCACCTTTTAAAGGAGTCTCAGGGATTCAGGATACATTTGAAAGGGGTACAGGCTGAAGATGAATGGCTACTCATCCAGATAGAGGGGAGCAGGTGTCCCTGATTCCCTTGTCCTCCTAGCAGATACCCAAGGTAAGTGAGAGAGAGAGAGAAAGGGAAGAGCATTCTCTTTCTGTCTTCTGTCTTGCATCCCTGAGTTCCAGTGACCTTGGCAGGTGCCACCATGAATACCTGCTTGCACCCATGAAGCAGGGAGTCTAGACCATAGAAATTTTCTTTTTTCATCTATGTCTCTTTTGCACCTACTGTCAGTAGCCTTGGAGTTCCCTAGACCTTATTTATGCCATGGATGTTAATGTGGCCTTTATCCATGAAAAAGAAAGCTTGGGATCGGCCACACTCACCTGTGCTGTGCCTTTTATCCTCTGTTGTTATTTGCCTCTGATCCTAGGGCTTTGACTGGAAACTTAAAATTGAGTCTGGGGCAAAAATATGTCTTAGGGAGAGTGGGGTGAGGGGAGCAGCATTGCATGGACTCCTTATCATAAGCCAAATGCTAAGGTGAAATTGTGGAACTAGTCCTCAGTCCTCCTCCAACAAGGAAGAAAAAAGTATGTCTTGTGACACACCTAGATAATTGGTAGCTATAGTTATGCTTGAGGATTTTGGTGCATGGTGCTTGGCATTTATTAGCTCCCTTGGTCTTACATTCCCAAAAAGGAAACCTCCAAGTGATGGGCATCCTATTTCTGTCCTATTTATTCTATCACTTGGCAGGATTTGCAGGAAAATTGCTCAGAATTAGAATATTGATCCAGATTTTTATGTTACCCATTTGTTTTGTTTCTGAGCTACAGCTGGAGATTGCTGATAGGTTCACAGGAACAAGCAGGATTTGTCTAAAATGTGGGTAAAAACTTAGAAACAACTGGTGAGTTTAGAATTTAATGACAAATAAATAATAAGTTTTTAAAGATCATTTCTCTCTCTTCAGTCTTCATATTTGTTAAAAAACAAATCATCATAGGACTGAGTGGTTTGAAAAACAGACTAGTTTTATACTTGGCCTGCTTATTTGCATAAAGTGCAACAAGAGTAAATATTTCTGCACAGGCCTTTTGGATTGACTTTGATGGAAGTTTGTTTCCCAAGAAATCTCAGATAAGACCTTTTAAAGCCAAGCCCAATTTTAGCATCCAACAACTCTGAATTGGGTGATTATCTCCTCTGAGGATCCTAAGATAAACTTGGAGTTCCTAGATCTGTTAAAAAGTGACATTCTTTATAGTAACCACAGGTCAGAGACCCTGTACAGGGACTATGAAGGCTAGGGTATGAGGCCAGTTTCTCCATTCTTTATTGGCTCTGCAAGTTGAGCTTGATTCCTTAAAGGGAAGCATGCTCTTCCAGTCAAAACCTTGATAAAATAACCATTTTTATCAATTGTGTCATGTTGCAAAAGAAAAATGGATTATTCTTGCACTGATGCAAACAATATTGTAATAAGTTAAGAATGCTCACAGAAAGTTTCCAAATTCTAGAGGAACCAGGCTGAGAGAAACAAATATGCTCCAAATTTTGATCACAGGATTGTATAACTCACTTAATTATTAAAGACACTAAATAGTTCAAAATAAGTTTCCTCAACTCTGAAAAACAAAACAAGGATCAGCAATATTCCAACCAAAGGTAAAAAGGTTGCTTCAGCTTCCTGAGTTCAGTCCATTTAGTTAACTCTTGTTTTGTTTGATATTCATGAATACTTTAGCTCTTCATGAGTCCTGTACATTTTCCTTTATTCCAATGTCACAATTTCTAGTTATCAGAAGCCTGTATTTGAGAATACCTGTTAAAGTTCTATAGCTCATTATAAGCCATCTTTGAAAAGGATTAAAAGAAGACAGCAATTGTCTGTGAATAGCAAAACGTCCAAGGTAGTGACAGTTAGAAACACAACAGACAAAGAAATTTGGTTATCTCTGTGGTTTCCAGTAATTTAACATAAAAACTTTAATTATGATTGAAAGCATATAATCGCACATTAGACTTTCAGAAATCCCATACAATTTGGGGACGTATGTATTATTCACCAAGATATACCCTAAAGAAGATTGAGCATTATTTTGGCAATTTCATGTACCGAAACATGTCTAGTAATCCTGTTTATCTCTCTTTTCTGGACACTTCAGGGGCCCTCTGAAGTATTTGAAAAGCCAGGTGCCAGAGAAGACAATTTCGAAACTGGAGTTTGATTTGGGGAAGGCTGTTTGATGTTCAAGGTTTAAAACACTTGATATTATGAAATACAATTCTATATTACCATAAGTTATTTACTTTGCCAAAAGTTACTCAGAAATGTTAAAGAATCAAGAAATTTTTATAAGGCCTTTACAGATTAAGAAAGAGTAGATTGGTACCTTAGGAAAACCTTGTTACACTTTTATTTCAATGCTCAATTTACAAAAAAATATATATATATAAAATACCCTTTTTTAAATTTAGTCAATATGTTCACACAGAGAACCTCTGTTGCAAGATTAATTTTCACAATTCCTACACTACTTCTTTGAACCTTCAGCTTTTCCCTAATCTAAATCAAAACAATCCTTTAACCCTACCTAGGCAAAAGTTTAAATTTCCATGCTTCTTATAACCTTTTGCTAAAAAATACATTTTACTGTTCCTGTATACCTTGCATATAAATCTATTTCTAGTAGTTTTAATTAACTTCTACCAATTCTTACCTTTAACGTAAAATCTAGTCAATTTCTTTAATTTTGTGCTAACAGCAGCTAAGTTTTGCCTTTTTAGTTAAGGGATGTGATTAGTTCCATATGTCTCCAGGCCCTACCAATTGTGAAGAAGATAAGACAGACAGTTCTCAAAACTCAAATATCAGTTTGTTACCTCAAAACATTTAGCCATCCTTGCATCTGATCTGCATTTTACCAATAGCCTTTAGGGCTATTTTTTTGTTTTGCTTTGTTTTGTTTTTTCTTAAAGATTAAAGTCAAGTTAACTGAAAGGCATCATACCCTTTAACTTCCTTTAAAAAGTGTTAGATCCAAGCCCTTGGTTTTCTTTAGGCTAAATTATTAGACCTCTTTTTACAGAGATCACACATAGTGCATACATAGACAGGAAAAAAAAAAAAAAACAAACTAGTTGCTGGGCTGGGTCTTTTAACAGATAGGGCTAGAAAAACATGCAGATATCAAACCCAAGAGGACTCATCCCCTAAGGCAGTATTGCTAAACAAAGCCTTGCCATCAGTTACCAGCTATTCCCTCAGGATGGAAAATAAGTCTCAGGCTTGATTTTACAACCAAAACTTTTCAGAAAGTATTAACAGTGATAGTTGTGGGGGCGGGGGGGGGGGGGGGAGGTTTTCTAGTAAATCCTCTCCTAAAAAAAAAAAAAAAGACCTTAAAAGTTATCTGCTGACATGGTGGAGAAGAGGAAAGAAAATAAACAGTTGAAAAGGCCCAGGAGTGACTGGGGTGGGAGCAAGTTTCCTCCACCCTCAGAAATCTGAGGATGAAAAGGGTTAGAAGCAACAGTGAGAGGTATTAAGTCCCCATGTCACTCACCACTTCTTGAGCCCCGACGTTGCATGCCAAACATGTGGCAGGACTTTTCCTTAGTTCAACTGAAGACTGAGTTCTTGTGTGCCCCACAGCCATGGATATTTAGGCTCACAGATGGTTTAAAGAGTGAGTAAAGCAGGGTTTTATTGAGTTAAAATGGAGAAAAAGTGGGAAACAGGGACTCTTGCAAGGCCAGAGTCCTTGTGGACAAATGACCGACAGAACCCGACCCACAATTTGAATCCCAGGTTCCACACAGGAAGAAGAGGGGCCAGGCTCCTCTCCACTGCAAATGGAGTGAACTTCCTGAGGCTCCGTCCCAGTGGGCAGGCTGGTTGGAGTTTCTACAGGGACTCTCTCCCAACTGGCTGTCTTAGAAGGAGGAAGAAACTCAAATTTGCCTTCCCTGTTGAAGGTGAGCTCAAACTCCACAAAAGAGTTACCTGTCTTCCACCATTATGAAAGCAGGAAAAACTTGCTTTTGTTGTTGGAAGCAAGCAAAATTTTAGAAAAGCAGTTGTACAGCAAAACAAACTTTAGATCTCAACCAAATTTGGGAGATTAGAGATGTGGAGAAAGGGGAGTTCCCAACCTTCAGCAATTTGTCTTATTGATTTAAGTCATGAAGATTATCTCAAACTGCTGCCAAGCACGATAGGCGATTTGTCAAAGGTTAGGGCCACCTCCACTCAGAGTCCCTTCCATTCGTCACCGATTTGTGAACCCAAAATGTCTGAGACAGATCTCAGTCAATTTAGAAATTTTGTTTTGCCAAGGTTATGGTGGTCAAGGATCAGCTTGGTTTATATACATTTTAGGGAGACATGAGACATCAATTAATGTATTTAAGATGTACATTGGTTCTATTTGGAGAGGAGGGACAAGTTGAAGCTTCTAAATCATAGTTAGAAAATAAATAAATGGTTGCATTCTTTTGAGTTTCGGATTAATCTTTAACTGATTACAAAATTTACAGGAATAGTCACTTGTGCCTTAGTCTAGCTTAGTCAAATGATATGGCAAAGGTAGCAATCAGTTATGAGTTGTTTCACTTGCACAGAGGGATGACTTTGAGTTCTGTCAGTCATTTGTCCATAAGGAATTTCCTTGTGAGCAAATTGTAAGAAAAATATGTAGGGTTTTTTTTGTTTGTTTGTTGTTGTTTTAAAAAAATTTTTAGCTTTCTTATTTAGGAATAGAATGGGAGGCAGGTTTGCCCAGGCAGTTCTCAAGTTGACTTTTCCCTCTGGCTTAATGATTTTGGGGTTCTGAGATTTCTTTTCCTTTCACATCATCAAGTTACAGAGTCAGAGCAGTTTGATGTAACCCAGAGAGTGGGTTGGAAAAGTAACCCAAATTGAATCTAAATTCTACTGAATTGCAAGAGTAATCTCTGCTTCTTTTATAACTCTTTCTTACTATTGAGGTTCCATTGATGACCCAGTCCTTAGCCTAAAGAACAGCCCATGGTTTATTGTCAAATACTTAATTCTGTATTTTATTCTATCATTCACCGTTGCTGTGTCAGTGTGACTCCTGTATCTTCCTCTAAATGGCAAGGAGTTTTGTCTTTTGAAGGCCTGGATATGGGCTTTGCTGACCAGGTACCAATGGTTGTGTGTATACATATATAGAGAGAGTCCATTTTCAATTGAATGTTGTCAGCAGCACTCTGATCATTAGTTTTAGCTCTGTTGTTTATTTTCTGTCATCTTTAATTTTATTTTTAAATCTGTTTTTGTCCTCAGAATACTTAGAGAATCTTAGAACTCTCTCCTTTGCTAGTAACACCCATAAGGTGATTTGTTTAAACATTTAACAATTACTAGGGAGGTGGCAACATTCTTACATCTCCAAGAATCTCACAATAAGGGTCTGTTAGATTCTTGTATCCTCATCATTAGACTCTTCCAGTTAAAAATCAAACCTAAAATGTGCTTCCAACTTTGCAGGAGTTCTGGGAGGAAATCCCATTGAGACCATGATGACAGCAAGAAATTTCAGATAATTTGTTCACTTCTTGTTGTGTTTTGTTATGAATTTTTTAATTTTATAAACCTTTTATATTTTCATATCTTTAAAACATATGCAGTCCACACTGATGTAATAACATATATTCATAGACCTTGAACTCTAGCAGACCTGGCCCTCATTCTTGTACTTCTGCTTACTAGCTGAGTGACCTTGACAAGGCACTTAGTGTCTTTCAGCATCACTTTTCTAATCTATTAAAAATGGGAAGAACAATGGCACAATCTGGCAGGATTGTCATGCATATTCAGTGAGTGGGTGTGTATTCTGTTTGTATTCAGTGAGCATGTGAAATGCTCAGTGCAAACTTAGAATTTAAAAACCAAAATGAGGGCAATTTTTATTCATACCATCATCATTTAGGAAATTGAAATTAAGAAAATTTGTCTATACTCAATATTTCTTTATACCCAAGGATGACTATTATTAGGTGGTATTAAATAGTAAATAAAAATCCAAATGACCAATGTTAGAATGAAGAATATACATGACAAGATTGTATGTATTAAAAATTATATCTATAAATACTCAGAAATAATATGCAAATGTAGTTACCCTTTGCAGTTAAGTCAACGAAATAGAAGATAAGATTTAATATGTAGCTTTATGCCAACAAAGTAGACATATCTTCCACACATATAAGTATGGCACACACAAGCTTCTGGTGATGGCAAGAGTAAAGCTATGTGACCTGGAGGTTTTGCTGAAAGCAGTAGCAGAAGAGAAGCACCAGAGACTGGCTTACCTTAGTATTTGAATATCAGCACATTGAGAAGAAAGGAAAAACATATGAAACAGTGAAGATGCAGGCCTCAGCATAATGGTCCGGAACCATGAGTACCACTTCTTTAACTGCCTAAGGCATTTTGGCAAGTCCCTTTCCCTCAATAAACCTATTTGTTAGACTGTAGGAAAAAGAGGCCACACTAGATTAAAGTGCACAAATAAAGATGATAGCAACCAGAATTTTCTAAGGCCCTACTAAGTGTCATGGAAGTTTCATATTTTGCCTGCAAGGTGGCTGCCATTATTCCCTTTTTACAGATAAGAAAGACAAAATAGTCAGAAAAACTTCTAGATTTGCACAGCTAGAATTTTGGAGAGCTGGGATTTGCACATAGTTGTATTACATCATAAAATTTACAATTTTTTTAGACCATATTATGGTGAACATAAGAATTTTAGAATGGAGGAGCAGGATACAAGAGGATGTATTACTTACCTACAACACTTAGGAAAGGAAAACCAGTACATACAAAGCAAAGGAAGGTAATAAAGAACCACACGCTTTCTTATGTAGCTTTTTTCATGAGTTCCCTTGCCTCTATCCCTGTTGTATTCTAACCTGTACCTGAGGCCTGAGCTAGTTTTCTCAAATAAGGTCCTGGTCATTTCGCTACGTTGCTCTAAAATGTCATTACTCAGGAGGACATGCAGCATTTCTTAGAGTAGCATTCAGTATCTTCTCACTCAGGTGTTACCACATACCCATCCCACTATTAACCCCCTTAGTCTTAGACTCAGTTTCCTCATCTTGGCCTGACTGTCCTCCAACATGCCCCAGCATGTGACATTTGACTGTATTCTCTTTTTTTGTAACATATTTCCACTCTCGCCACCACTCTTTGAACCTATGCCCCTTTTCTACAAGCTTCAAAAGTTTAGATTTTAATCAAAAAGCCCTCCTAGTTCTCTGTAAAAATAAAAAAGGAACTAGGATCCCATAGATGTGGATGTGTCAATAGCTAGGAGATACAGAGAATCTTTGACTTCAATGCGCTTATAGGTTTGAATGCCAAAAAAAAAAAAAAAAGTGCTGGACGTGTCAAAGAAACACAGCAGGTTAGAAGAGGGATAGGCAAGTTTTATTATGTTGTTGAATACCTCAAACTGCTATTGTTAGTAGCAGTGTGTTGTTTATAATGGTGATGCATGATGATATATAAATTACTGTTAATTTCATAAATATATTGATTCATATGTATGTTTTTAATGTGTAAACTCTTCGTAGACTTGTGTTTATATACCTTTACAGCTTACAGAAATTAATAATACAGGATTTTAATTTTAATCTTGTTTTAATACTATGAAAATACTTTTTATCTAGAGAATATACCATAATAAGAGTGATTTTTTAGATTTCAAAACTCTTTATATTTATTTTATTTATTTATATTTCTGAGATGGAGCCTCACTCTGTCATCCAGGCTGGAGTGCAGTGGTGCAATCTCGACCAACTGCCACCTTCACCTCCCGGGTTCAAGCAATTCTTCTGTCTCAGGCTCCCTAGTAACTGGGACTACAGGCGCGTGCCAGCATGCCCAGGGTAATTTTTGTATTTTTAGTAGAGACAGATTTTCACCATATTGGCCAGGCTGGTCTTGAACTCCTGACCTTGTGATCTGCCCGCCTCAGCCTCCCAAAGTGCTGGGATTACAGGTGTGAGTCACTGCACCTGGCCACTCTTTGTATCTATTAAATTTTTAAGTACATTATCTTATTTGATACTTGAAGTACTGCTTAGAAACACTTGCAGCAGTGAAAAAATGGAGGCTCAGGGAAGTTAAGTGATTTTTCTTAAGCTTCACAGTATCCCAGGCCCAAGATCAGAATATCTGATAAGCAGTTCCATTTCCTCTCTATAGGTCACAATATTTCTTTTTAAGAAAAGAGTGGATGATTTAAAGTTTAAAGCTTCGATGTTTGTCATTCTATTCCTGGAATGTGGGAGGTGGGGAGTGGAGTTCTCTTTCTTGCTTATTGAATTTATTATTTTTTTATTCCAAATTATGTAAAAAGGACAGAATTTTTCTTCACTGATTGCCTTTCTTCTTGATGAAAGTCCATTCTATATTAAGCAGACATCTTTTTTGATAACTGTGCCATTTGGTTTTTATATTCCTTTTAGTAATATTTATATTCCTAAAAGCCAAATTCATCAACAGCTACAAATAAAATCACCATCATCATTATTCACAATATTACTTTCACCAAGTGCAAAATATAAGCAATGACTTGGCTGAAACATATTGATCATATTTCTCTGGAAAATCATGAAACTTCCTCTGAGATACACTATTTGTCATAACTGTATTTTTAGCCAAGAATAATGAATAACTGATAAAATGAAATATGGTAGGACATAATTGGCAAATGGAGAGCATTTTGCAGAAATCACTCAAAGTATTTTGAATTTCATTTCTTGTCATGGTTTATTTAACACTAGCTGAGTGCTTAGAGTCATGCACAAAAGATTGATGATCTTTTAGAGCAATTCCTAAGTGTAATATTATGTCTTAAAGAATTATGCCACTCTCTTTAAGGGTGCTGAGAAAGATGTTAGGAGGCATCAATAACAATTCAAGAGTTACTAACCATCTGCATTTTGTAAATCAAGTAGACAGAGGGTTTCCCCACATACTCCCTAAAGGAATTACATGATCCCGAAAGACATTTACTAAAGTATTTGTATAACTGTACAGTTTGTTATTGAAATGTAATGACATTTTGAATAACCCTACAGGTCCCAAGAAGAAGAATGAAATAGAAATAATACAAGGATCTACACAGGGGAGAAATTGTAACCTTGGTGTGGGCATCGACGTTTCAGCTGCTGTTTCCAAAGAATCATTTTTTTTTCAAGATAGAGAAGTCATAAATGTTCTGTCTACTAAGCGTTGTTCTAAATAGCTCTCCTGTGTCCTAAAAAAATTATAAGGCTCTCTCAGTACATATGTTACCTCTAATAAAATATTTAGTCATTGAGAAGCTTTAGATCTTAGAAATTTTAGAAGAATTTAATATTTGTCATAAGTGTCGTGCTTGCTTTTTATACATGGTTCTCATCATCCTTTCTTTCTTTCTTCCTTTCTTTCTTTCTTTCCTTCTCTCTCTCTCTCTCTCTCTCTCTTTATTTCTTTTTTCCCTCTTTTTCTTTTTCTGTGCTTTCTTTATTTTTTGTTTCAGGCAGTAGAGTATTATGAAATCTGTATAGGTTTAGAGTCAGAAAATTTGATTGGTTTCCCAAATCTGGTATTTATTAGTTTTGAAGCTATGTGAAAGTTATTTGGCCTCTCTGTGTCTCAGCATTTTAGGTATAAAATGGGGAAACTAACAGTACCTATGAGCAATGCTTAAAAAAATGATACAGAACAAGCCCTCATGAGAAGTTAGATATTATTAAGCCTCAGACTCCTTTTGAAAAATAGGAAAATATATGAGGATGCTCCGTGACTTAAGATGACATTACAGCCCCATAAACTTACTGTAAGTTGAACATATTATACATTGAAAATGCATTTAATACACCCAACATGCCAAACATCATGGCTTAGCCTTGCCTACCTTAAATGTGCTCAGAACACTTACATTAGCCTACAGTTGGGGAAAATAATCTAAGACAAAGCCTATATTATAGTACATTGTGAATATCACATGTAATTTATTAAATACTAAAAGTGAAAACAGAATAGTTTTAAAGATATTTGAAGTATGGTTTCTAGCAAACGCGCATTATTTTTACATTATTTTTACGTATAAAGTTGAAAAATTGTAATTCGAGCCACTGTAAGTTGGGGATTGTCTATAATCCTGAGCTTACCTAGTTGCTGTTGCATCTAATAAAAAAACAGAAAAAAGCCTGAAGTGTTTTGGTAAAATAGTTTTATCTTTTCGGGGAGGCAGTTTGGTTTAGCATATTGGATTCGGAGAAATTGAGTTTGAATCCTGACCCCTCCAAAATAAAAAGAAATAGATATATCTTTGAACAAACTATTTAACCCAGTTAAGATGTTCTGAAAATTACAACAATAACTATCATTTATCAGGGCCCATGTGGAAATCCAAATGAGGTCATGTGTATAACTTTACTGCTTTTTAGAATGGCAAGGAAGTATTTTAATATTAGTTGTTGTATCACATTTACTAAGAGAAAAAAATTTATTTGTCTCATTTTTATTTGTTTCTAGGAAAAAAGTACAGATATTATGCTCACCTTCCAGATGCCTCATTTGAAACTGTGCTTTTATTCTTATGAAATAGACTTAAAAGCTCTATTGCTTATAGGAAGACAAATCATAATTCAGGAGGCAAGAGTCTGCCAATCTTTCTCTTAACTTCTGTGGAGGTAACAGACTAGAGACCTAGGTGGATCCTTTCTTCAAGGATTGAAGAGCCTAGAGGGAGAAATAAGTCTACACATGCACACACAGACACACACACACACACACACACACACACACACACACGCTTTCTCCCTAACATCATCTTGAATAAGGTATACACCTAGCTAAAAGGAAGTTACAGCTAGTTTTTAGAGAATCTCAGAGAAAAAGAAAATGTCAGTATATAGTAGAAAGGTCTCATGACATTTGAACTGCTGGGTAAATATCAATTGGATTGAATCTTGTGAAAATGGGAGAAACAAGCAGAAAATTATTCAGAAAATTATGAACAAAGTGTTGTAAGGTGTCAAATGAAAGGAAAAAGAGAACATATAGGATAAAGAAAAATTTTCATTAGACTAGAATCATATATATTATTGGAAAATTGAGTAGGTTTTAAAATAGATAGACCTAGGAAGCTGGGCTTTAGCCAAAAGAGATGGGAGGGTTACTATAAATATTAAAGCCAGGATGTGACATCGGAACTGTGCTTTAGCAAGACGTCATGTTTTTATCCAAGTTCTGGTATAACCTTTGGAGCTGTTTGTGACTCTTAAATTTATGAGTCAGCCTTTCTAGGGTGATGCTCATGTGTGGATCTAACAATAGTCATCCCCTCCTGTTACCCCCAGGGGGCAGCCCCGGGCTCTCCTAGTCCTTATACTCCCCTGCATTCCTCTGCACACACAAGAAAGGATTCCTTGCCTTTCACTCTTCCCACTTTTCTTCCCACTCTTGTTCTTCTGTTTCTTTCTATATCATCCACCAAGAATATCCTTAGCCATCTCACAACCTTTACAGCTCAGCTCCATGCTCTGCAATGCCTTCTCAGATTCTTTAGAGACATCCCACTGCCTACTCACTTGTATTGGCCTGAAGCTGTCCCCAGACTCTACTGTAGTAGGGGCGACATTATAGGCAGTGTATACTGATTTGTTTGCACACCTATCTCCCCCAAAGTACTGTTGTGTTCTTGATGAACCATTTTTATCCTGTCTTGTAAATCTACATTACTTCCCTTTACCACTAACACACTCAAACTTATAGTCATGAAGTATAATATTGCTGAAATGCAGCATCAGAAAATCTTATCTGAAATAATTGCTAAGATGTTCTATCCTCTTAAGATCTGCGGGTTCATACCATGGTATTCTTTAAATCTGACGATGCTATGTTGCTATAATTTCATGCCATATTAATTTATTTTTAAGTAAACATTTAATGAAAGGAAGTCAGATCATGTGAAAAAAATATCATGAGATGAATATCAATAGATATATGCCCTGATACCAGTTCTTCCCCTAAGTAGATCTATGACCATTGGCAAGTTATTTTACATTTTCAGGCTTAAGTTCTCTAGCTATGAACCATGGCTGTGATTGTGGGTGCCTGTGATTTTTTTTTTTTTCAGCTTCAACATGCTTTAATATGCATTGTGCTACGTATAGCATGGTGTTCTTACACCTATCAGGTTAAAGATAAAAACTGTTGAAGTTTGGAGAAATCTAATAATCTCTCTTCTCTACCCACAAGTTTATGGAACATTTAGCACAGAGGAACCGAGTAAATGTAAAAATAGAAAATCCACTTTATTTTTTATATATCTCAATTGAAAAATGCAGCCTTGACAAGAAATGAGTAGGGATTCGAACTACCTCTCTGTAAACTGAGTCCCATTATGGATGTAGGGTCAAGAAGACTGCAGGAAGTTTATTACTCCATAGCAGGAGTAGATTGGGAAATGGGTTCAGCCTGTGGGTAGACTCCTTTAGAGAAAGCCAAAGGCAGGAACATATACTACCTTTAACTCTGATCAGTAGTATAACCAACAAATATCTAGCTTTCATATATACCAATACCTTTGCTCTTTCTGCAAAAAATAGTGAATGATGGGTAGCAAGAAGAGAGAAAGATCCAACACAATATCTGCTGGAGAGGTAAAATAATTGAAAGGAATTTCTATTTACAGGCAAAGAAGAGCAAAAGGTGGAGAAAACCCTCCCCTGACACCGTAATGAACACACGCATACACCCAAGAGCTGTTCAAAAGAGAGCACACAATAAGGTTGATTTTAACAGAAATTATAAAAAATGTGTTGTTCTTTACAATCTAGAATCAAAAGATGTCACTGAGATTTAGGAGTTATAGATATGCATTTGCCACTTGAAGCATTAATCTTTTGCTCTCAATCCTACCTCATAAAATTTTTATTATTAAAAAAATCTAACACGCTCAAAAATATGTTCATTGGTTTCAGTGTGAGAACTCATTTATCTTCTAGTAGAAGCGTCGAGTGAACGTGACTCCAAGGCAGAAAATTACATATTAAAATAATATAATCTTCAATGCCTCCTCTCTGTTTCTAAATAAGTAAATTAAAAAAACAATGGCATAATTTCCCTCCATTTCTCTGGACAAAACCTCTATGCTTTTTTCCCCCTATATATTCTTTCTTTAGAATATAATGTTTTTCCTTATCTTGTTAGCCTGCAAGTCCTCAAAGCAAAAGCAACCTTCTCATTCATTGATACAAATCTCTCACAGCCTCAAATATGGTATTTTTCCTGAGTCTTGAGCCACATAAAGTGTGGTATCTCCCTCTCTGTCTTCTTTCTTTTTCCCTTTCTCCTCATCCCAATTATTGTGTCTTCTAGATTCCTTTGTTAAGGGCTCATCATGCTATATTCTAATTTTAATTTGTTTCTTTCTCAAATCAATAGTTCTGGATTGTTCAAGACAAGAGGTATGCATTATATACATATTAGGTATCTAACAGTTCTTTGTTAAATGAATGAATATTTTGAAAGAAATTTTATGAATTCAATTAAGTAGTTCATCTTTATGAATAATGTTATAAATCCACAATGTATGAGGGTTGAAATTATTGAGAAGAAACAAACAAAGATTTGAATGCAAGTGGTTTATTTGTGCAAGAAGTCCAAGTAACCATGAAAGGAGTGTGGAGAGGTGTGATAAAAAAAGGGAATGAAGTCACTAAAAGGTGTGTTAATTAATTGCTTACTATTTTGGGTCATGGGATATCCATCTTATTAGAGACCTTGGAAAACTTCAAAGAATAAACCTCTGAATTCTCCCATCCAAGAAGCAAGAAAGCTGAAGATCCAAGCACTCAACTCCTATTAATCATTGATTGAGTGCTGCTTCTGCAGTGCTACATCACTGGTATTTGTTGTCTGCCTGCTGTTGAGACCAAGCCTATTTCAGTGGCCAGATGAAATGCTCAGGAAAGAATTTCCATGTTCTTGTAAGAAGCTACCATGTCATTAATGCACAGGAGCATTGAATGCAAAGGAGATGTGTTTGTCATCTCAACAGCATTTTCAGGGATGTCAAACTCCAGCTGCAGAAAACATAGCAATTTTTATTTTTAAAAGTTACTGATCCTGTGAAGGTGGTAGAGTTCTTACATAATCAACTTGTGTGTAAGTGGCTCACCGATCTTTTTCAATAGTACCATAACAAAGGCTCAGTTTCTGACTTTGCTGATGGTATATATGACATCAAAAATACAGTCTTTACAACATGCTTGGTGAAGGGATCCCATAATGTTGGACTCACAGATAGCTTTGATTTCTACTACCATGACGACTCAATGTATGGGTATGTTGTGCAACCACTGGAATGGACAAGACAAGAGACTGGTTGGCATCCATGGAATAAGTTCCTCCTGTTTATCTGGTTGTTCAGGGCTTCTGTTTTTGATCACAATTCAATTGGTCCATCTCAAAGCATCTTCCCACTGAATTTTTAATTTAATTGTTCTCCGCGTCCAGTGTTTTTCCAGGCCACTATTTACCACCTCTGAGGTGTTACTATTTGTATTATTATCTGTGACCACTTTACTCACTAAGTAGATGGACAGAAGTACTACTCAAGGTTTGCCCATGTATTAGTCCATTTTCACACTGTTTATAAAGACATGCCTGAGACTAGGTAATTTATAAAGAAAAAGAGGTTTAATGGACTCACAGTTCCATGTGGCTGGAGTGGCCTCGCAATCATGGTGGAAGGTGAAAGACACGTTTTACATGGTGACAGACAGGAGAGCAAAATTTGAATCAAGCAAAAGGGAAATCTTTTATAAAGCTATCAGATTTCATAAGACGTATTCACTACCACACAAACAGTATGGGGAACCACCTCCATGATTCAATTATCTCCCACCGAGTCTTTCCCACGACATAAGGGAATTATGGGAGCTACAATTCAAGATAAGATTTGGGTGAGGACACAGCCAAACCCTATCAGCCCACTTGGGATGAGGAGTCATTACCACTGAATTGTGTGGATATCCATAATCGGATTTGTACTGCCATAATTGGGGTTGTACCAGCCTGACCAACATGGTATACTGCAGCAGCTGTCTGCTTTCCTGTGCTCACATCAGTATTTTGAGTTGACTCATTCATAAATCAGTCTGAGGTTATTCCAATGTCAGATCAAGGCCATAAGTATGATCTAGAGCGAGGCATTGCTAAGGAAGACTGCAGTGACATAGCAATCTGGACTACACACTTGTATAAATTATTTTGCTGCTATTTCTATCATATGATGAATTACTTTAGTGCTGTCCCAACAGCATTCAGCTCATAATGGGCACATTCCATTTTATAGACACTAGACGTCTTATGGTTTAATGCAGTTTCTACTAAGTCCAAACAGTTTGTCAAGAGCTACTTTTCAAAAGCAAACAGTGAAGTGGTGTAGAGAGCACAGCCTTGCTTCAGAAACTTAGGGATTTGCAATGCTACTCTCCTTTTGAGGCTTTTCAGAGAGTCAACATGTAGTAAAACACCGCAGATAAAACAGTAATACATTTATCTCATTGAAGGTATCCATTGGAAGCACTTTCTTAACTTACTGTAGAGGGCTCTATTGCTCCTACCTCACTCAAAACTGGAAGTCTAATGAGACAGATGATAAATGAGTCAGAGCTGTATTGCTAAAAGTGGTACATACTGTCTTCTAAATCCAAAACAGCCATCCAAGCACTGTCCCAGTTTCCTAGTTGTAGGAAATACAAAGTGAAATATCCTGAACTTTACTTTGAAAGAAATGTCCTAGTATTTCTGAAACTCTTAGACCCCTAAAAATTTCACAGATACGTAAGGCCTCTCAGACTTTATAAGGTTTAATATCCCTCCCTTGGATGCATAAGTGCCTTGTCAGCACTTTGAGAAAACTTGACATTTTTTGATCACCAGGTAAAATTAGCACAATGTCATCCATATGTTGCAGAGACATAAGAACTGTAGTCTCTGGGCCAAATGCAGCCTGCCATCTGAATTAACATATAAAATTTCATCAAGGCCAGGCATAGTGGCTCACACCTGTAATTCCAGCACTCAGGGAGGCCGAGACGGGCAGATCACCTGAGGTCAGGAGTTTGAGACCAGCCTGACCAACATGTTGAAACCTTGTCTCTACTAAAAATACAAAAATAAAAATAAATTAAAATAGCCTGGTGTGGTGATGGGCACCTGCAATCTCAGCTACTCAGGAGGTTGAGGCAGGAGAATTGCTTGGACCTGGGAGGCAGAGGTTGCAGTGAGTGGAAATCATGCCATCATTGCCCTTCGGCATGGGTAACAAGGGTAAAATTATGTCTCAAAAAAAAAAAAAGAATTTATCAGGAAACAGCCACATACACTAATATTTATAATGTTTATGGAGGCTCAATGACAGAATTTAATAGTTTTAACAAATACTCTATGGCCTGAAAAGTGTAAAACATTTCCTGCTTGTCTCTTTACAATAAAAGTTTTCTGAACTCTTGTACAGTGAATACTGCAATACATGGCAACAGGTTCAGATGATCAAAGTCCCTTTTGTTTATCTCATGATAGGGAACAGAAGAGTTAAGGTATTTCTCAGACAAGAGTGTGCAAGTGTACTACTGTCTTTCCAAGTGAATGCTAACAATGCCATCCTTCTTGATTTCATCCTTCCTGGATGGAAAAAATGTCAATTTTTTTCAGATCAATAGCAACATATCAATAGCCAACAAGATAGGGTGGTTTCCTCTGCATAATTCCAACACAGAAAATATTATTGGGGCTACCACTTTGTGACATTCCATGCTGTAAAATATTACTGTCATCTGCCAAGATCCATCTTTTTTGTTTTATTATATTTTTGATACCATATTATTGAATGAAGCAGAAATGTAATGAGTAACACCATTTCCATGTCCTTTAAGTTTTTAAGGGTGGCATTAATCTCTTTCACTTTTCAGTAGTCTTGTGATTTACCATAAATGGGGAATGGGACAGTTTCACAAGCTTCCCCTTTGCCCTTTATAGCATAATTACTCTTAGTCCACAGACAAGGGAACACGGTGATAGTGCTGCAAGCTGCTAAATATATCCATGACTATTTTGCTCTGAGAGGCTGGAAGAATGACCCCATCATTATGCACTTGAAAGCTGAGGTGAAATACATTTGGATCAGCAATCTAATTATTATGGACATTTTCTACATCTGCAATCTAAAAGGTGGGTTGTATGTATTCCTGTATTGCCAATAGTAGTTCAGAACCTATATTTAACAATTTCCAAACAGCTAGAGAGTCCTTTTTCTCCAATGAACAGTTGCATTTGTAAGTAGCTGTATGTTGCTTTGAGAAGACATAGTTGGTTGTTTTTGCTTTGCCAGTACAGAGTCATTTGTTTCAATCAGTAGACTCTGGGTTCAACAACTGATTTACATCTAGGAGCTGGGTAAGAGTGATTTTCTGTCAGAGCAGCTGAGAGAAGCCTTCTGCATGTCTGCTCTTACTTTTAATTATATAAGTAAAACATTATTCTCATTAGCTGTCTGCCTATTTTGCCCCTTGAAATGCCATCACCAAACTCTCTTATTGGCTTCTCAGACTTGCTGTCTGTACTATTATATGTGTTCAACTTTTCTTTAATTATTATGTGCACCACTTCACCTCAACGATTCTGAAATTCTTTTTTTTTTTTTTTTGAGACAGAGTTTCACTCTTGTTACCCAGGCTGGAGTGCAATGGCACAATCTCGGCTCACCGCAACCTCTGCCTCCTGGGTTCAGGCAATTCTCCTGCCTCAGCCTCCTGAGTAGCTGGGATTACAGGCACATGCCACCATGCCCAGCTAATTTTTTGTATTTTTAGTAGAGACGGGGTTTCACCAGGTTGACCAGGATGGTCTCGATCTCTCGACCTCGTGATCCACCCGCCTCAGCCTCCCAAAGTGCTAGGATTACAGGCTTGAGCCACCGCGCCCGGCTTGATTCTGAAATTCTTTACACCTATCTGTTAAAGTCATTTTGGCAGCTCCTTCGTTTACTTGTAGACAGTGATTCTTTCCAAGACTCAAGGGCCTATTCCAAAAGCATGTTAGGGTTGATGTAAGGCATCCTTGCAAGGGTGTTGAATTATAAAACCCTGCAAAGTGTCCGCATGTCAGTACATTCCCCCATTCTTCAGGACTCTCCAAAGGTACCTCCAAACTTACTATCTCCATGATTGTATGTATTATCCACCACTGTTCATGATACATCCTTTAATTCTTGGACAATGCTGACACTCAGTATTGATAGTACAATAAAGAGAGTCAGGGGAGATCTGGAGAAGGGCAAGTATCACATTGGTTGATATTCATTTTGGGCAAAGCCCTTGTATGGTCTTCATGCAATGCGAGACTGTTCTTCTCTAGTAAATATTGGAGAGCTACTCTGTCTACCTCTAGGGTTTAGAAAAATCTCAAGATTCATGTTTCTCATTCATATATGTCCAATGTGGCTGTCTTGGGTCTTAGTATTCTCTCTTCTTATCATGAACCTCACCGTACTATAGAAGACTTGCTGGAGCTCTGAATTCAGCCTTCATCCCAACTCCAAAACCCTGGCAATTAAACTTTGGATTTGATATCTGCAACATCTGTCTTTAAGGTGAAGATGACATCTCTTTAAACAGTGTTATTGAGGCTTATTTGGTTTATTAATGTTACCTAAGTTAATAGTTATCAAAAGTGAGACTAGATTTTTCTTTCTTCAGAGGTCTATGACAACTGTTAACAGCCAGAATTATTGTATTTTCCATTGCCCCATAAGGCAGTACATCTTCTTACACCTATACCCCATCAAAATCCACCATGGTTGACAGTCTGATTAGCCATATTTATCACCCACTTTGGTGCCATGTTGTTACCTGATCATTTAGCAATCTGATCCCAGAAACCAGTTCCTATGGCTTGCAATCATGCTTGCAATTACCACAGGTTACTTTTTTCAAAGCAGATCCTGATACACAACTTTGAGGGCAAATAGTATATTTTGAGTGGATTACAAGTTGCTCTATTAGGGGAATTAAAAGTAGGAGGAAAAGAGTCTTGATATAGTATATGCTAATGAATGGTTATTACTGTGGCAAACGGGGAATCAATACCACTGGAAACCTCGGAAAGACTGCATAAAAATATTTCAGAGTTAGACACATACTGTGTGGTAAATACTGAGCTGAATGTAAACAAAACAGAAAATATAATGCCCAAGTCTTCAGGGAGAAATAAAAGACTACACATTTAATAAGTACAACTGAAATGTGAGCTTGTGAATAAGGCATTAAAATACTCATAACTGCTATTCCAGAGATAAGATCCAGGGTGAAATATATACATTTTTTTGGAAATATTACTTTTAAATATCAAATAGTGCATGGCATTATAAAGTATATATTATAGAAGGCCATATAATGAAAAGCGTCAGTTTCTTCTTCTGCCCCTCCCTATTACTCATCATACCCTTCAGAATTGTCTTGTCTGCTATCAGAAATTTGGTATTTAGTTCTACTTTTTTTTTTTTTTTTTTTTGAGATAGAGTATCACTCTGTTGTCGCTAGCTAGAGTTCAGTGGTGCAATCTCTGCTGCCTTCTGAGTCCAAGTGATTCTCCTGTGTCAGCCTCCTGAGTAACTGGGATTACAGGTGCCTGCCACTACATCTGGCTAATTTTTTGTATTTTTAGTAGAGATGGGATTACATCACGTTGACCAGGCTGGTTCAGAACTCCTGATCTCAGGTGACCTTCCCAGCTCGACTTTCCAAAGTGCTGGGATTATAGGCTTAGCCACAGGGTCTGGCCGTATTAAGTTCTTATGGGAGTTACTTATGTAAATGTACATTATTCTTACAAGTAATGCATTAGTATCAGCGATTCGTATTCCATCACCTGCCATCTTCTATTCTTCCACCCAATGTTTGATAATATAATTATTATTTACTTCTTATATGTAGTTGCTTTTGTAATATTAAATACATTCAAATATCATATTATAGAAATTTTAGGTAGTCTATCTTGAGACAAAGATAGTAGTGCTCCTACCCTTCTCTTAGAGAAAAGCTGATTCAAGTCTTTCAATAGCACAATTGGACTTACAGGATTAATCGGTTTGCATATTGACAAACCATTCTCTCATTCTATGTAACATCAAGTGAATCAGTTGAAAACAAACAGACAACAAAAAGACAACAACGACAATAAAAAACAGAACAAACATCAGCAAAAGCAAAAATAAAAAAATTTGTTTTATAACTAGTAAATATTCTCAGGCAGCTATGAGGCTTTTTTTTTTTTTTAATCTTTGCTTGACTTTGTGTCTTCTGTTCAATGATTTTAATGTTATTATGCATATCCTTTAATGCTAATATTATTTTCTTTGACCCTTACTTCAGAATATTAACTATACAAAGAATTCTTCTAACCTATTAGAATTCTTAACTTCAAATATTGACTTTGAAGTGAGCGTGACAACAGTGAATATGTAGTAGATACAAGCTCAAAAAACAAAAATAAACCTACTGATACTTGAGAAAGGAAGAATCTTAAAAGGATATGAATAGCTCTGGAATGTGCTTCTGGACAATTGTACTCAGGCTGTTGCTATTTTATTAAAATTAATTTTTTTAAGGGAAGGGGTCTCACTCCTTCACCAAGGCAGAGGTGAAATGGCACAATCACAACTCACTGCAGCCCCAATCTCCTTGGGTTCAAGCAATTGTCCCACTTCAGCCCCCCCCCACCAAGTAGCTGGGACTACAAGCATATGCCATCATACCTGGTATTTTTGTATATTTTGTAGAGATGGTGGTCCTGCCATGTATTAAAATTAGTCTTGAGGCCAAGCGCGGTGGCTCACGCCTGTAATCCCAGCACTTTGGGACGCCGAGGTGGGCGGATCACGAGGTCAAGAGATTGAGACCATCTTGACCAACATGATGAAACCCTGTCTCTACTAAAAAATACAAAAATTAGCTGGGCCTGGTGGTGCACGCCTGTAGTCCTAGCTACTTGGGAGGCTGAGGCAGGAGAAATGCTTGAATCCAGGAGGCAGAGATTGCAGTGAGCCAAAAATCACCCCACTGCACTCCAGCCTGGCGCCTGGCGACAAAGTAAGACTCTGTCTCAAAAAAAAAAAGAAAAGAAAAAAGAAAAATTAGTCTTGAAATCTAAAATGAGCACCTAGTTCATGCTATCTTTGTGCCTACACTAAAACAGGGAAGGAGATGCAAATATTATACATGTGAATATAAAAGTGAAACGAATATAAATATGTGATAAGTACAACAAATACCTAGAAAGGAATTGTCCATAGAAACACAGAGATGGGTACCTTACACCAGCTGTGTCATACCAGCCGATTTTCTGGAGGCAAGGTGGGGTTTTGGAAAATCATTCAGTGGCATATGTGAAAAAGAAGAACATTTTGGGCGGAGATTACTCATTTTGACTTAATGGTGAGATAAAGCATGACAAATTCAACAGCATTACATATAATTCTGCATATTTAAAGCAGTGATAATCAAACTTCTTTAAAAATAAAAGGCCAAATAGTAAATATTTCAGACTTCAAAACCCATCAATCTGTTGCAGCTACTTTAGTTGTAGCAGAGAGGCAGGCACAGACAAGATGTAGAAAAATACAGATGGCACTACACTAACATAACATTATTTACAAAACCAGGCAGTGGACAGGAACTTGCAAACTCATTATTTAAAATGTAGAGGGCAAGGGAATTTCAAAAGATGTGGGGCTGCGTCAGCAAGCAGGAGACAGACTATAAATGGTCTTGAATGGGAATTTTTCAGGTCCTCCTTGCCCATTAATGAGAGGTCATTGAAAGCTAAAAGCAAGTCAAAATGGTCAGATATGTGATGTCATCTTCTTCTTTCTGGTTGTAATGTCCTGAGTAGATGAAAGGGACGAGACTAGGAACAGATAAAATAATTAGACAGGAGCTGCGATAATGAAGGCAAATAAGAATGAGCTAAATTATGTGGTAACAATGAGAGCTGAGATATAGGGATGTGTTTAGCAGATGTTTAAGAAGTGATTGATGAGTATGGAGGCAGTTGATGAGGAAGAAGAAAATGAAGATGTCAGAATTATGACTTACTTAACTGGGTGGATGACGATGTCACTGGTGAACAGGGAGATGGAGATGAAGGGAGGGCAAGTTTGCAGATAAAGATACCAAGTTTGATTTTAAATTTGCTGACCTAAGGGGATTTATGGTTCTTTCAACTGGAACTTCCTAGTGTATAAGGTTGACAGATAAAATACAGGGCACCCAAGAAACTTCGAATTTTATATAAATAAATAATTATAAGTATGTCCAAAACATTTCATGAGCTATGCTTATATTAGATAATTATTTGTCATTGCTGTTGTTGTTTAGTTTGAAATTCCATTTAACTGGAGATTCTGGATTTTTATTTGCTAAATATGACAACTCTACAAGTTTACAGTTGCTATAGAATTATAAAATGTAGAGAAACAGACATGGATGTAAAATATAAATTCGATGATGACATACATAGAGTTGACGATGGAAGCTGTGCTGCTAACCAGCTCTCTGACCCTGGCCAAGTTAACCTCCTCTCCTATTTGTGTAATTTAGGGACAGTATTAACTGAATTTCTTTAGCATTTTCTATTTTGAGGTAATATGCAACTATGACTTCAGTTTTTTAAATATAAGTTCTTGTTGTTATTGTACTGTTAGTTACTATGAACAAAATTTACTATAATTTCACAGCATTCTCTGCCATATTGAATTTTTAGAGAAGAACAAGTTATTATTTACATGGAAAAATGTCTCTCATTTTGCTTTTTTCAATGCTTTTATAAAAATTAACGGCCAGCCATTCTCATGTATAAATGTTTATTTCTCTTATACCACTTTCGCTTATTCAGTTTGATCACAATATGCCACAAGTGGACCATAAATTTTAATTTATACTGAAGTCAAACTGAAGGGATATTGATTCACTTGAACATACTTGAAACATTACATTTCTGGATGTTACAGTTGCCTACAAAACAGCAAAATTATTTCTCCCTATTTTTATTCTCAAGGGATCTGCATATTTGAGGAAACAATCACATGCAATTTTCCATATAGGTTTAAAGACTATTCTAATAGCCAATCAGAAAAAGATGATCAACTCTTCTATACTACCACACGATGAAAGAAGAGACCCATACTCCACATATTGAAAGATAATCATAAAATAATTAAATTATATTTTGAAAATTTAATAATTCTGATAGATAAAACCCCCTTCATTGTGAAACATAAAGTATTGTTGCCACCATCACTACAGACTATGAAATTGAAGCTCAAAATGGCTACCTGATTTATCATTCACCCTTGCAAATAAACAAAATAATATTGAACATAGGTTTTCTGGTCTTGGAGCTTGTTCCTTTTCATTTGTAACACACTCGTCTTTGATTTAATATCCTTTCATCACAAATAACTGGAGTCATTTTCAAGGAATTGATATAAAAACATTAAGAAAAATTTAGGACACATTTAGAAAGGGAAAAACCAACACTTTATGTCTCAGAGAGTTGGAATAAATAACCTGAGGAGTTAGATATTCAGCACTGGCTGGGAGCAAAGAATAATTGAGTATTATATATGATTAAATGTTATCGGTTGAGCTTGTATTCTATTATGTTATTGATGAATCAGTATGCATTCCGATGGTAGCAATAGGAAATTTGAGGTGCTGGAGCTAGCTATGGAAACATTCTAATACATTTTACACATTTAAATTGAAGAAGAGGATATGGTGAGTTGAATGTCATGTAGAAGAAGGGATACTAATCCTTTGTGACTCCAAAGGGCAGATTGAAGGCCATGGATTAATCAGGAAAGGATGAGGAGGCAGGGAGAAGAAAGGGGAGGATGAGTAAGACAGATTATATCTAGTAAGCATAGTAAGCACCTCCTGTGCACCAAGGAATTTGAACATGTAACCTCCATGCTTCTAGTAATTTACTCAGAGGTCTTGAGAATTTGCTGAATATTGCACTGCATTCAGCATGCATTATTTCTGCTAGTCACTCTTTCACTACAAAAGTGCAAAAATGTGTGATTGCCACAGTGTCACAGAACACAATGTATATATGAAGCTGTAAAATTTATTTTTTTTGTTTCTCCATCCCTCTAAGCACTTAGTCTACGTTGACTGAAGATAAAAAAATGTGACAAACAGTTGTTAGGTGTGGTTACCCAGCCTTCTCTTCCGTTTTCTTCTGGTACCAGCATCTCCAAATTTCCTTGGTAATTCTTCCTTCCTCTAGATGCAACCAATGTGATTTGTATAGTTTTGATTCCTCACAATTTTAGGAGCAGTCATAATTGTATGTAATAGATTTCGTTTGTTCCTGCCTGTGGCTATGTCATCATATGGCTCAAAAGAATGAGTTTACTATTCAATTTGGGGCAGTGTCAGATTTAGGATACCCTTTTCCTTACCTTATTTTCTCCTTCCTTCCTTCTTTTTTCCTTCCTCTAATCTCCCCTTCCTCTGTCCCTCCCCTAAGTCTCCATCTACATCTTCTTCTGCTTTTTTTTTTTTTTTTTTTTTTTTTTTTTTTTACTGGAGTCAATATTTTGAGGAAATAAGAGCCTGGAACTTCCAGGCACATCAACTAGGGTAACTAGAATATGGAAATATGAAACTATCCTAAAATAAATTATCATACGACATGGCTTGACTGTGCTGACACCCAAATGCCAACTTGAACTGTATCTCTCAGAGTTCCCATGTGTTGTAGGAGGGACCCAGTGGGAGGTAACTGAATAATGGGGACCAGTCTTTCCCAGGTTATTCTCGTGATAGTGAGTAAGTCTCAAGAGATCTGATGGGTTTATCTGGTATTTCTACTTTTGCTTCCTCCTCATTTTCTCTTGCCACCACCATGTAGGAAGTGCTTTTCACTTCTCACCATGATTCTGGTGCCTCCTCAGCCATGTGGAACTGTAAATCCAATTAAACATCTTTTTGTTCCCAGTTTCAGATATGTCTTTATCACCAGTGTGGAATTGGACTAATACATCATATAAAGAAACAGAGTTGGGAATGGAGAGTGGAATTTCAATTATTCAAAATTTCTTCAGGCTTTTAAATATAGCAAAGAGTGATTTCAGGAGCACCCTCAAATTTTTTAGGTAGCTAAAGTACTTCTTTTAAATGATGCTGGTTTGTGGATGTTTTCTGTCAGGTATAACTGATTGAATTAATTAGTTACCATCCTCTCCTGGGAAATCTTCAGTTGAGTTGCCATTCCCCGTATAATTCCTTTTGTTTCTCAACCTCCAGAATCAATTAACTCTAACCTGCAAATCAGTGCAGCTCTGCCACAATCGGTAAAACTGAATGGTTGCAAATATCTGTATGTAATAGTCAATGTAAACAGAACACTGGTTCAAATCCCAAATTTGCCACTCATTTAGCTGTATGATTGTTATGACTTGGCTATGTGTCCATATCCAAATCTCATGTCAAATTTTAAAGGAGGGGCCTGGTGGAAGGTGACTGAATCATGGGACAGACTTTCCCCATGAATCAGCCATGAATCATGGGGGAAGTCTGCTCTTGTGATAGAGTTTTCACAAGATCTGGTTGTTTGAAAGTATGCAGCACTTCCTTCAGGTTGTCTCTCCTGCTGCCATATGAAAACATGCTTTCTTCCTTTTCATCCTCTGCCATGATTATAAGTTCCTGAGGCCTCCCCAGCCATGTGTCCTCTTCAGCCTTTGGAACTATGAATCAATTAAACATCTTTTCTTTATAAATTATAAAATTCTCTATAAATTATAAAGAATGCAGATAGCTCTTTATAGCAGTGTCTGAACAGACTAATACAGTGATCTTCCTCTGTATTGCTCCAGAAATGTGTTTATAGAGTTTAGTATATTGGTCTAGAGATAAAGAAAATCATTGTGTTTTTTACAAAATGAAAGAGAATTTGCTAAAATCCAAATTGTACATCACTCATAATTTGAGGATAAAGGTTCTTAAATAGATAGGCACATTTGTTTTTATAAGATACAATAGCAGTTTAACAGAGGTCACATTGGAGGAGAAAGAGAAAAACCAATTTATAAAATCTCTTCTGTTTCATATCACTTTTGTGTTCCTAAGCAGTCATTCGGTCTCTTGAAAATTAAGTTTACTCATCTCTAAGATTGAGTTAATAATACTTATTTTCTATTGAGTAATATTTTGTATGTGGATTTTATTTAAACAAAGATATTCGAGAGCCTAATGCAAGAGATAAAATATACTGAAAGATCAATAAATTTGTTTCAATTGAGTGCTTAGCTAAGACAAAATAAAACTAATGGTCTTTACAGAGGACCTCATTACTTCAGTCAAGATTATAAGTATTTGTCATGATTAACATTTCCTTTAATGTAAGCATCAATTTAATAAGAATCTCTCTCATTTTCACCATTCACTCTCCAGTATTGAACATAAGGGCTGGAATATAAGATATATTCAACCATTATTCATTCAATGAATGAGTGGAGAAAAAGTTAGAAAACAGTTTAAAACTATCTTCTAATTGTACTAATTTTTATTCATAGCAATAAATAGGGAGAATTGATTACTTCTCTAGTATCAAAGGGGTGAGAAAGGTTCCAGTAAAATGACCAGTCAAAGAAGGGGAAATAGGGGTTGGGGGTGATGGGTAAGATCAGAATAATGGGAATGTTCTCAGAAGTCAGCTAGTCCTCTTTGGGATGTCTATCTATTCAGTTTGCCCAGAAAAATATGAATTTAAATGTATTACATAGAAGTAATTATAAGTAAATGGCAGTGTTTTACTTTCAAAGTATAATAATTTGGATAATAAATTATATGAGATCTTAGCCCTATTGCTGTTACAAAATTTTTAAAAAACCTTTTTCTAGAATTTGGCAGCATGAATACTGCCAAGTAATGGGAAGCTCAAGAAGTCCTGACATGGCTCACTTTGCTATTAAACCATTCTAATACTAGAAAATCTGTATGTGTATCCTCATAATCGTCCATAAGCCACCCATTATTACCCAGAACCATAACAGCAAGAACTCCGTGAATATTTGAAAAATAGTATTTATTCCCATTAGACTTTTCTTTCTTTTTTTTTGGCTCTGAATCTGTCACTTTATTGTTTATATATATATATATATATATATATATATATGCATTTTAATTTCATTTTTTTCTTTTTTTATTGCATTTTAGGTTTTGGAGTACATGTGAAGAACATGCAAGATTGTTGCAAAAGTACACACATGGCAGTGTGATTTGCTGCCTTCCTCCCCTTCACCTATATCTGGCATTTCTCCCCATGCTATCTCTCCCCAACTCCCCACCCCCCAATCACCCCTCCCCCATTTCTTAATTTGCATAAGATATTTCTAGCTTCTCTAAATTTTTTATTATTTGTTGTTTTCTAATTTCTTATTATGCTGGACACACTCTCCTGGATGAACATTAATTCTCCAATTAAAGCTCAGAATACCAAGGCAAATTAAAATTTAAATGGCTAGTTGTCTTTCACTGTAGATTTTACCTCTTGCATTTCTGTCTGTTTTTCACTCAGTATCTCTTTTCTCTTTCTTTATCCCTCTTGTGTTCATGTCTCTGTTTTGTTCTTATGCTTTTTTTTTTAAATTGTACTCTAGGTTCTGGGGTACATGTGCAGATCATGCAGGATTGTTGCAGAGGTACATACATGGCAAGGTGGTTTGCTGCCTCCATCCCCCCGTCACCTATATCTGGCATTTCTCCCCATGTTCTCTCTCCACAGCTTTACTATCCCCCACTGTCCTACCACTAGCCCCTCGCAACAGACCCCAGTATGTGCTGCTCCCCTCCCTGTGTCTGTGTGTTCTCATTGTTCAACACTGACTTACGAGTGAGAACACGCGGTGCTTGATTTTCTGTTCTTGTGTCAATTTGCTGAGAATGATGGTTTCCGGATTCATCCATGTCCTTACAAAGGACACAAACTCAACGTTTTTTATGGCTGCATAGTATTCCATGGTTATTTGTGCCACATTTTCCTTGTCCAGTCTATCATCGATGGGCATTTGGGTTGGTTCCAGGTCTTTGCTATTGTAAACAGTGCTGCAAAGAACATATGTATGCATGTCTTTATAATAGAATAATTCATAATCATTTGGGTATATACTCAGTAACAGGATTGCTGAGTCAAATGGAATTTCTATTTCTAGGTCCTTGAGGAATTGCCACACTGTCTTCCACAATGATTGAACTAATTTACACTCCTACCAACGGTGTAAAAGTGTTCCTATTTCTCCATATCCTCTCCAGCATCTGTTGTCTCCAGATTTTTTAATGATCACCATTCTCACTGGCATGAGATGGTATCTCAATGTGGTTTTGATTTGCATTTCTCTAATAACCATTGATGATGAGCATTTTTTCATATATTTGTTGGCCTCATATATGTCTTCTTTCGAAAAGTGTCTCTTCATATCCTTTGCCCACTTTTGGATGGGTTTGTTTTTCTTCTTGTAAATCTATTTTAGTTCTTTGTAGATTCTGGATATTAGCCCTTTGATAGATGGGTAGATCATAAACATTGTGTCCCATTCTGTTGATTGCCAATTCAGTCTAATGATTGTTTCTTTTGCTTTATAGAATCTCTGGAGTTTAATTAGATCCCATTTGTCTATTTTGGCTTTTGTTTCCAATGTTTTTGGTGTTTTATTCATGAAGTCCTTGCCTATGCCTATGTCCTGAATGGTTTTGCCTAGGTTTTCTTCTAGGGTTTTATGGTGTTGGGTCTTATGATTAAGTCTTTAATACATCTAGAGTTAATTTTAGTGTAAGGTGTTAGGAAGGGGTTCAGTTTCTGTTTTTGCACATGGCTAGCTAGTTTTCCCAACATGGCTAGAGCCATTTTCCCCATTGCTTGTTTTTGTCAGGTTTGTCAAAGATCAGATGGTTGTAGATGTGTGGTGTTTCCTCTGAGGTTTCTGTTCTGTTCCATTGGTCTATATCTCTGTTTTGGTACCAGTACCATGCTGTTTTGATTACTATAGCCTTGTAGTATAGTTTGAAGTCAGGTTGCATGATGCCTCCAGCTTTCTTCTTTGTCCCGACCTGCAGGACAACAACAGGAGCTCGAAGGGAGGGAGTGGGGATGGATGGGCAGGAGACGCGAAGAATGGAGACAAGACAGGAGTCTGATCAAGTCTCGTTTATTGTTGCTGAGGTCACAGCTTAAATAGGCCAGGCAGGGAGGCGGGGCAAAGGAAGCTTGCAGTTGGGAAATTCCGGCCTTCCTAAGTTTCAAAAACTGAAACTTAACAGCAGGAAACAGAAACTGAAACATTCAGGGGAGAAACAGGAACTGAAACTGAAACATTCAGCGGAGAAACAGAAACTGAAACTGAAACATTCAGGGAGGAAACAAAGACTGAAACTTGTCAACAGGAAAACAGGAACTGAAACTTAACTTGTGCAAACCTCAACAGATCACAAAATGGCAGCTATTGCTGCCCACAGGTCCCCCTTTTTTATTTTATTTAGAAATTAGGTTGAGTGGTAGTTATGCCCGTGGGAACCATGCCTGTCTTAGGTCAGAGGACCCCACATGAGAGAACATTGACTCCTTATCCATCATGGGGAGGGGAAAAACGTTTTCCTCCCTATCTTAGGCGGAGTGTCCTTACTCATGCTCCTCAGTTGCCCGTCATTGGCTAACCGGTTCAGCTCGCCGGGTGACCTGAGAGGAAAGGTATCAAGCTCCATCTCTAGGTCTGCCATCTCCAGCCTGTGGTAATGGACCTGAATGGGCTGCATCTTTATGGCCTCAATTTGTGATCTTGAGAAGCTCCTGAGTTTGCTGAGTATAACAGGACCGATAGTAAGACAAGGAGGGAAAGCAATCAGGATAAATAATATCATGTTGTTGACTCCTAAAAAGAAAAAAGATAGAAGACCCTCAGGGCTCGGTGTCGTCCCTGGGTAGAGTTGGTTTTTCGGATTTTTTGGTATCTACTTGCTTTACAAGTCTCTCGGGAAGCCACCTGGCCGAATCGGCTTCCTTGGTATAAATGCACACCGATCCTCGACCCCAAATCAGGACCGGGTCCGGGCCATGCCATGCGCCTGTCATGGGATCTTTCCACATTACCGATGCATAATGGCTTTTGGATTCAAAATGCCAGTGTCGATCGGCAGCGGAGTGTCCTTCTTGATCCAGTGTTAAAAAATTTAAAATAAATAAGGAGTGTGATAAAAGGTTTTTTGGTGATCCCTTATGGGGGTACCATTCCCCCTTTTTTATTTTATTTAGAGTGGTTTTTATGGTGAGATGAGCTTTTTCTACTATGCCTTATCCCTGGGGGTTGTACGGGATGCCTGTAACATGTTGAATGTTTAGCTGAGTACAGAATTGAGTGAAGGCTGTACTGACATAACCAGGCCCATTGTCAGTTTTGATTTTACGTGGACACCCCAGGGATGCAAAGGCAGTTAAAAGATGAGCAATAACATGTTTTGTGGCTTCTCCGGTTTGTAAAGTGGCAAAGATATATCCACTACAAGTATCAATGCAGACATGAACGTATTTAAGATTTCCAAATTCTGGGATGTGGGTGACATCCATTTGCCAAAGGGCGTTAGGTAGGAGGCCTCGAGGGTTAAGTCCAAGATGTGGCACCGGTAAGTGAGGTGCACATTGTGTGCAGGACTTTACTATTTGTCGGGCTTGTTCTCTAGTTATGTGATGGAGTAGTCTTAAGGATTGAGCATTAAGATGATGCAAGTTGTGCGAATGTTGTGCTTGAGCTAGAGGGGTGTTAGGGAGTTGAACTAACAGAACACAGGTGGCTAGGTCTGCCTTGGCATTTCCAGAGGCCAATGGACCAGGTAAGCCTGAATGAGCACGTAAATGTCCAATGTAGAAAGGTTGTGTTCTGGAAATTAATAGCTTTTGTAGTTGAGAAAATAGTTTTGCAGCAGTTGAGGTGTGTTTTATGAATGGGGCTGTTTCTAACTTTGGGACAGAGGTAGCAATGTACGCACTGTCTGTATAAACATTGAGAGGATCATTGGGAAACATGGAAAATGCAGCTATAACTGCATGTAGCTCTGCTAATTGGGCAGATGAAGATTGGGATTGAAAGCTGATGGTTTGGTTTGGGGTAACAAAGGCTGCAAGCCCTGTGGATGACCCATCAGTGAAAATGGTAATTCCATTTGGAAGGGGATGAAGTCTGGTATTTTTAGGAAAAACGAAATCATGTCTGTTGGCAAAATCTAGAAGCTTATTGGGAGGATAATGATTATCGAGGTTGCCAGTATATGAGGCAAGTGCAATGGGCCATGCTTCAGTATTTTGCATGAGCCAATGGATCTGCTGTTTGGTATAAGGTTGGACAATGTTGTTAGGTTCCTGTCCGAAATATTCCTTGCCTAGGGTTCTTCCTTTGGTAATTAGACTGGCTACCATAAGGTAGTAAGGTTCAATGACTTTAGTGGGCATATTAGGAAGATGGATCCACATAAGTGGAGCAGTTTGCCAGAACACAGCTGTGGGAGATAATGAGGTATGACATATAATAAATTGGAGTGGTTTGTCAATATCGAAAAAGGTGATGGTTTGGTTATTGATAGCTTGGTTAACTAAATTGATAGCTGATTTTGCTTCAGAGGTGAGTTGTCTTAAAGAAGTAGGACTGGGATCCCCTACCAATGTATCGTATAGGGGCTTGAGATCAGCTTTGTATAATTTTAGATAAGGTAACAGCCAGTTTATGTCTCCTAATAATTTTTGAAAATCATTGAGGGTTTTTAAACAGTCTAGCCTGAGTTGCACCTTTTGAGTCGATAGGCGAGTTCCACTTAACTGAAATCCTAGGTAAGTGTAGGGATCAGTAAGTTGCACCTTCTCTGGGGCTATGACTAATCCACTAGCAGTAAGGGCAGTTTGTAGACTTTTGAAACAAGACAAGACCACTTCCTCTTTTGCTGCTGCTAAAAGTATGTCATCCATATAATGGATGATGTATACATCCTTCCAATCTTTTCTAACTTCAGCAATGGCGATGGCCACATATGACTGACATAGGTGGGACTGTTGGCCATGCCCTGAGGCAAAACCTTCCATTGATATCTCTTCATAGGCTCTTTAAAGTTAATTGCGGGAAGGCTGAAAGCGAAACGCTTACAATCCTCTGGATGGAGAGGAATACTAAAGAAACAGTCTTTTAGGTCTACAACAACTTTGTAGAATCCCAGAGGTATGGCTACAGGGGAAGGGAGGCCGGGTTGTAAAGCTCCCATAAGGACCATGGATTTATTTACTTCCCTTAAATCTTGTAGCAACCGCCATTTTCCTGACTTCTTTTTTACGACAAAAATTGGCGTATTCCAGGGAGAATTACTAGGTTCAATATGTCCAGCCAGCAGCTGTTCCTGTACCAACTGCTGTGCAGCGGCTAGTTTTTCCTTTGAGAGGGGCCATTGGTCAACCCACACGGGCTGATCCGACAGCCACGTGATTTTTTCAGTGTGGGCTACAGGAGAGACTGAGGCCCCTAGGGAAAATACCCTAGGCCAGTACGATTGGTTTTTCCACTAGGCTGTAAAGGCTGTAAGAGCCCATTGTTATTTTTTCCAAGCCCAGTGCCTGGGACATACCCTTTGTTAAGCATTTGAGCAGTGACAATGTCATTAGGTCTACCAATTACAATCCCCAACTGGGTGAGAAGATCTCTGCCCCAGAGGTTAAAGGGAAGGCCTTCCAGAATATAAGGCTGAATGTTTCCTGTGTGGCCTTGCTCATCCCTCCAGACTAATAATTTAGAGCTCTTCTCTGGATTTTTAGACTGTCCAATTCCGGTAAGGCTGGTAAGTGTGGGGGTACTAGGCCAACTGGGAGGCCACTGAGATTTGCATATAATGGTAACATCTGCTCCAGTATCTACAAGTCCCTCGAATCGTTTTTCATCTAGCCACAAGGTCATCATAGGCTTATTATGAGATATAGAATGAGCCCAGTAAACATCTGAGGAGCCAAAGCCTGCATCCCCTCGCTGGCGTTTTTTTGCAGGATTATTGGTTTTTACCATAGGTAGTAATAACAATTGAGCGAACCTTTGTCCAGGGGAAATGGTACTAATGACCTTGGGAGAAGTAACCATAACCTTAATTTCCCCAGAATAGTCACTATCTATTAATCCAGGAAGAACCTGCAAGCCCTGCATGGCTAGGCTACTACGTCCCAGAACAATTCCACATGTGCCATCTGGCAGTGGTCCAAAAATACCAGTAGGCAAAGCCTGGACCCCCATTTCAGGTGTTAATACTGTGTGGGTGGAGGAACAGAGGTCCAGTCCTGCGCTTCCTTTCGTGGCTCTGTAGAGAGTAGAAACGGATTGTTGCTGGGAGTTTGATGGCCCTGCGGGAAAAAACTGACTGCCCCAAAAATTTGTTTCTGGTTCAGGGCCTGGGGCTGGCCCCTGTGCCCGTTTCCCGACCATGGAAGAAGCGGTTGTCCCTGGGCGTCCCTTTTTGATTTGCATTCGTTTGCCCAGTGATTGCCACGTTTACATGGAGGGCAAAGGCCAGGAGCCTTAGGGGGAGGGTTTCTTGCTGCCCCGCAATCCCTGGCAAAGTGTCCCACATTTCCGCACTGAAAACATTTTCCTTTTGTTTGATGAGTTAAATATTGTTTGACTGTATAGCCTTGTAAAGCGGCAGCCATTGCTAAGCCCTGCTGATAGGCGGCGCCTATATCAGAACAAAGGCGGATGTAGCCGGAAAGATCTGTCTTTTTCTTATACGGACGTATGGCGGTTTGGCAAGCAGCATTAGCATTTTCAAATGCAAGTTGTTTAACAAAGTCAGTTCCAGTTTCAGAACTGCCGAAAATTCTGCCCGCTGCCGTAAGAAGGCGATGAATGAACTCAGAGAAAGGTTCATCGGGGCCTTGTTTTATGGTAGTTAGAGAGGAGCTGACATCCCCTTTTGTGGGGAGCTTTCGCCAGGCATACAGGCCAGCATCATATTGCATTTGCATGTCACTGGAGGCAAAATTGCCTTCGCCGGCTAGCATATCAAAAGTCCAGTTATTATTAGCTTGGGCATTGCGGCAAGTCTCTTTGCAACACTCATGGTATTCTGACTTCCATAATAAATAATCCCCACCGGAGAGTGTGGCTCGCGCTAACGTCTGCCAGTCCCCGGGGGTCAGCCAATTTTCGGCCACAGACTCTATAATGGCAGTAGTATAGGGGGCAGTTGCACCATATTGTGCCACCGCTGTTTTTAACTCTTTTATGACCTTAAAATCAAATCCATTATGATGCCGCCAGGCGTCATTTTGTTGGTCCATGGTTTCAGTGACCGGAAAAGCAGTGGACATGAAAGGGTCAGTACTGGAGGGCACCATGGTTACAGGGCGCTGCCTAGGTATGGCTCCGGTACAAGGTGGAGGGGTAACGGGCAAGCAAGCATCCCCTTTTACCTTTCCTAGTTTGATTTTTTCTAATTGCTCAATAAGTTCCTGATGTTCAGTTTCAAGCTTTATTTGAGTTTTAAGATATTCTATTTTAGATTGGATTTCTTTTTGAGGATCAATGGCGGGGAAAGCCATAGGTGGAGCTGAAGGCTGAGGCACATACGGAGGTGGCCAAAATGAGGCAGGTGGCCAATCAGAATTTTGGTATCAAGCCGCTTCATCCTCAAGATCGTCCCAATCAATACCCTCATCAATGCCTTCGTCCTCTGAATTATTGGCTCTACTGGCTAGCCATACAATCCTCTTTCGATATTTTGGGTTAGCTAAATTTGTTTAAGGCCTGCGGCTACACGTTCAGCAAATTTCTCTAAGGAACACACAGACCCACCGCTCTCCACGGGTTTCTGTTCCTCTTTACCAGAGTTGCTATTAAATGACATTAAGTCAGCTTCCCCTGACTTTTTCTCCTTGCCCTCTTTGGGTTCTGGTTTTTCCAAAACTAACGAATTTTCTTTAAAGGGGGGACTTTTATCGGACAAATTTTTACATGAGTCTCTCAGGTAAGTTTCCCCCTGGGTTATGAGATTAGCAATGACTGGATCGTCATGTTTTCGGGTAATGACCTCATTTATTAGATTCCAGTATGAGAAAGCAATTACAGGGACCTTTTGAAGCCCGAAAGCATCATAATAATCTTTTAGGGCATCCCCTACTCTTTTCCAACATCTTTGATCTATGGTTCCTTCTTGAGGGAACCAGGGACAAACGTCCTTAATATAATCAAAATATGTAATTAACTGGTTTACTTTCACCTTTACTCCTCGCGCCTTTAATGCTATGCTGAGTTCTGCTACAAACAACTCATGCTTACTAATTTCCTGACCCATAATATCGTCGTCCACTTACCAGAGAGCAAGGCCGCAGCAGGTTCCCACGGTGACTCCTCCTCTGGATTTCTTCCTTCAATCCGGCCGGCTTTGACGACGTCCCTCACTGTGTCCCTCTTACTTCGAGCCCCACATTGGGTGCCAGACTGTCCCGACCAGCAGGACAACAACAGGAGCTCGAAGGGAGGGAGTGGGGATGGATGGGCAGGAGACGCGAAGAATGGAGACAAGACAGGAGTCTGATCAAGTCTTGTTTATTGTTGCTGAGGTCACAGCTTAAATAGGCCAGGCAGGGAGGCGGGGCAAAGGAAGCTTGCAGTTGGGAAATTCCGGCCTTCCTAAGTTTCAAAAACTGAAACTGAACAGCAGGATACAGAAACTGAAACATTCAGGGGAGAAACAGGAACTGAAACTGAAACATTCAGCAGAGAAACAGAAACATTACTGAAACTTATCAGCGAGGAAACAAAGACTGAAACTTGTCAACAGGAAAACAGGAACTGAAACTTAACTTGTGCAAACCTCAACAGATCACAAAATGGCAGCTATTGCTGCCCACACTTCTTTTTGCTTAGGATTGTCTTAGCTATGCAGACTCTCTTTTGATTCCATATGAAGTTTAAGGTGGTTTTTTCCAGTTCTGTGAAGAAGGTCATTGGTAGTTTGATGGGGATAGCGTTGAATCTATAAATCACTTTGGGTAGTATGGCTATTTTCACCATATTAATTCTTCCTAACCATGAGCATGTAATGTTTTTTCATCTGTTTTTGTCCTCTCTCATTTCCTTGAGCAGTGGTCTGTAGTTCTTACTCCCTTAACCTGTCATATTGTTGAATTTTATCTCTATCACTGCTGTTCTGTTTCTCTATCTTTCTCTTGTGCTGCAGATTGATTCCTTGCTCTGTTCTCATTTTCATTTGCTGTCCCGTCTTCTGATTTCTCTCTCTTCTCTTTGTTTTTCTCCTATTTCTCTTTCTCTCTGAGTTGGCTGTGTATCAATAAGCATGGACCTGCTATTAAGACAGTGCCACCTTTCTTCATTGTCATTGACTGACTGGCACTTCTGAACAACCTGAAAGGCAAGGAAAAACTCAAAATTGGAGTCTGAACTGTCAATGAAATGTGAAATATAAGAGAAATAGGCCATGTGTTTATCTGTATTGTTTCCATTTTCTTTCAGATCACACTGAATTTTAAAATTCTGTGAAACTATATTACAGATTTTCCTGATATCATCATATTTAGCTGATCTCTGAAAAAAAAAACATGAATAATGAGGTTTGGGTGAAATTTTAAGTGTGAAATTAGCCCTAATAGAAAAAGGTTTGTATTCTGAAAAAGCCCCCAAAATAAGGAGCATTAAATTGCCAAGGCAGAATTGACCTGCCACATAGACAGGCATTTTCTGGATGCTGAAAGGATAAATTTAGAGTTGAAGTTGTCAAAACCCAGCCAATTTGTTAACTTAAAGAGTCTTGCAATAAAGTTTTGATTAATTGGATAAAGCTGTTGAAGTTCTCACTGAAAATGTGAATTTTTCAGTTGGGCATGCAGGATCACGCTGTAATCCCAGGACTTTGGGAAGCTGAAGAGGGTAGGTTGCTCGAGCCCAAAAGTTTGAGACCTGGGTCACATGGCTAAACCCCATCTCTGCAAAAATACAAAAATTAGCCTGTTTTTATGGTATGCACCTCTGGTCCCAGCTATTCGGAGGGTTGAGGTAGGAGGATCACCTAAGCCTGGGAGTTTGAGGCTGCAGTGAGCTCTGAGCACACCACTGCACTCCAGCCTTGGGCAACAGAGTGAGTCCTGCATCCAAAATAAATAAATAAATAAAAACAATTGAAATGTAAGTTTTCCAAATATGTATAATTTGCCACAGAAGCCTATTTGTTGGATTTTAAAAGACGTATTAGACAGTTAGTGTTCAGTAATCTACTGGTACTGTGCTAGACATTTTTTTCAAATTTTGGAAACTTTTCAGTTTAAGATAACTTCAGTCTTATAAAATACTTACAAATATAATACACAGAATTTCTTATTCCAGTGATTCTCAACTGAGGATGATTTTGTGCCTTCTCCCCCTTAATATGTGAATTCATTTTTGGTTGACATGACTTAACTTAGAAATGTTGTTACTATTGATTTCTAATTGTGTAGAGATCTGAGATGCTGCTAAACATCCTGCAACACACATAGTATTCCTTCACAACCAAGGCAGTTACACAACCTAAAATATTTACAGTGCTGCAATTGAAAAACCCTGGCATATGCCCCTCACTCAAACTCCTCAAATGTTCTTATATAAGCATAGTGTAGTGATTCTTTTTTAAATGGAAAATTAACATTAATACATTACTATTATCTAATTCATAAATTTTATTCACATCTTGACAATAATCCCACTAATATTCTATTTCTGGTCTAGATCCAATGCAGAATCCTGTGTTTAGTTGAACTACTCCCTCAAAACCCTTAAATTCCAATAGTTTTCAGTTTTTCTGCATCCATCCCTCTGTCATTTACATTAGGTATTTCTCCTAATGTTATCCCTCCCCAATCCCCCCACCCCATGCTATCCCTCCCATAGCTCTTTCACACCCCAGTAGGCCTTGGTGTGTGATGTTCCCCTCCCTGTGTCCATGTGTTCTCATTGTTCAACACTCACTTATGAGTGACAACATGAGGTATTTGGTTTTCTGTTCTTGTGTCAGTTGGCCGAGAATGACGGTTTCCAGCTTCATCCAGTTCTCAGTTCTCAGTTTTTCTTTGTCTTTTCATTGCTTTAAAACTTTTGAAGTCTACTGGCAAGTCTAATGGTAGAATTTCTCCCAATTTATAGAATATCTCTTTATTTTAAAATTCAGATTATGTATTTTTGATAGCAACACCTCATAAATTATGTGTCAACCTTAATGAACAGATGATGTTAGGCTGCAGTGATATTAACTTTGATCACTTAATTGCAGTGGTGTTTTCAGGATTTTCTACAGTAACATTATTTTTTTTCTTTTTGAAATTAGTAAATATTTTATGACAATTGCTTTTAGACATGTAAATTTCCCATATATCTTCATGTATTTACCCATTAAATTTAGTATTGATTAATGATTTTGACTTAAAAATATATTACTTTAGAATTTTCCAAGTGATGTTTTTCTATTTTCATCAATTCTTTTATATTTATTGTTTAGAATTTTCCTATGAAGAAGAGCTTTCTCTATCCTCCAGTTGTTCATTTATCTTAGCATAGATTCAAGGATTGTAATTTATTCTAGGGCTATATCCCATCATAACCACTACCACCACCACCACCACCACCACCATCATCATCATCATCATCATCATCATCATCATCATCATTTGGCTCAACTTGTACCATATTGACCATTGGAAACCCTCTCAAGTTAACCTTTGTGCACTTTTTAATTGTCCTCACCAGGTTTTGAGCATTTAATTCTTTTCTCTCACTACAATGTTTCAGCTCTTTGACTCTCCTCCAGTTATGGATCTCTTTTTTTCCCTAAATGTCTCCCTATAATCTATAACTATATTTTCTTAAGGGCTTAGCTTGCCTTACATGCTTTCTCTTTAATTTAATTAGTTCATTAATGACTTTTCTGTCCAGGTGGATGAATAGACACGTATCTGTTAGTATGTGTGTGTTTCGTTCTGATTACCACTTCTCATTCAACAGATAGTAAGTAATATTGTAGTGCTTATTATAGTGCATATTTTGAGGGTTATTAAAATGAAACAAGTAAACGGTTAAATTTAGGGGGAATTTTATATGTAAACAAGTTCCATGACAGATTGTTCTTATTAGTGGGCCAAATTCTTCACCTTTTGCTGTAATTGTGTTCTTTGCCATATGACTTTGCCAACAGTTTACTGTCAGACATGTGGATCATTCCTCCCTGCCAGTGGAGGGATCACCTGGATGATCATCCAGATGTTTCAGGAATAAATGCTTAATTTTGTTATGCTACTAATTTCTTGTGGTAATTTGTTATGCACCAGTAATATTGTGAAAGTTTATTGTTATAAACCCATGTGGAATAATGTGCAGAATTGGACCAAAAACCAGAGCTCTCTAGTGGTAAAACAATGCCCTTGTGGTGGCCACAAGAGAGATGAGCCAAGAATATATGGATGTTTCACTAAGTAGAGTGAAGTTTAAGGAATGACTGAACTGCATATGCATTCTGCCCAGGGGTGTTAACGTAACAGCAGCCCCTGACTACTCATACATTTCTTTATGAAGCAAAGAGTCACATGGAAAACAAATCAACAGTAAGTGGAGGATGAGCAGCAAGTGAATTCCAGAGTCCCACACTGAAAAAGAGGTTCGTAAAAAAGTTTTTGACACAGAAAAAGTAAGGTCTGGAGAAGAATAATTTGAGTTAGTATAAAATGGTAAAATCGAGTCTAAGTATCTGAGAGAGTCTGAATATGGCAGAGATAGTTTGTTTTCCCTTTGACTTTGAGTTAAAATCCATGCTAATGTTAATATACACAACTGCCAAACACACACTGTTTTCTGTGCGATCTAACAGCAAAGCTACCTCAAAATAGCCTGGGGCTATATCTGTGTAAAAGCTTATTCTCTCAGTTATCAGAGTCTGAAAACTCATGGCAAACTTACAGCCACCTGCTTAAAGGTTTCTCTTTACTTAGGTGGGACCTTAAGCTCTTCTAGGAGTAGAAGAAGAGGAAATAGGAATAGAACAATAATATTTAAGTAATGATAATAACATAAACATTTGTTGTGTTCTCCATGTCCAGGGACAGTGAGTGCTACGGAATTTACCTTCATCATGTCAATAAATGGTCCCAACATACTCTAAGGATAAGTATCAATATTAATCTTACTAGTTCATACTTAATGGAACTGAACCTTACGGAAAGCAAGTAATTTACCTAAGGCCATAGTACTAGCAAGTGAAAAGAAAGAACCATTAACAAGGCTTCAGAATAGCTTTAGTCTTGGAAGAAAAGAGAAAGAGATGAACAGTTTTGGTGGTCAGATAAGTCTTGGAAGAAAGATGCTTTTTCTGGGTCTTCATGAATGTGTGGAAGAGTGGCAAGAAGCAACAGGTATGGCATGGAAAAAAGAGTAGGCCATTCCTGGAAGAGAAGATAGCCTTTGCCAAGACACCAAGGCACATGCAAAGTGTAGTATATTTGAGATGGCTGGGAAACAGAAGAGCAGGCAAGGAAAGACAGTGAAGGTCCTTTTTTCCTTTTTGCCTTATTCCAAAGTATGTGTTTCATTTTATAGGTCATAAGGAATCGTTGAAAGACTCTAGGCTAGAAAATTGTATGATCAGATTTACATTTGAGGGTGCTTACTTGCTCTGACTAAGCAGAGAATAGCCTGAGAATGAGTGAGACTAGTTTCATTTTCATACCTTCGGAATAAAATCGGTTTAATGTAGGTAAATTATCATTAAGTATATTTAATGAAATGCTATTGGTACAGTCACTCTTTGAAATATGCTGGACTGAGAATTAATAAAGTGAGATTAAATAAATATCCTAGCTTTCATGATTAGCCTAAGGGAACATACAGTGTTAGACATTAGGTCTATGAGACAAAAGAAAGTTTCACCTGTGCACTCCCACTGGCTTCATAGATACAGCCTTTCCCTTCTAAAAATATCCTCTTAACTTTCCCTTCTAGAAACAGTTGTGTGACTTCTAATGAAAAAAAAAAATCGTCTCAGTTGAATTCTGGATTATGCTTCAAATTTCAAAATTCTTCACTTTCCCATTTCACAACCATTATACAAACCAAATAGCTTCTTGTTTCTGTTTTAATTTAAGTTCTGAAAATTAATTTTCTCATTATACTTCTTTCTTGTGTAGTAGAATTAAGGTGTTCCTTTAAAATTAAAACCACAAAAATCTAGCTTCATACATAAAACTAGGACAATATTATAAATCTTGTTTGTGTAATGAAATAATAAAGTTATGTTTGACATACAAACAAACACATACATGTTTCAGTGGAATGTAATTTCATTTTTTACCAGGGGAAAGCACGAACACAGTCCCCCGCTACCACAAATTATGCAGTCGAGTTTCCCACATTTGGGGAAATCACAGGGGTCAGTGCATCCGTAGTGCAATGGATAAGCCTCGCCCTGGGAAAACCACCTTCGTGATCATGGTATCTTCCTTGCCAGGTAAGTAGTGGAATGTAATTTTTAAAAAGGCATGAACAGAACCGAAAATCATCAAATTTTGACGTACGTATAGTTATCCATTTTTGTAGCATCCACCCCCGCTGGGTCCTTCAGGAATATAAATACACATAGTTAGAAACTTTTTTTAATATAAAGATATAATAATATATAAACTAAATATAAAATATAAATTATATAACTTACATGTAATTTCTTACATGTAATATATAACATGAAATTTGCACCTATATTTATATTTATAAAAACAAAATATTTATAAAATTGTATATATATATTTAAGCACACACATACCACATATGTAACACCTAAAAAGCCTTCATTTATTAATTTTATATCATATTTAGACATCCATTATGGGCCAGGTAATATGCTAGGCATCTGGAATATTGAGGTTAATAATCAGAGCTCAATTTCAACTCCAATAGAACTTAGTGGCTTTGTATGATTTAGTTAAGATGTTAGTTCTGAATCCTTCTGTGGTAAGCAGGGCAGGGTTACATATCATCCTGCAAAATATCTACCCTCTTTAATGTCTAGATTTGAACCTGCTGATATGATGTCTGACCTGTACTCGCTTTCCTTTAGATCCTGTTTGGAGGGCCAATAAAAAACAAATATTTTTCTTTGACTGAGTTAAAAACTAGTTGTTTAGAAGAAGGAGTCAGCAGGGAGCGGTGGCTCATACCTATAATCCCAGCGCTTTGGGAGGCCGAGGTGGGTGGATCACGAGGTCAAGAGATCAAGACCATCTTGGTCAACATGGTAAAACCCTGTCTCTACTAAAAATACACACACACACACACACACACACACACACACACACACACACACAAATTAGCTGGGCATGGTGGTGTGCGCCTGTAGTCCCAGCTACTCAGGAGGCTGAGGCAGGAGAATTGCTTGAACCCAGGAGGCTGAGGTTGAGGTGAGGTGAGATCGCGCCATTGCACTCCAGCCTGGGTGACAAGAGTGAAACTCTGTCTCAAAAAAAAAAAAAAAAAAAGAGAGAGAGAAAAGAAGGAGTCAAGCAGACAGTGATCAATATGGCAGGTTGTTGCTGACAGAGATGATGATGGAGAAGAGGGCATATGTATGTTAATTACCTGTGCAACCTTCACATTGAGAAAAACTTTCACACCGAGCACAGACAAAGCTAGATCATCTCAGCACTGTTTCTCAGTCCCAATCTCATCCACATCAGTCCCTCACATTCCAAAGGGAAATAGCTTTTACCAATAAGTTTGCCCTATGGTTTACAGTAGAACAGTGTGCATACTTACCTAAATAGTAGATACCAGAGAGAGAAGGGGAGGAAAAATAGAAAAACTGGGCAATCCCAATTCAAGTTCCCATGTGATCTAATTATCTAGATCTCTTCTGGAAAAGAATGAGTAAATAGGAAAAAACAGACAAAAATCTTACATTAATTCATGTACATTTACATGGAAATATGAAACAAGAGCAGTATCTCCTTCTCCAGGACATATGCCTGCCTCCCACATTTTAGATGGGAACAGTCTGGTGCCAAATGAGGAGCCAAATAAGAGCTCCACCCCTGATGCAAACTCCACCACAGGCTTTCTCTTCTGCCATTCACTCAATCAGTTCCTTGATTTTTCTGGTCGGGGTACTTCCATCAAATCATAAGGAAGGTCCATGTCAAACTCACCACCACTTGATGACAAACCACAGAAAACAGACCCAATGAGAGAGTTCCCAGGAAAAAAACACTGGAAGCCGTGTTTGGGGGAAGAGATGGAAGGTAATAACACAGAAAGATGCTACCTAGCATTTGGTCTTAGTGGGTGACAAATGCATTGGGATGGAATCGCAGTAGCATAGTAAGATAATCTCAAAAGTATAGAGGCATGTAGTTGGAGATCGGAAGCTCTAGTTCTGCTATTTTCACTGGTATATGGATCATGGCACCAGCACTGCCTAGTCGTTCGTTATCAGAAAGACATGAATGATTTAAACATTTAGTTTTGTCATCTGTACACTAAAGATACCAAAAATGTTAAGGATGATACCCAGTTACATGAGGTCACACAATGGCAAGTATGATAAAGCCCTTAGCATAATGTCTGGGACATATTGAAACCTCAGTAAACATGAATTATTTTTAATGATTTTATAATCACTATTAATGACTGTTAAAACGGCTATTTCTTTTACCAAAAGCTTCCATTTTCTCTTTTATTAAAAAAAGGAATTTTATAGAAGTATCCATATATTATATAATTTTACCATTGAAAGTATACAATCTAGTGATTTTTAATATATTTTCAGAGTTGTGAACATTAATATTAATGTTTTCTAATTCGGGAATATTTCAATCACCTTTCCCACCAACAACCGTATTTGTTAGTGGTGACTTCCCATTCTGTAGGTAAAACACTTAACAAATTGCCTGGAACATAGTAAGTGGCCAATATTACTATACAAATGTAATACCAGCTAATTCTGCATTTACTCTAATATCAATATGATGCTTTTGATGCAGAACATCAGATTGTATCTTTGTATATTTTAGACACATGATTACAGGAAGCTTGTGGTTGAGCTAGTCATCATTGTAGCCCCAAGTACAAGTTTTAATTGAGATATAATTTATAAACCATAGCATTCATCGTTTAAAAGTGTACTATTCGGTGTTTTTTTTAAATTCATGGTTATGTATCTGTCCCTAATATATAATTCCAGAACATTATCATAACAATACAAAGAAAACTGTATCCATAGCTTTCAGCTTTCACTGCATGTCCTTCACTTTCTTCATATATGTATGTGTGTGTGTGTGTGTGTGTATATATATATATGTGTGTGTGTGTTTTATTGCATTTTAGGTTTTAGGGTACATGTGAAGAACATGCAGGATTGTTGCATAGGTATATAGATGGCAATGTGGTTTGCTGCCTTCCTCCCCATCACCTAAATCTGGCATATATCCCCATATTATCCCTCTCCAGCTCCCCACCACCTCTCACTGATCCTCCCCTAGTGCCCCCACCAACAGATCCCAGTGTGTGATGCTCCCCTCCTTGTGTCCACGTGTTCTCATGGTTCAACACCTGCCTATGAGTGAGAACATGTGGTGCTTGATTTTCTGTTCTTGTGTCAGTTTGCTGGGAATGATGGTTTCCAGGTTCATCCATGTCCCTACAATGGACATGAACTCATTGTTTTTATGGCTGCATAGTATCCTGTGGTGTATATGTGCCACATTTTCCCTGTCCAGTCTATCATTGATGGGCATTTGTGTTGGTTCCAAGTCTTTGCTATTGTAAACTGTGCTGCAATGAACATTTGTGCACATGTGTGCTTATAATAGATCAATTTATAATCCTTTGGATATATACCCAGTAATGAGATTGCTGGGAGAGGATGTGGAGAAGCAGGAACACTTTTACACTGTTGGTGGGAGTGTAAATTAGTTCAACTATTGTGGAAGACAGTGAGGCAATTCCTCAAGGACATAGAAATAGAAATTCCATTTGTCCTTCACTTTCAAGACACTGGCAACCACTAGTATATTTCTGCTTCCTTGAATTTGTATGTTCTATTCATCTCATATTAATGGAATCACATGATATGTGTTCTTTCATATCTTCTTCGTTTGCAAGGTTCATCCATGTTGTAGCATAAATCAATATCACATTCTCTTTTATGGATAAATAATATTCCACTGTATGGATACACAACATATCCTTTGCCATTTATTAGGAGATAGACATTGGATTGTTTCTACTTTTGGGTTATTATGAATAATACCATTGTAAAAATTAATGTACAAGTTTTTGATTGACATTTGTCTTGTATTATTTTGGATATGTACCTAGGAGTGGAATTACTAGGTCATATGATAAGTCATGTCTAAGATTTTAAGAACTGCAAAACTGATTGCATCATTTTATATTTCATTCTCCCTACATTCTCATGAATACTTTTCATTGTCTGCTTTTTAAAAATTTGCCATCCTAGTAGATGTGAAAGTATATCTCGTTGTGTTTTGATTTGAATTTTCCTAATAACTTTTGATTTTGCATGTTTTTTTTATGTGTGCTTATTTAGCCTTTGTATATCTTTGAAGAGATGTCTATTCAAATGATTTGCCAATTTTTAAAATTATTTTACTTTTTATATGCCAATTTTTAAAATTATTTTATATTTTTATGTTCTGGGGTACATGTGCAGGATGTGCTGGTTTATTACATAGTTGTGGTGGTTAATAGTGAGTGCCAACTTGATTGGGCTGAAGAATACAAAGTGTTGACTTTGGGTGTGTCAGTGAGGGTGTTACCATAGGAGATTAACATTTGATTTAGTGGGCCAGGAACAGCAGATCAACCCTTAATCTGGATAAGCACAATCTAATCAGCTGTCAGCATGCCTAGAATATAAGAAGGCAGGAAAAATGTGAACTGACAAGACTGGCCTAGCCTCTCAGCCTATATCTTTCTCCTATACTGGATGCTTCCTGCCCTTGAAAATCAGACTTCAAGATTTTCAGTTTTAGAACTTAGACTGGCTCTCCTTCCTCTTCAGCGTGTGTGTGTGTGTGTGTGTGTGTGTGTATATATATATATATATATATATATATATATATATATATATACATATATATATATACTATTAGCTCTGTCTCTTTAGAGAACCCTGATTAATACTGACTTTTGATACCAGAAATGGTTCTAGAGGAATAGAGTATTAAGGATGGAGTTCTTTTATTGGTTCTGGGGTTTTTTCAGGTTGGCTGCTTAATATGATTACATTCAAAAATGCTAAAGACTCTACTTCTAATAGTTTGGAGAACACCGATAGTCCTTGATGTGAGTGGTTTAGAGAGTAATGCAAAATAAATGCATTTGACACTCCTGATGTACTGCTCATGAAAGGCAAGGAGTTTAGTGACTCTATACCTAATACCGCTGACCATATGTGGAAAATAATGAAGCTGGTGGTTACTCCTAAGTTCAGTGGACAAAGTGATGAAAGAAAATAATGAACTCAGGAATTCTAACTCCTGGCTTCAGAAGCAGATACTGAACCTCATATCTGCTAAGACTGCCCTGAGTGAGAGTCTTATCTCCTGTAGAGAGAGAGCTGAAATTGTGAAAAAAATAGACAAAAGCTCTTATCATGAGAGTGGCTGACTGCAATGAAAGATGCATGCACAGCCTCAAGGTGTCTACTGTTAAAATGAAGACACTGATTGAAAAATAATGGGACCTTGCAACTTGGAATGCAGATGTGTGGGAGGACCCTGATGAAGGTAAGGACACTGAGCTTTTAAACTCTGATAAGCCTTTTTTTCCAGAGGAAACAGATTCCCCACCTCCAATGGTGGCAACAGCCCCTCTCCAACCCATGCTGCCACCATCAGTCTTTCCACCTTTGTCTGAAAAGAAAAACCCTGTGCTGCCTGAGGCAACAGTGATGGCCACCCCGACGTAGGTGCCAGGCAAGACAATGTTGATTTTCCTCAAGAGCTGCCCCTAACACTCCTGTTTTTTTCTAGACATATAACTAAAGTTCCATTGGGCCCGTAGAGGTGAGGTTGAGAGTATGACCCATGAAGAGGTGTGCCACACTAGAAAATAATTGCTTAAGTTTTCTAATTTGTGTAAATAGAAAACTGGAGGACAGGCATGGGAATGAATATTACTGGTGTGGAATAATGACAGAAGGAAAATAGAGTTGGATCAGGCTGAATTTATTGATTTGGGCCTGCTAAGTAGGGACTCTGCATTTAATTTTAACTCTTTGGGAGTTAAAAAATGCTCTAATAGTTTATTTTCTTGGTTTGCTGAAATATGGATTAAAAGATGGCCAACTGTGAGTGAGCTGGAAATGCCTGAACTCCCTTCGTTTAATGTAGAGGAAGGGATCCAAAGGCTTAGGAGACTGGAATGGTGGAGTAGATTAGTGACTTTAGACCTATTCATCTCAGCTTGGAGGTCCAGAAGATATCCCCTTGACCAATGCCTTGCAAAATACATTTTTGAGGGCAGCACCTGCATCTTTGAAGAGCCTTGTAATTGCTTCTCTATATATATCAGATCTAACAGTGGGAACCGCAGTCACTCAAATACAAAATCAAAATACCATGAGAATTAATTGGATACTAAGGTGGCAGGGGCCAAGAAGAGGAACTCAACCATTAAAGGCAAAGTGGGTGTAGCTACTGTACTAGACAGCAGAGGCAAAGTGGCAATCAGAATAGTCCAACTCATGTAGCGCTCCGGCATTGGCTAATTAATCACGACATTCCCAGAAGTGAAATGGATAGGAAGCCTACTGCTTTCCTACTTAATTTATGCAAGCAGAAAACTTCTAGGTCAAATGGATAAAAGTCTAATTTGAATGATAAAAACAGAGAATCATGGCCCCTCAATTTCCAGACTTGAGCATTTATAGAGTCAGAACCCCTTGAATAAAGGGGAGGCTGGGTCCCCTTGAGGAAGGACCCCACTACTGTTCCAAAAATTTATGCTGTTAATCTTTCTCCCATCATTCCCCAAGGAGACCTCCAGCCTTTTGTCAGGGTAACTCTGCACTGGGAGAAGGGAAATTATCAGATATTTCAGGGACTACTGGACATTGCCTCTGAGCTGACATTGATTCCAGGGGACCCAAAACGTCATGGAGGTCCTCCAGTTAAAGTAGAGGCTTATGGAGGTCAGGTAATTAATGAAGTTTTAGCTCTGGTCTGACTTACAGGGGGTCCAGTGGGTCCCTGGACTCATCTTGTGGTCATTTCCCCAGGGGCAGAATGCGTAATTGGCATAAACAAACTTAGCAGCTGGCAGAACCCCTATTTTGGCTCCCTGACTGGTAGAGTGAGGGCTACTGTGGTGGGAAAGGCCAAATGGAAGCCATTAGAGCTGCCTTTACCTAGAAAAATAGTACATCACAAGCAATATCACATGTCTAGAGGGATTGTGAGATTAGTGTCACCACCAAGGACTTGAAAGACGCAAAAGTGGTGATTCCCACTACATACTTGTTCAACTCTCCCATTTGGTCTGTGCAGAATACAGATGGATCTTGGAGAATGACAGTGGATTATCATAAGCTTAACCAAGTCACTACTCCAATTGCAGCTGCTGTATCAGATGTGGTTTTATTGCTTGAGCGAATTAACACATCTCCTGGTACATGGCATGCAGACATTGACTGGCAAATGCCTTTATCTCTATTCCTGTCCATAAGGCCTACTAGAAGCAATTTGCCCTCAGCTGGCAACACCAACAATATATTTCTATGCTTCTACCTCAGGGGTATATTACTTCTCTGTCTTTGTGTCATAATCTTATTTGGAGAGACCTTGATCTATTTTGCTTCCAGCTGCCAATGTGGCTAGACTATAAGCAGGCAGGAAATGTGAACTACAAGACTGACCTAGACTCTCAGTCTACATCTTTCGCCCATGCTGGATGCTTCCTGCCCTTAAAAATCAGACTCCAAGTTCTTCAGTTCTGGGACTCGAACTGGCTCTCCTTATTCCTCAGCTTGCAGACAGCCTATTGTGGGACATTATGATCATGTGAGTTAATATTTAATAAACCCTTACATCTCCTATTAGTTCTGTCCCTCTGGAGAACCCTAATACAATAGGTAAATGTATGCCATGGTAGTTTGTCACATCTATCAACCCATCACCTATATTCAGCCCAGGATGCATTAGTTCTTTTTGCTAATACTCTCCCCCAATTGCCATCTTCTGACCAGCCCCAGGGTGTGTTTTTCCCCACCCTGTGTCCATGCATTCTCTTTCAGCTCCCACTTATAAGTGAGAACATTCAGTGTTTAGTTTTCGTTCCTGTGTTAGTTTGCTGAGGTAATGACTTCCAGCTTCATCTGTGTCCCTGGAAAGGATATGATCTTGTTCCTTTTCATGGTTGCATAGTATCCCATGGTATATAAGTACCATGGCATATATTTTCTTTATCCAGTCTATCATTGATGGCATTTGGGTTGATTCTGTGTCTTTGCTATTGTGAATTGTGCTGCAATGAACTGACACATGCATGTATCTTTATAACAGAATAGTTTACATCTTTTTGAGTATATACTCAGCAATGGAACTGTGGGGTCCAATGGTATTTCGGGTTCTAAACTTTTGTAGAATCACCACACTGTCTTCTACAATGGTTGAACTAATTTGCATTCCCACCAACACTGTAAAAGCACTCCTATTTCTTCACAACTTTGCCAGCATCTGTTATTTCTTGACATTTTAATAGTTGCCATTCTGACTGGTGTCAGATGACATCTTATTGTGGTTACGATTTGCATTTCTCTAATGATCACTGATATAGAATTTTTTCATGTTTGTTGGCCACATGTATGTTTTTTGGAGAAGTATCTGTTCATATCCTCTGCCAACTTTTTAATGGGGGTCTTTTTTTTCCTGTAAATTTGCCCATTTTTAATTGCATTATTGCTCTTTTTATTCTGATTATAACATATTTTATAAGGCAACGTTATTTTGGATACAAGTCTCTTATCTAAGATATAACTTGTAAATATTTCATCTTACTTTATGAGTTGTCGTTTCAGTTTCTTAACGATGTTCTTTGATGTACAAAAGGGTTTTTTCTTAGTTTTGATGAAGCTCCATTTATTTAAGTCTTATTTTGTCACTTGTTCTTTCGATGCTTTATCTCAAAAACTGTTGTCCAACCAAAGTAACACATATTTATATTTTTTACTAAAACTTTTATAGTTTTGCTCTTACATATAGGCCTTTGAAGCATTTTGTGATAATTTTTACATATGATGTAAGATAGGGGTACAACTTTATGCTTTTTCATGTGAGTAATCGATAGACAGAACTGTTTATTGAAAAGAATATTTTTTGATAGAAAACTTGTGGAACTACAGTTGGAGTCAATTAACCATAAATGTAAAGGCTTGTTTTTGAAATGTCAATTCTATTTTATTGATCTATTTTTGTTCTGGTACCACACAAATGTTTGCTAATTTATTTAAAATCTTTTTATAGAGTCAATTTTTGGCTTTGCTATTTCTATTATTTTTCTGTTTGTTACATGATTTATTGCTGTTCTAATGTTTGTAATTTTCCTCCTTCCCCTTGATTTAGCTTTACTTTGTTCTTCTATTTCTTCTAGTTTACAATTTTGAAAGGTTGGGTTATTTACCTGTGATCTTTCTTCTTATTTTAAGCTTATGTGTTTAGGATTAACCAACTATTTTAAAACTCTTCTTTAGCTACAACACAAGAGATTCAGTATGCTGCACTTTGCTGTCATTCATCTCATGAATTCTTTTATTTTCTTTGTTATTTCTTTTCTGATCCATTATTAATTTTTGAATTTCCAAAGTTTCCTTTGGTTAATATTTTCTAATTTAGTTCAGTTATGATGCTAAAGCATGCTTTGTGTAATGCCACTCTTTTTTTAAACATACTGAGGTTTACTCTATGGCGTTAACTGTGGCATATGATGGAAAGTGCACCATGCGTACTTTGGAAGAATGTGGGCTCTGTTGTTTAGTGGAGTGTTTACAGATGTCTGTTAGGTCTATGTGGTTTATAATGTTGTTCAACTTTCTATTATTTTGTGGATTTTCTGTAGAATTCTATGTATTATTAAAAAGTGGGTATTGAGTTTTTAAAATGTTATTATTGCATTATTGTTTCTTCATTTAATTTTGTCAATGTTGTTGCTCTCCATTTTATGGATCTGTTGCTAGGTGCATATGTAACTTTTTGTGATGGTTTGATCTTTCTATTATAAAACATCCTTTTTAAATCTGTAATAATAATTTTATTTTAAATATTTCTTATTTTGTCTTATATTTGTTCTGTTATCTTCCTTCTATTTTGGTTACTCTTAGTACTCAGTATTTTTCATCTTTTTCTCTTCAATCAATTTTTATCTTTGAAGTGTGACTCTTGTTAAAAAATAGACTTGAATCATTTTTACTTTAATATTCTGCCAATCTTTGCCTTTGGATTATAGTGTTTAATTCATTTATGTTCATATAATATTGATAATTAAAAATAACGTCAAGGTGGAATTATATCTGTTCTTTTTTTCTGTTTTCTGTATGTCTTATATAAATTTTCTTTTTCTTTAGTTTTCCATTGGTGTCATCTTTGTTGTTAAATAAAACAAAATCACTGTACTTGTCTTTTTGTTTCTTTTACTCTATTCTTTTGTTATTTTGTTAATGTTCTTGCCCTGGGAATTATACCAACATTTTGACTAAAACAAACTGGTTTGGATTAATAGAAACTTAATTCCAATAGTATACAAATTTTTTTTCCCAATTAAGCTTCTTTTCCTTTTCCTGTGCTCTTACTGCCACAGAAATTACACATTTATACATTGTAACTTTTTTAAGAATTGTTTTAATTATTAGTTTATGTATTTATCTCTTAAATTATAACAAAACACCATATAACCAAAAACATATTTAGACTGTCTGTTTTATTTGTTCATACAGTTAACATTACCCGTGCTCTTATTTTCTTAGTATGGACTTCAATTTCTGTCTAGTGTTCTTTCATTTGGCATGAAGGACTTTTACCATTTCTTGCAAGACAAAATCTCTTGGCAACAAACTCTGCTTTTTGTTTTCAGATACTAACCTAATTTCTCCCTTGTATCTGAAGAATGTTTTTACTAAATAGAGAATTCTAGGTTGACATTTTTTTTTGTTCAGCATATTGAATATGTTATCCCACTCTCTTCTGGCCTTCATGGGTTTTGATGAGAAGTCAGTTGTTAATTTTATTTAAAGAAACTTAAATGTGGTGTCATTTTTCTCTTGCTGCCTTCAAGTTTCTCTCTGAGTTTTTTGGTTAAAACATTTTGAGTCTGGTATGTCTAAGTGTGGCTCTCTTTGAATTCATTGGCTTTTATTCATGAAAATTCTTGGGTGTGTAGGTTAATGGTTATATGTTTCATTCAATTTGAAAAGTTGTTGCTTATTACTTCTTTAAATATTATTTTTGTTCTTATCTCTTTCTCTCTCCACTACATCTTAGACTTGTGTGTATAGTGATATGTTTTATGTTGTTTCACAAGTATTTTAGTCTTTGTTCATTTGTCTCCATTCATTTTTCTTTCTGGATAATGTCAGATAATGTCAAACTGAATAATATTAATAACATTTTTAAATATCTTTTTTTTGTTTTAAACTGAACATTTAAAATAATAAATGTGGCAAATATGGAAATCAGACAAGCATATTCAGATTTTGTGTTGTTGTTACTGTTTTGTTGTTGTTGTTGTTTATTCCTTTAAAGTCTTTTTTAAACTATTTCTGTGAAGTCTAAATTACCTTTTATGTGCATCCATAGTAATCTCTGTTTTATTGCCTTATTCATCTCTTGATAATTATGTATATATTTCCTTAAATACTTTGAACACATAAATCTATTTTTTGCAGTGATTTTCTGTGTGTTGTGGCATGCTATTAACATTCTAGAAGTTTACGACTCTGCCCTAGCCTTTGCAGAACCAGGAGCCAAAGTAAATCTCAGTTTTTTATAAATGACCCAGCCTCATACATTTTTTAGAGTGATGCAAATAGATGAATACAGTGGAAATCAAACACTATGAGTATTACTTCTCTGACTCAAACACCTGGACATATGGAAGTGAGAACTATTTGAATCACTTAAAGACAGCAGGAAATACAAGAGAAAGGCAGAGGCATAGTTTCCATAGCCTATTAAGATGTAAATTAAAAGCATATATAATAAATATGTAAAATAAATATGTATACAAATTACATACGTGTTGGCCAGGACACACTTAAAATGATAATGAAATTCATGCCCCTGGGCTAAGGACACTACAGATGGGATGATGATGATGATAATGGCTGATTTTATATTTTCTGCTTAAAAATGTTCTGCCTTGAGAACTAGTCAGCAGAGTGATTAAAGTACATGCCTTAGAAATCATAAAGAGCCAGATTTGAATTCTTCCCCAGCACTTAACTTTCTTAAGTTTGACATGACTTTGCATTTCTTATCTGGCAGCATTGTTTAAAGATTTTAAAATAAGCCATACAAAAAGTCTAGCGCAATGTCTGTCACATATTCTTCATAGGATAGTATACATCTGGGGGTGTAAGGGCTGGACATTTTACACTGCAATTTTATGTACACATGCTCTGCATATTGTCTGTATCTGCAACAGCATGTGAGAGCCTTTTTAAATTACAGGCAAGTGTGCTTGTGAGACAGAGATCTACATGTATGAGAAAAGGTGAAGTGAAGGTAATACAAAGAAAATAAAAAAATTAGAGTAGAAACTGAGTTTATGGTATTAAAAAGTCAAGGAAATATTTTGATACTAATTGTGTGTGTGTGTTGGGGGGTGTATGTGTGTACTTTCTGGGCTTGTGTTACATCCATGCCTTCAGTTACAGGCATAAAATTGTAGACATATACTAGAGTAAAATTTTATGTTTGATAGTCCATAAGCCAGTGGGGATAATCTGCCCATTAGGGTGCACTCAAGTTGTAGAATGGAACTAATTCCTGGAGGTCACTGCCATGCCAGGCATTATCTCTTTGATTGATGGTTTATCAGATAGTCCAGTGATTTTCAGGGGAAGGGTGGGTATTCTTGGAGGTGGGCACTGAGAGAATAAGGGTCAGAGTTGTGCCTATTCAGTCTGGAAGTATTTTATTGTCTTGACAATCCTCACAGTCAGCAGCTAAACATGGCCCTAAATCTAACTAAATAAACCTGAGGGGCTTCTCAGGCAACACCGAATGAGATGACATGATCACTGTCTCCAGGGATATTTCTCTAAGGGCCTTAGACAACATGCTGATAACATGCAAGTTTAAAAATTTGACTTAAAAATAGCAGGGAGTGGCATGACCAGAGGTAACCTCAGAGGGCGAGGCTTCCATAAGGCATTTTGATTCCATTTAAAAATACAAAACACACTAATGGTAATGACAAGAGTGCAAATTAAATAACAATACACATGAAATATTGTTCTCACCAATGGGAGAACATATTCAAGAGGCAGTTCAGCAGTTTATGATCCTTTGCTTGTTGTAGGACATTCATGTGTTCGTGTGTTGGGCTGAAGTAGGCCAGGTGTTTGAGGTGTTTTTATTCATAAACCAATGAAAATAATTCAATGTGATCAGTGTCAGAAGGAAGTTAAACATGCATAGATGTAAGATATGCTGAGAAAATATCATGAGAGAAGAGAAATATTCAGAGGGATATCATTGAAAAAAACAAAATCAAGGAGAAAAATCAAAAATAAATTTTAGAATAAGGCTCCTTGATATTGAAACCTCCTTTAGAAGACAGTAGAATAGAGAAAGCAGAGCACAGGTGGAGGACAGTGATTCACTTATGTAGGGAAGGGTGTGCATCATTTGCTGAGGCCAGAAATAATTAGTCAAGAATGATGAAGATGTAAATTTTTTTAACAGATTTATTCTTTTTTCATTAAAAGTTGCTGTTCTGAAAGTAGGGATGACTTGGGGAAATTATTCAACTTAAGCCTTAATTTCCTTATCTAAAACCTGAGACAGGTATACCTTTTAGTGAGCTCTCTGAGGAATGAGAATTGAGAGTTGAAAGCACAGGAAAAGTGGGCATAGGTAGAGTAGGTGAAACATATTGCAGGTTCCAAGACTGCAGAATGTAAAGACAGCAGGGCCAATGTTGCTGGAGTCCAGTGAGTATGGGAAATAAGGATGGCATTAAAAAAAAAATCATTCCATAAGGCAGATAGGTGCCTATTAGGCCATCACAGGCCAAGGTGTAGAGATTCTATTGTATTTTAGATGCATTGGGAATATACTGATTATCAAGAGAGTGTAAAATGTTGACTTATATTTCCGAGAAATTTTGGAAAATGATGGTAGAGATGTTTGCACAACATCATAAGTTCAGTCAATGGCAATGATTACATGCTTAACGTGTATAAAATGGAAAAATTTACATGTTTTACCACAGTTTTTAAAACATGAAAGAAATATAGCATACAGTTAAGATGAAGAAGGCTCCTCATTAAGTGCTCACGCACAACATAATGTATTAGGAATTGTTTTCACTTATGGAAACTGAGAAACAGAGATATTCTGAGACCCCAAAAGTTGGAAGACATTCTGGAGAAAGCTTGGAGAGAAGCTGTCCCTTTTACACCTAAATGTAAAAAGCAATTATTTCCAAACTCATGCCCCTCTGCCTCCTCATTGCTCAATTTTGATGTTTAAATAAAATTTGCTTTTCATTTTGAGGTGTCAGATATGAATTATCTTTTTTCAACTATGCATGAAAATTCCCATCAACAGAAATATTAACAATTCTTTTATTATAACAGTGTAATTATGCCATATATAGCAGCAATTATAGCATATGCATTAAAATAGTCATCACATTGTCTGAAATATCTGGCAAAAAGGCAATTAAATGTTTTTCCATTTAAGTATTAGTTATCCCATTCTTTGTCGCATTTCCTATTAAATGTATGCATTTTGATTTTTGAAATTTTTAAAAACCTATAGAGAACGTATTTTAAGAAGATTTTCAAATAATTTGTAAATTAAATAAAGATCTATTTTGTGGAAGTCATAAAAGCCTCATTATTCTTTTTGCAAAATCTTAAACTAAGTAAAAAGAAATCTTTGCTACTTACAACTTTAAAATAGAAGATCTGCAAAGATAAGCATAATCAAAACTAAAGTATATTAGAATTGAAGTACCTTTGATAATGCTCTAATCACAGTGGGCAATTGAATGCATTTGACCAAAGAAAATGAATTCCACTGACTAAGATTTAGGCATTTAGATATAACAACAACAAAACCAAAATAGATTCACAAACTCCCACATCAGTTAAAATGAAATTGTCTTAAATTTGCAATAATAATTTTGATAATTGAACCATGAAGATAAGCAGGGCAGCACAGTATTGGAATAACTTTGATATGAGCTTCTGATATCTCCATGGTGCAAAAATACATTCGATATTTATCTCAGAATGCCGAAAAGAAATTTTATCACTTGCATAGATCAGAATAATAAATCTCATGAAATGATTGTTTCATATACAAAACTACTTCTGCAACTTTAATTCTAGAATGTTTCTTTCAACAACATATATCTGTCCAGGGCTTTCTATGTGCATTTAAGTCTACCAACATTCATTATGAGTCTACTTTATGATATTCATTGTGCTTCAGAATAAATATATAAGGATGAATAAACTGAAATAGCACGATGAGAAAAAGGAAAAATAGCTTTGAAGTCTAAAGACTTACTTGTACCACTTGCTAATCCTCTAACCTAATGAGTCCTGTAATCTTACCTAATTTCAGTTTCCTAATCTATAAAAAATGGGCATACATTTACCTCAAATGGTTATTATGAGAAATAAGGAGGCTAATTTATATAACATGCTTAACAGTTTCTAGATCACAATGTATATACCTTTTAAGGTAGCTCTCTTCTCTTCTCTTGATCTAATAAATTTACACTGGTGAGAAAAATTGAAGTTAAAAGAAGAAAATATTGTACAGAATATATTTGTATATTCTGTACAAATTAACATACAGAGTGTATACTGCATACGTTTCATGCAAATTGCATGCATTATTCTGCTAATACATCCACAAACGTGTCTTGAACTTTTTCTATGTGAAAGACCCCTATCTAGATATTTGGAAAATAGCAACAAACAAAAAAAATTCTCTATTTGATAGAGTTTACGTTCTAAAGCCAAAGGCAATGAGCTATCAAATGGACAAATAATAATACTATTTTTTTATGCCATTTACCCTGTGCCTGGAACTGACATTGACATCTTATGTACACTAACTAATTTAATCATCCTGGTAACCCTATGCAGTAGGTAACATTATTTTCATTCTAAGTTTACATGTAAGGAAACTGAGGCAGATAAGTATCACTTAAATTGCCAACATTAGCATGTGGCAGAGCTGGGATTCAAAACTGAGCAGATTGTTTTTTAAACACTGTCATTTTCTGCTGTTTCTTTAAACATGATAAGGAATTCAGCTTGAGTGTTTTGCTGCATAGGGAGATAGATAACTGGACAGCTGCCGATCATGCATGGCAAGTAATTGGGTGCTATTCAGAGTATAATGGGAGGTTATTAGAAGGTTTTAAGCAAGAGAGTGAGGAAAATATCATTATGCTTTATAAATTCAATCTGACTATTATGTAGGGGGAAGGATTCTGAAAGAGATAGTGAGGAACTGGGAAAAGCAATTAAGATTTTATTTCTTGGAGTCCCTAGTGGAAAATGATAATGACTTGGACAAATCAGTGGTGTTGGAGATAGTAAAAATTTGTTGATGTGGAGTCCATTAGAATGTTTAGACTATAGAACTTATTGATGAGTCGTTTATGAAGAGTAAGGGGGTTTCATTTTGAAATTGAATTTGGCATGCATATCTAAAATCACCTTGTATACACAAATCTGGAGCTCAGCGAGAAGTGAATGTTTGGTGGTAAAAATAATTGTGTGTCATCATTATATAGTGGTCTTTAAAAACATGCAATTAAGTGAAATCTTATAGTGAGCAAATGTAGAGAGGAGAAAGAATATTTAGGGCCAAACTTTGAGGGCTTTAAAGCACCTAGAGATTGAGTCAAAGAGTGGGAAAACAGCAAAGGAAATTAAAGGAAAAAATGGATACTTAAGTCAGAAGAATTCCAAGGAAGTAGAGAGAACAGAAACCGACATAAGAGTATATACCATTTGTACTAAGTCATCTTGACAGGTAGCTATGTAGGTATTATTATTATCACTCAAATTTAATAAATAAGGAAAGAAAGGTTCCAAGTGGTGAATAACTTGCCCAGTGTAGAGATATAATTCCTATTGATATTGATGGGTTTTAGACTATAATTTTATTTATCAACTTTCTTATTAACTATACAAGCAGTACTAGTAATTGTGCTCTAATCAAGGTGTACATACAGCATAAGGGTGATGGTTAATATTAGGTTTCAACTTGATTGGATTGAAGAATGGAAAGTACTGTTCTTGAATGTGTCCCTGAGGGTGTTGCCAAAGATGATTAACCTTTGAGTCAGTGGACTGGGAGAAGCAGACACACCCTCAATGTGGGCACCATATAATCAACTGCCAGTGGGGGTAGAATAAAGGAGACAGAAGAAGATGGGAGCAGCTGACTTGCTGAATCTTCTATCCTTCATCTCCCTCCCATGCTGGGTGCCTTGGTCTTGAACATCAGACTCCAAGTTCTTCAGCTTTTGGACTCTTGGACTTCCACCAATGGTTTGCCAGGGGCCATTCAGTCTGTGGCTGAAGGCTACACTGTTGGCTTCCATACTTTTTAGGTGTGAGAATTCACACCGACTGGCTTCCTTGCTCCTCAGCTTGCAGATGTTCTATTGTGGGACATCAACTTGTGATTGTGTGACTCAATTCTCCTTAATAAACTCCCCTTCATGTATACATCTATCCTATTAGTTGTGTCCCTCTAGGGAACTCTCACTAACACAGTATGCAATGCTAAAAAGGGAATTCATTCAGTTTCTTAAACTAAGAGAAAAAGAGTAAGTTTTTCCTTGAACCCTGAAAGTTAGTTATGAGTTCTCTAAAGTGACAGAAATGTCAAGAAGTGGCAAGCATTTCAAATAGAGAGATCAGCATACATAAGCAAAACCTCCATGGAGAGAAACACATTGTAAAATAGTTGTGTGTGTGTGTGTGTGTGTGTGTGTGTGTGTGTGTGTGTGTGATTGTTTAGTTTTTCTGGGGAAGAAATCATCATCTGGGATTTAAAAGTATAGGAGCAAAAAAGCAGTGGCTGTAGGAAAAAAAAATAGAGAGAACAATGAGATCAAGTTGTAGAATTTCTACCATGAAAATAAGTTTGCCCTTTAATCTATAGGCACGATAGGGAAACAGAAGACTTATAAACCATAGTATCAGTTAGAGCTAACAATTAAAAAAATAGTGTTTTCTCCTAGAATAGGTAAGTTATTTTTGTTCTTTCGGCATCCTTAATTTCATGGACAGTCTTGCTTTACTCTTACCTGGTTATGATGGAACTATTGATCACCATACATTTCCTCACCTTATTCTGAGTGATAAATAACTGACTCAGGTTGAAATACCTATAATTCACTAACCCACTGGACCCAATGATCAAATAAGAGGCAGTTAGTGTCTATTTCTTGTATACCATATAGCTACAAACAAAACAAAGCTCTCTTCCCAACAGCTGCAAAGTTAGGAACATAGGAAGCTAGAATCGTCAGAGGTTAATTACCAAGCTGTTAGTCTGTAAGAAGTCTGCAAAAACTGAGCCCTATTAGATCATTCTGGATCTAGCCATTCCTGGGACACTTTTACAGTTAAATGAATGTGCAAATTCCTTTTCTCCTTAAAAATATTTGAGGCCCATCTAACAGGTTGTAGTAAGAAAACCTGGGAAATGTAAATTAACTGACTATGTCAATAATCCTATGAAGAAATGAGGTGTCTACAACAATGGCAATAAAAATAATAATAGCAAAAGCACACATTTGAGGTATTTTGGAGGGTATTTGTGTTCAGTTTATTAACATTAAAGAACTTGGCAGTGTTCAGAATAACTGAAGCGTCTTCTTTGAAAACTGAATGGTTATTGGTGTAAGCATTCATATGTGGCCATGTCCTCCCTTTGGTGTGAAAGTGAGAGAAGTTAGATAGGAAAAGTTTATTTAATGGTTTGCAAACAAGTAATGCTTGGGCCCTGTAGATGGAAGATGTTTGTAGAAGAACGTGGAGGTATGGGCAGCAAAAAGAGGAATGAATATTTGGTTTTGGAGCCCAAAACAACATCTAGAATAGAGTACAAATTTGGGAAACATTAGTGCTTAGGTGATGTGAGACATATGATTTTAGGGAGGTAAGGAAACTCAGGAGAAGAGACACATAACAGTATTGCATGCTCCTTGAAAATAGGTTCAGGTTTCTTCATCGGTGTATTCCCCACACTAGCATATGTGCTTTATAAACAAATGCATGATTGGGTTAGGTACAAGGCTAGGCTTTTTCCTGTTTACAATCTCCTTTGAGTCTCCTAAGAGGCTCTGAGGTGCATTTCCGTTTCTATCTCTGTTTTATAAGTAATGAAAGTGAGAAGATCACGTGCAGTTTAAAATTGCGAAAATTCTAGACTTTCGTCATTCATCTCCGGGTTTTTATGTGTGTGCTAATTTTTGAAAAAGCAAAAAGGTGCTTATTCCAAAATGTCTTCAATACATCTCTGCATTTTAATATTATGTGATTATCTTAAGGCCATTTTGTGCATATGACAATCAACTGTGGAGCCACTGTGGCTGTCAAAATGTCAAGTCAAAATCAGTCAAGCAGTGATCTGCATACATTTTCTCTATAGCTGCTATGACGGTAAGGGCAGCATTGTCTTCCTTATTTAATGCTCCTAGAGTGGACTCAAATTGACTTTCCCGGGGACTATTAAAAGTTTCAGTCAACATAATCTTTGCTGAAAATGTGAAGAATTAATCAATGTGTATAAATAATTGTAAATTAATTTTTTTAAAAATACTATTTCTCACAATATTGAGGTTTCTGTGAAAGAAAATGGCTGTATGAAGAACTGCATTTGAAGTTAAATAAATGAATTCATACTTGGGAAGTTCTCATGCACTGTTGTTACTCAATTCTGTTTAAATGCATTTATATGGGTACTAGAGAATATAACTGCAGTGATTTAAAAAATAAATAAACCCCAGCATCATATGGTTTAGCCTAAAAACATTTCTTTAATGCATTCTGTTTATGGTGCAAGTTTAAACAAATATCTTCCTATTTCTTTTACTAGTCCTGGATAGGCTCACTTAGGAAAAAAAAATAATTTTTTAAGTGATACAATGCAGCTAAGATATCCACTTGAAATTTTAAATAACCAAGTCAATAATTACTAACTATTTAATGATGATCAAGTATCTTACAGATATATGATGCAATGTAAAAGTTATATAAAAATAATATGTCAAGAAAAAAAGAGGAAAATGTGTGCTTGCTTTCATCACCCTTGTATTAATCCATTCTCACATTGCTATAAGGAAATGCTTGAGACTGGGTAATTTACATAGAAAAGAGGCTGATACATTCATGGTTCCACAGGCTGTACAGGAAGAATGGCAGCATCTGCTTGGCTTTTGGGGAGGCTGCAGGAAACTTACAATTGTGGCAGAAGGCAAGGGAGAGCCAGCACTTCACATGGCTGGAGCAGGAAGAACAGAGAGAGTAGGGAGGTGCTCCATACTTGTAAACAACCAGTCTTATAAGAACTCACTCAGTATATATTACCAAGGTGGGGAGGGAACCCACCTTTCTTGTGCTAAACCATAAGAAATGGCCCCCATGATTTAATCACCTCCCATCAGGTCCCACTTCCAACATTGGGGATTATAGTCGAAGATGAGATTTGGGTGGGGACAGAGATTCGAACTATATCAGCCCTATTGGATATATCCCAGTCCATTGAAAAAGTGGACTATGATATATTATTTATCTCACTAGGTCTCTGCTTAGAAAGCTTCATTAGCAATCAAAGATTCATTGCTTTGTTTTAGTTCTTAATTGGTATCAGTAGAGGTAGATTCTGTTGTGGGCTTAGCTTTAACTCAGGAAAGAAAGTCCTTGTTTTCTGTCAAGGCTTTAACTCCTAGTAGCTGTGTTATTTGAGCAATGCATTGCCTTTTTGTGGTACTTAGTTTTTTCAAATGTAAATTTGGAATAATGTACTTTTTCCTATTTTCTTCATGCTTTTGATAGGGGAGCTGAAGGAGATAACGATGACCATTGTCTATATGTATCTACAACTTTCATATTTCTAAGTCTTTGTGTATATAGATATGGCTACATGTAAATTTCTGGGGGGAAATCTTGCTGGTTCCTGGGGCAAGGGGGCATCAAACAGGCACTGCTCAGAATGAATGTCTATTGTGTAATCCTGCTTTGCAGGTCTGGAAATTCGCTATTTTGTCAGTACCTATGCATATTCAGAAAGGACTGACACATTGATATAAGAAAACTTTAATTTACGATAAATTCTACCATTATAGGGAGAGCTATTAGTTAGGCATTCCTATTAAGAGATATCCTGGAAACCAAATGAATCATCAGAGAGCTATTTATTGATTTTAGAATTAGTGCAAAATAATTGTCTCAAGGGATATTTCATTGTGATGAACAATTGCGTCTGTACTCCCTGAGGTTGCTGTGATGTTTGGTCTAGAAGATTCTACCTAAACCAAAGTACTAAATACGTATATGCATATCCCTGTTCATTAAGATCTAAGCAGGCTACTTTTTCTATATTGTTTTCTCTTTTTATACAACAGTTTCTATAGAAAATGACTTTTTAGTGACACTATAATTAAAACAAAGAGCACTCCAAATTTATCTCCCTTATATCAGATGACAACCTTTTAACTCCACAGAGATAATTCACTTTACCTCTAATTTAATACATAAAAGCTAATTTTTTCAAGTTATGTGGATGCATATTACTTTAAAACAAGCATTCATAATTGAAATGTATTTACTATTTTTAAATAACTTCTACCACTTATTTACTCTGCATTCTCTAATTCAGGCTAAGTACATTATGAAATTTTCTTATTTAGTTATTAGAGATTTCAGGAAGAGAAAACTGAGACTTAGAGAAATGGAATAACTGCTTCAATGTGAGATAGGCTAGTAAGCAGGAAGTAGTCTCACTTAGGACTGAAATTCAACTAGATACCACAGTCCAACTTTTTAGTCATTATGCAATTAAAAAATAAAATCTCAGTATCATTTGATGTATATGGGAGCTGTTTATTGATTGGTATATTAGATAGCCATTTTATATCTTCATGATAAAATGACATTAATATTACATCAGGATTGATTTAAAACTATTCAGATGGCATCTTATTTGCTTTAAATGCTTATATCAAATAATATGTTTGAATCTGTTTTTTTGTTTAAACTGTTGACAGCTATGTTTTTGGAAAGATCATGTAGTCAGTGGGCAGAATGGAGTTTTATAGTAAGATAAATTTGCCTTATGGTTCTATTACTTCCTCGCTGTGTGAACTTTGATAAGTTATGTAACCCATGTGCTTTAATATCTTTACCAGGCTGGGCATGGTGGCTCACACCTGTAATCCCAGTACTTTGGAAGGTCAAGGTGTGTGGATCACGATGTCAAGAGTTTGAGACCAGCCATACTAGCATGATGAAACCCCATCTCTACTGAAAATACAAAAATTAGCCTGGTGTGGTGGCATGTGCCTATAATCCCATCTACTCAGGAGGTTGAGGTAGGAGAATCGCTGGAACCCAAGAGGCAGAGGTTGCAGTGAGCCAAAATCATGCCACTGCACTCCAGCCAGGGCAACAGAGTGAGATTTAGTCTCAAAAAAATAATAATAATAACTTTATCAGTAAACTAGCAAATATGTTATTTAAGCCTGTGCTTTCATTGTTATGCACTATGCCTCAAAATAAAATGCAAAATAAAATATAATATAGGCTGCATTTACCATGGAGTGAACAATTTAATTGGGGAAGACACATATTAATTTAATAAAATTAATCTGTTACAAAGAATAAGAATATCAACAGTGCTGTGATGCTAAACCAGCTCTCTGAGGAGAAAACAAAAATTCGCAATTTGTAGTGTGTGCTGATTCTTATGGTGTAAATATTCCCCTTATGGCCAATTTCAAGCTACAAGCCAGCTTGTAAAATGCCTATTTTATAATCTGCACTTATGAGTCAGTGATTCCAATCAGTTGTGCATGTTCAATAGAGAGGTTTTTTTTTTTCTATCAAGAAACTTTTATGAACATCAAAAGGGTTGAATTAGCTCATGTAAATTGCTTGAAAAACTTATTTTTGCAGAATATTCTATAAACACCCGTACTCTTTTCATTCTCCATTTCTACATAAAGTATTACTTGCCTCAATTTAACAGACTTAAGACCTAATAAGGGTTAAAGGCTGGAAAAACGTTTATCTGTATTGGGAGTCTTTGCAGAACTATAGTTTAAATTGCACTGTAATGCATTTGCATTTGTGCTTTTGGACTCAGATTATGTAAGTTATAGAAGGCAAACAGATTTTTAAAAGTCTCAGGAGGAAGAATAATATACATGCTGTGATCAATAAATGGGATCAAATGGCCACTAAGCAGGGCATTAATTTTCTCCTAGCATTCATGGTTCTCTCTTGACAGTAAATAAAGTTATCATTTTTTTCAAAACCTTGTGTTGAAATTTTCATTTATCCTTTGTCATATAAACATTTGTTTTCATTTCTCTTTTCCAATATCCTTTTCAATTTCATCATAATATGATTCTTACTCCATAATTTCCTCCACCTTCCATCAAACCTCTTGGTTTTCATTTTTTCTCTCCTTTATCTTAAATCTTTACATACTGTATTTTTCTCCTTCTTTCTTCTATTAATTTAACCGTATTTAACACAGGGAATTTTCTAGCTTCTGTTTGGATACTTAGTTTGGAGGCAATAACTGAATTATAATTTACATGTAAGAAAATGCACAGATGTTAAGTATACACTTTGATGAATAGTGACAAACGTATATATTCATGTAACCACCACACTAGCTAAAATAAAGAATATATCTGTCATCTTAGAATGTTTCCTGCTGTTCCTTTATCAGGTACTCCTGTACCCCAAGGCAATTATTGTCCTGTTTTAGATCATCATAGACTAGTTTGGTCTATTCTTGAATTCTGTATGAATGTAATTGTTCAAGATATATATATATATATATATATATATATATATATACACACACACGTATACATACACATGACATGTACATATATATCATGAAATCTGATGTATTGTATATATACATATATGTATATATATTATTACCTTATTGTATATATGTATATACATCAGATTTCATAATATATGAAATGTATCATGAAGTATATATATGTATATATATATACTTTTTTGACTGGCTTTTTAAATTTAGCAATCTTTTTTAGATCATTTATTTTGTTGCTTTCATCATTAGTTTATTCTTTAGATATGCTGAGTAACAATCATTATATACATGCGTTACAATAAGTTTGTGTATTATATTGATAAGCATTTAGGTTGTTTGCAGTCTACACTAATTGTGAATAATTCCTCTGATATGATTTGACTCTGTGTCCCCACCCAAATCTCCTCAAGTTGCAATCCCCAGGTGTCAAGGGATGGACCAAGTGGAAGGTGATTGGATCACTGGGACAGTTTCCCCAATGCTTTTCTCATGATAGTGAGTTCTCATGAAATCTGATGGATTTAAAAGTGGCAGTTCCCCCTGTTCTTTCTTTCCTGGCACCATATTATGATATGCCTTGTTTACTCTTTGCCTTTCACCATGATTGTAAGGTTCCTGAGGCCTCTCCAGCCATGTGGAACTGTGAGTCAATTAAACCTCTTTTGTTTATAAATTACCCAGTATCACATAGTATCTTTGTAACAGTGTGAAAAAAGGACTAACACACCTTTCGTGAAAATTCTTGTTTAAGTCTTATCTAAATTATATGTTTGCATTTTGTGGGGAGATAGAAGTAAATCACTTGAGGTAAAATTGCTGGATCACAGGCTAGACAAATAAATCATGTAAAAAGAAACTGCCAAACCATTTCTCAAAATGGCTATATTTTTAACACCTATCAGCAATGTGTGAGTTTCAGTTATTTAACATCCTCCCCACATTTGATGTTTCTGGCTTTTAAAATTTTCACCATTCAATGCATATAGAATGGTATCTTCATAAAAACCCTAGAAGAAAACCTAGGCAATACCATTCAGGACATAGGCATGGCAAAGATTTCATGACTAAAACACCAAAAGCAGTGGCAAAAGCCAAAATAGACAAATGAGATCTAATTTAACTTAAGAGCTCTGCACAGCAAAATAAACTATTGGTAGAGTGAACTGACACCCAATAGAATGGGGAAAAAAAATTTGTGATCTCCCCATCTGACAAATCTAATAACCAGAATCTACCAAGAACTTAAACAAATTTACAAGAAAGAAAAAAAAAACTATCAAAAAGTGAGCAAAGGATATGAACAGACAATAAGAAATATTGGACAGTACGAGTCTCCTACTACAGTATGTTTGCAAAAATTAAAAAAAGAATAGAGCTAGGCACATCAAATTTCTCCAAGGCAAAGTGACTCATTAGAGGAGTCCTGTGTCTTGCCTGTATGGGTCAGCCTGAGTACCCTACCATGCTTAGTCAGGGCTGGGAGCAGTCCATGGAAGCACTCATTGCCTTGGTACAGATGTGATACGGACACCAAAGGGCAGGAGCTGGGTTTGCTCTGTTTTCTGTGGTAGCTAAGCTGAGAAGTGGATTTTCATACTTGTTTTTGTCTTACTTCTTTTACTTTACATAATGTTTTTGAGATTCATCTCTGTTGTTGCATGTTTTAACAGTTTCTCATACTTACTGATGAATAGTATCTAATTGCATTCCTATAAAACAATTTGTATATTTTCCTGTAGGCAAACAAATTGAGTGGTTTCTAATTTGGGGCTGTTATGAATAAAGCAGTTGTAAAATATTCATGTACAAATATTTTTGTGATCGTATGTTTTCAATTCTCTTCTGTAAATACTTCACAGCTTTTCTGGTGATAGAACATATATATGACAAACTTTATAAGAAATTATGTAACAGATTTCCAAAATGGTAATAACATTTTAACTCTTACCAGGAATGTATGAGTGTTTTAGTTGTTCTACTGCCTCCTGAAGTTTTGCTATTTTTTTTTTCAATTTTAGTTATTGAGGTGGGTATGCAGGGCTATCACATAGTGGTTTTAAATATACATTTCCCTGATGACTCAGGATGTTGAAAACTTTTACATGTGTTTATTGGCCATTTTTTTGTGAAGTGCCTGTTTCAAATATTTTGTCAATGTGTTCGTTAGACGGTTGTAGTCACACTGTAGAAGAAAGAGGACACCTCCCACCACTCACCACATTTAGTTTGGATTTTGAGACCAATGATAGCACTTATGCACCTGAGAGGGTGTGAAGAGGCTAATGATAACGAAGCTTTCTAGGAAGAGCAGAGCAGAACCCAAAATGGCTTAAGAGAGCAAGATAAGCAGGCTGAGTTAGGGTTTTACGGTGGTTAGTGGATGTAGCTGGAATAGAGATTTTCCTGTATAGCTTAAACTACTTATGTGTGCCACAGGAGGGATCACTTGAGCCTTGTTATCAGATTTCTCACATGTGGGGGCCAATATTGGGTCTCAGTATGTTCCAAAAAACCCAAGCTGTAACAGTGATGTGGACACAGACCTCTTCCAGATACCAAGATGCACATTAAAAAATACAAACCCTAACCTCAAAGATAGCCTCTATTACTACAATTACACATCGGTTTTTCAGACACATGACTGAACACAAACACAGACACACAAGAAAAGTGCATGTTTTATTTTTGTAATTTTTACATAAATTATATGTATTATTGGACAAGTTTATTATTTTTTATTTTCTTCTCAAAAACCTGTTTACAGATTTAGCATGTCTGTATATGCAGATCCATCTAGTCATTTGTAAGTGCTTTATTATGTTCTTTTGATATGCCACATTTAGCTCTTTATTGATGAAATATCATTTATGTTTGTTTTAAGAATTTTACAACAAGCAGTTTTGTGTTTTGATATTTTGAAACCACAAGTTAGAATTAGTTGATACTGCATTTGTTATTGAATTTCAGTCTTAAAACATGCATCTGCATGTTTTTATTCAAAGGCTTCTAAAGATTTTTGTTTTATATGAAAGATCCTAATTTAAACTCCATTGGTATTACTAATCCAGTATGCTTAATTTTTCGTCTTCAATAGGGTAGTTGTAACTTGGTAAAGAGAAGGGAAAGGAATTGTCTTTTGGCGTGTCTTTATTTTTTATATGAAATTAGTGAAAATTTTTGAGAGATTTGTTTAGTATGTAAAGACAGGAATATACAGCCTTTGGGTAAATTGTTTTTATTTTTTACATGCTTACCAACAATACCAAAATGAACACATTTGTGTATGACCCCTTCGGCAAAGGAGCGACTGTGTTCCTGCGTAGGTAGTAAGCAATGCAGTTACTGAATGATAACATAAGCCTAACTGTAATCACTTGCCCTCCAGCGTGGCTGTGCTTACTTAGACACTTCAGCAGAGATTATGAGGAACATGTTCCGTATATTCTCTCTTCCACACTTTATGTAATCAAGAGAATTTTACCATTTTTATCCTGTAAACATACTGCATATATCTTCTTTAAAATGTTTGTTGGGAAGCGTTTATCTGTCAATATTTTCTTTTCTCCTCTTATTTATTTTACTGCCAATACCTAAATTTCACAACTTATATAATGCTTTCACATCTATAATCTTGGTTTTATCCTCACAAGAGTTCCATAAAGTAGTCAGAGCAGCAATTTTTGGTAACAGAATTTGAAGGAAAATATTTCAATGTAAATGTTTAGCTATAGTATAATACCATGATGTAAATACACTTAGAAGTGAAGCTATGCAATATTTATATATTGTTAATATTTTAGTATGTCATTTTGTTATTTCTTAAAAAAAATCTTGTTTCTAAACTTTGCTCTACTTGCTACTCAATAGAAAAAATATCTCAATTCCAGGGCAAAAGAGAGGGTCTATTCGTTTTAAATGTTGATCAATTTTCTCAATGATAATATATATTTTTTTGCACATGCTATTCAATGTCTTCTCAATCCCCTAAATTTATAACTCAATATCATTTGCCTTATTATTACTTGAAACAGTACAGTATTATTTGGTAAAAGTTATTAAACAACTTCTGAAACTTTAATTAAATTTTCATTCTTACTGTAGTAGAAGTGAAATTTTTCTTCAACATATTACATATATAAATATGGCTCTGAAATTAGTAGATCAGAGAATGTAATATAAATTTTAATGAACTACTACAGAAAAGCAAATAGACAAGCTGTGACAATGTATTACTAAAGAAAACTTATGTCACTGTTTTTAATTATCAAACTAATCAGACTTCTGGATAGTTTGGTGCTGTCTTAAAACAAAAGTGATTAAACAACTGATAGAATATATACAAATGACTAAATCAAGTCCCATCTTTCCAAGAATATTTTTGTTAAAAATTCTAGGTACATTCACTATAATTTTTATAGGAATTTTTATGACATTTATGTTTTTATTTAGCTAATTTATTCATTTTGACCCTTACTTCTTTGACAGTTCCTTCCTTCGTTATCCAATTCTTGTGTTTCTAAGATTTTCAAGGCTGAGCTTACTTACAGAATGCTATCTCATTACCAAGCTGGGAATATCAGAAAGCTGAAACTATACCAGAATGACTTCAGAATGCAGATGCGCCTCTATTTACAAAGGAGTTACATCCCAGTAAAGACAAGTTAAAAATAGTGTTAAAAGTTCACATCAGCTTGTGATACTTTAACTTCTGATGCATTTATCTAGGCAAAATCTCATCGGAAGTTGAGGAGCATACTGAACGTGTGCTGCTTTTGGACGAGCATACCAGTATAAAGCAGAAAACTTGTAAGTCAAACCATCCTAAGTCAGGCACCGTCTGTGTACTCTGTTCCCTCTATCTACCAGTATTTGTATCCAGACAAGATAGACTCTCAAAAAGTCTTACATTTTGCCTTTGTAGGTTAATCAGCGTTCTCTACAGCAACAGAGGGAGAAATAAAAAGAGAAATACCGAGAGAGATGCAAATAGTGAGATAAAAAGAGGTAGCAAATAATAAATTTTAAGAAATTGGCTCATGTGATTTGGGGAATAGACAAGTTCAAAACTCACAAAGTGGAACAGATGACTGAAAACCCAGACAGGATTTCCATGTTGTAACCTTCCTTAAGTTAAATTCCTTCTTTGGGAAACTTTAGATTTTCTTTTAAGGCCTCTGACTGATCGTCTTGTTGCATCTTCATAGGCAATAATAATAATAATAATAATAATAATAGCACAAAAAAGCTTGATAAATATTGCATGAATATTTTTAAGGACCCAATTCCATTTATGAAGGAGTAGCCTTCATGTACTAATCACCTCTTGAAGATCCCACCTCTTAATACTATCATATTGGCAAGACATGAATTTGGACAGGACACATTCAAATCATAGTAATAGGGCTGAGATGCCAAGCACTCCTTTCTGTTGGGTGCTATTTTCATGGTACTTTGGGTAGATCCTACAGGAGCAAGGAAGCCATTGGAAGCCAGATTTACCTTACCCAATTCTATTCTATAATTACTATGTGGTGGGATTATGCTCAGTTATAACTTTCTTCACCTTCCTGACTTGAGGAGCAAAGATCTGAAATAAATGGCAGTTTGAATAGAGACTGATACCCATGTGATGAGTATGAAAAGATCACTATTTTCTTCTTTCAATTTTACAAAAGTGACCATGTCTCCTTTAAACAACATGACACTAATATTATTCACTGTCAACCATCTGTCATTTTGATAGCAAAAAAAGCATTATATTCTTGTTTCATGGATATGAGATCCACATGAAAAATGTGTTGACACTTTTCACTCATAATAATATAGGATTGATTGTTTCCATCTTTAATTTATCCAAAAATATATGTGAGAAAGATGTGCAGTAATTGAATCATAAATGACAGTGGCTGAGGGGAGTGTGGAAAGATTTTAGAAATAAAATTGCCATGAGAATCAGAAATCACAAGTAGTTTCATAGAAAAATAATCTTGTTGAATAGTGTAGAAGCAAACACAAAGAGATTCAGTTATTCTTTGGGTTATCCTTTATAATAAATTTGATAGCAACCAATACAAAAATTCACTTGATGAGTCATATAGATACATGCATAATCTACTTTATTTTCACATTTTTGAGAAACTCCCAGTTTTAGATGATTTTATTAGAATTATAGTATTTTAGAGCTGGTAAGATTCTTAGTGATCACGTAAATCCAGCACATCATATATGTTATAGAACATACATGATGTTCTATAACTGCAGAAAAGCTCATTTGTTAATTGCCAGAATTCATGAGTAGTGCCTTCCTGTAGGCTGGCAGAAGAGTTAAACGTAAAATTTCAGGACACCAAGAAACCCAGAGATTTGTAAGGTAATTATTATGTTGTTACTTTGTTCCCTACACAGATAAATGTTAACAAATCTCAGAAATGACCACAATGCTTCCAACATTCTGCTTATGGGCTACATTATTTTTTCCTAGGACTAAGAATAGGTGGGCATATATTTTTTGGGGGAAAGGAGTATAGACATCGAACATTTTACTAGACATTATATATGTAACTACTTCAAAAGGAGGATGAGATGGCTGGTTCTTCTCATTATTTCTGTAGAATATAGAGTAGGCAGTGGTGATATCCAAATGTTAGTCTTCACTGGATGCAGTTTTACTTGGCATGTTAAATACTGAATGACGAGCTGACGAGATGTTTGAATTTGTTTTTATTTTTCTTTTTTGGAATTACACAGGTATTTAATGTTACGTTTAAATTAGAAGCCTTTTTTTTTACATATTTTATTTTTCCCTAAAATGGAGAAAAACATTATTACATATATGACAGACTTATTTTAGTCTTACAAAAGGGATTTTTGTCCAAGGGTCTCCTGGCACAAGCAAACAAAATATTCAGTGTTCCAGTACTGTTTAGAGATATCAAGTCACTTGGCTTTAAGTCCATTAGTTTGACACTAAGCCATATAGTCATCTCTCTGTCACTAAAACCTTGCACTTTTCTTTATCATACCACGACTCCATTAAACAGAAATGCTCCATTTACCTCTTTATCTCTTCCACTTGACACTGAGCTCCTTGAGATAATAAAACCTGTCTCCTATTTACCATTATTTTTCTTCCTCTTAAGACATGTACAAAGATTTCAAAAACTGTTTTTCAAATAAATACATAAACACCTTCCTTGTTGACAGTATCTCAATATATAGCTCTTTTTGTTTGTTTGTTTTGAGACGAAGTTTCACTTTTGTTGCTCAGGCTGGAGTGCAATGGTGCACTCTTGGCTCACCGCAACCTCTACCTCCCAGGTTCAAGTGATCCTCCAGCCTTAGCCTGGCAAGTAGCTAGGATTATAGGCTCCTGCGACCACGTCCAGCTGATTTTTGCATTTTTAATAGAGATGGGGTTTCACTATGTTGGTTTAGCTAGTCTTGAACTCCTGACCTCAGGTGATCTGTCTGCCTCAGCCTCCCAAAATGCTGAAATTACATGCATGAGCCATCATGACCAACCATAATATGTGGCTCATTTTATCTTTAAATAGTCTGTTTTTCTTTCTAGTTCTTGACTGTGACATATATTTAATTTACAATGTGCACTCATTTGAGTGTAAGTAGAATTCTGTAATCATTTCCCTGAAGATGGTTCTGGGTTTAACCCAAATCACTTGAGTATTGATAACACTAAAAGTTTCTTTACTATGAGCAACAAAATCCACACTACAATGTACTTTTAAAAACTATTTAACATTTACAAGTATACAAAAGGATTGGAAAGAAGTAGAACAATATATACATGTGATCATTTACACACTTTGAAGTAGTCATATTTGAGAAGTATTATATGATGTATTTATTTTAACATTTTATGTATAGACAGTTACTAAAAAAAATTAAGAGCATAATTCACAAGACAGAGGGGCCATGAATAAAGGATAAGAGAAGAGTGGCAGAGGGGACAGTGATCCTGTAACCAGGAGGGATGAGCTCAGAAGAGTCACTCCAACAGGGGAACAGGAGAGAAAAAAGATTCGGTAGCCATTGAAACCGTATCTTGGGTGTCTGTATGTGACCAGGGGGTATTCATTTAATCTTTCTGGGACTCAATTATTTTAACACTGAATTGTATATAATTAGTTTCCACATCTAGTTCTTTTCGTTAACTAGCTGATTGAGGGCAGAATTACACATAAGCAGCAACTCAGAGGTTTGCTAAAATGGATCAAAAGTTAATGTTTGTTACAATCAGTTGGTCAAAAGTGGTGAAATGAAATGTGTAGACTCAGACAGGAATAAAACCCTGTACTTTTTCTTAAGGACATAGTGATCTTGTCAAGTGTTTAGACAGTGACTGATAAATCGCACTTTGTAAGAAAATGTGTTGTAGAAACTCTAGAAGATTTGAAATACAGCACATCAGGATTCCAATGTCAACATTCACACACTGCCTTAGGTGAATTACTCAACATCTCTGAGACTTGCATTCTTCACCAATTAAGAAAGAAGTCAAAGTAATGCTTACCTTGAAAGGTTCTTCCAAGCATAAAATAAAAAATAGTTTAAAAAAAACTTTACAGATTTTCTCTCAATAACAATTTTTAATTAAACTTATTTTGGAATAATTGAGGAGAAACAGACTTAAATCTCTTTAGTCCATATTCTGACATCTCAACTTTGATTAAACTTAAGTAAACATCAAGAAAATATTATGAATTATGTGAAACTCTAGGTCATGTATGGTTACTGTAGTTCACTATACAATAGTTGCATATTGTTCACTGTGGTTCATATGATCATTACGATGAACCCATGGTAATAACCACGTTGCCTGCTTTTTATTGCAGAACACTATCAAAATTATTTTATATACTAGTACTTTATTATTTGATTTACTTTACTGAGGAGAAAAAATAAACATATTCAAACTGAACAAAAGAATATGAATACTATTGTCTTTAAGAAGTAGAAAAATATATTATGTAATACAATATGGCACTGTAATTTGAATATTACAGTTTCTATTCAATTCTAGTAACAATTGATAATGACTTACTCTATGCTAAATATAATTTTTGGACTCGATAGAGGAGATATTTATTAATGATTAATCAGTGCAATTATCTGCACAAAACATGTCTATGGTGTAGAGAAGTGCTTTTCAAGCTTATTTCTTTTTTTTAGTGTTGCCCTGCTGAAGGGGAAACAAAAGCAATTAAATTTATATTATTCTTAATGAGAGAAATTAAATTATAAGAAAAAGTGGGTGAAGGATCTGAGCAGACACTTTTCAAAAGAGGACATATACGAGGCCAACAAACATATGAAAAAATGCTCATCATCACTGGCCATTAAGGAAATGCAAATCAAAATCACACTGAGATACCATCTCATGCCATTTAGAATGGTGATCATTAAAAAAATCTGGAGACAACAGATGCTGGAGAGGATGTGGAGAAATAGGAACACTTTTACACTGTTAGTGGGACTGTAAACTAGTTCAACCATTGTGGAAGACAGTGTGGCGATTTCTCAAGGATCTAGAAATTGAAATTCCATTTGACCCAGCAATCCCACTATTGGGTATATATCCAAAAAACTATAAATTGTTCTACTATAAAGACACATGCACAAGTATGTTCATTGCAGCCCTGTGTACAATATCAAAGACCTGGAACCATCCCAAATGCCCATCAATGACAGACTGGACAAAGAAAATGTGGTACATATACACCATGGAACACTACACAGCCATTAAAATGATGAGTTCATGTCCTTTGTAGGAACTTAGATGAATCTGGAAACCATCATTTTAGCAAACTGACCCAAGAACAGAAAGCCAAGCACCGTTAGTTCTCACTCATAGATGGGTGTTGAACAATGAGAACACGTGGACTCAGGGAGAGGAGCATCACACACAGGGGACAGTTGGGGGGCATAGGGGAGAGACAACGGGGGGTGGGGAGGGAGGGGAGGGTGAGGAGAGTTAACATGGAGAGAAATGCCAGATATAATATGCACCTAAAATAAAATAAATAAATAAATAGGAAAAAAAAGGAAATAAGATTTTGCAGAGATTTTGATATTCAGAGATCATTGTAGTATCTATAGGATTTCTGCCTTCTGGGAATCAGTTTCATTCCCTGAGGGGTGATACTGTTTCCATCAAGAGTGAATGATCTAAAGAATAGCAGGTAACCGTAACCCACATCTGCATGGTAGCTAAGATTCACAGAGGTGCCAAGTCCTGTGTTTTTCCACTGAAATCAGGCAAAGTTCAGTAAAGGAGAAGGATAGAAAGTATCATTTGGATGACTGAATTTCAAGAGAAAGGGATGTACAAGGTGAAGGGTCACTTAATCAGAAGCAAAAATGTGAATAAAGATAAACTTTGTGGAGATGGTAAAGTTTAGGGTTTGTTTAATACATAGCAGGCATGCTTGGATGAAAATTTAGACATTTCTTTACAGAAAAAGTAGAATAAGTAAAGGATTTTGAACAGATAAAAAGCATGGCAATAAGAAAGGTAATTTGGTAATGGTGCAGATGGCGTCAATATAGATTGAATAAGATTGAGACAAGATGCAGTGGGGGTTAGCTCAGAAAGTGAACCTAATAATCTAGGTGACAGGTACAGGAGCCTAAATAGAAGGGTGAAAGTGGAAGTTATTGAATATATCCTAACCCAAGTTCATAGTAAACACAGTGTTAATGTATACAGATATGTGAAACTAGATCAAAAACACTTCTTGTAAGACAATCTCATTTTCCTTTTGAGACTCAGAAGCAAGAAGAAAGCTCCTTGTTTTACATTTTTGCTTATGAGCATCCCATGTTACTGAATTTATAGTTTGCCTCATTATTCCAAAGGGTCAAACACATACCTTTTTAATCCAAATATTTTCAGAAACCTATCAAAGATAACCAAATCTTGGAAACAGGTCTCAGTGGACCTCTGATACACTTTAGCTAGAGGCTCCTTGAAAATGCTTTTAATTTTTGCTTTATAAATAGGACCAAGAAATCTTTGCTAAACATCATGAAATAAATTAATAAACCAATCACATACCTAATGGTAAAATACCTAGACCATAAAAACTAGATATTTTACTTGTTATTTGTAAAGTGAAGAGACTCCACATACACTGTTGTTAACAGCATTTATGTATGCTATACATGTCCACAAAAACTGAGTGGCTTCTATTTTTCGTGGTGGCAGTCTTTTATTCAACACTTTTGAAAAGTATTTAGAAAGCAAGGAGTAAAGAGAATGTGACGCATATACACCATGGAATACTATGCAGCCATAAAAAGGAATGAGTTCATGTCATTTGCAGAGACATAGATGAAGCTGGAAACCATCATTCTCAGCAAACTAACACAAGAACAGAAAACCAAACACCTTATGTTCTTGTTCTTAAGTGGGAGTTGAACAATGAGAACAAAGGGACACAGAAAGGGGAACACCACACACTGAGGCCTGTTTGGGGAGATAGGGGGCCAGGGGAGGAATATCATTAGGAGAAACACCTAATGTAGATCACGAGTTGATGGGTGCACAAACCACCATGGAACACGTATACCTATGTAACAAACCTGCACAATCTGCACATGTATCCCAGAACTTAAAGCGTAATTTAAAAAGAGAAAAGAAAAGCAAGAAGTAAACTAATGTTTACTGAGGACCTACTGTATGTCAGTTTTATATTAGAAACTTTTAATTTGAAGAGTAAACTTGAAAAGCAGAGATCATGATGCCAATCTTACAAACTTGGAGGTTTGAAGAAATACACATTTGCCTGAGTTATGAATCAATAAAGCTGAGATTCAAACTGAGTTTTCTGACTTCCAGGCTAATGCTTTCTTACTAACTTCAGTGAAATCTGGCTGTAAAAGAAAAAGCAATTCTTACTTGAGGTAAGTGACCTTATGTAGCAACATGTGCAGAACAGAGTTTAAACCACTAAAAAATCCTCAGTCTCTTAATTGCTAATGGACATAAGCTATAAAGCATGTTTATTTATGAATAAATCTGTAACATTCTGCAATGTTCAAACCCCATAAAATTTACTTTTCTTTTTCTATTTTTCTTTACTTTCAAATATGGATGATGACGTGATAATCTTGGAAATAATTATTACTCATTGACTCCCCGGAATTATAAAGAGTTTCCAGACAGTTCTAGAGAAAACTTGATTAATGAGCTACTTAGTAGAGAAATAATTGAGAAATAATAAAACCTTTTTTTTTCTTTTTGACAACATATACAAATTAAGGTTTCATAAAATATTAAATTAATTTAAAAATGTGATTTGAAATACATAAAGGGAAAATGGGTATATGTCTTCTTATTCTGTATATTCTCATAGTCAATTGACTTAGCTTAGGTTCATTGGAAACAAGAGTCTGAGACACAGTCAGATGCAGTGCAGAGGTGAAGTTGAGGCAGGAGAAGAATGCTCTTGGGACAAACTTTGTAAGGAAGTTCAGGAAGGCAGACCGCCAGCAGGTGAAAAAGTAACCTTCAATGCAGCTTCAGCTGAGACCTCATCAGATTCTGCCGGGAAATCCTATAATAGTTGTCTTAAATAGAATCAGTGAAGCTGGATATTTGCCAGCCACTGGCCAGATGCTGCCTAGGAAGTATATGACCTTGGGGTCAGAAGTAATCAACAGTGAGGAAATTGCTGTAATCTGCTAGTAGCCCATGTTCCCAACAGCCACAGGATGGATGTGTTGTTCCTGTAGACAGGATCTAGGTATTATTCCAAAGTATCCACTAACAGTCTACACCTCATGCCATTCATAGTAAAATTTCCCATCAGGAACCAGCTCCTCCAGGGTTCTGATTAATTTTTCCAGATAAACTTATAAGGAAAGGGATGGTAGGACAAACTATAACTCTCAATGTTGTAGTTGATCTCAAGGCTGTAACTGATTCATCCTCCACCTCCTCTGCCATGTATTTTACTCACTCAATGAGCAACTCTGCTGCTCTAAGTGACACACCCGGTGGGGCGACCCACACGCTCATTCTTGAAGCCTCTGAGTTTTCAGTTACTATACCTGTCTCATACCTTGACTGCTGTATTTGTCTATGTATTAGTAAAATGATAACAGAGCACCAAGAAACATCCAGTTTATCACCAGTGTCAAGCATATTCTTCCTTTCTCTATTATGTAAGATGAAGTCAACATCTGCATAATCGGGAAGATGTAAGGAAGAATTGGTGCAATAATACTTTGTTTATACCAGACAGTTAATATTTGTTGAACAAGGCAGAACAGCTTTACTTCAATGCATTTATCAGGTAAATGATTCCTCTGCATTTGGGGATTAGCTTCTGTGTTTGAGTGTCTATATTTAGAAAAGGGTAGATTTGGGGGAGTGAACAGAGAAAGGGACCACATGCATGCCAATCAAAGGAATTTAAACCTGAAATCAGTGAAGTGGTAATTGCAGCACCTGCTTCAAACTCAGATAATTTTGTCTGTGCAGGAATTTTGTTTCCATGATATACCAGAAGAATAAATTCCAAATATTATGTGTAGAAGGACAGTAGAGAAGGATCCTGAAGACAGTAGTGGGATTTTACGCCGGCATATGAGGATGACAAGATAAGGCAGTGACCAAGGACAAGAAATGCATTAAAAGGAGTAAATGGTCTGGATGAGAGGTTCAATGACAATCCTGGAGGGTGTTGATAATCTTATTTGGTACAGTGAATCTGGCATTATATTTTATATAATTTCAGATTATATTTTATAAAATCAATCCTAATCCACTAGACGGGATAGAACAATAGACATTTGCATAACACAAACAATGCTCAAATTCAAGTGAGTGGCAGAAGAGTGGCTCCAGGTGGTCTATGTGTTCAAAAGCCAGAGACCTAGCACATTTCTGAAAAAGGAGTCAATAAATGACATGCCTACAGGGTTCAGGCAAATAAGGTCAATGAGTGACTCAAATCAGCTGCTACAGAGGAATTGGCAATGATATGGCTTTTGGTCCCCACCCAAATCTCATTTCAGATTGTAATCCCTATGTGTCTGAGACGGGGCATGGTGGGAAGTGATTGGATCACGGGGACGAAATTCCCCCTTGCTCTCATGACAGTGAGTGAGTTCCCATGAGATCTGACTGTTTAAAATGTATGGCACCTCCCCTTCTCTCTCTATCTCCTGCTCTGCCATGGTAGGACATGCTTGCTTCCCCTTCACCTTTGCCATGATTGTAGGTTTCCTGAAACCTACCAGCCGTACTTCTTGTTAAGCCCATGTAACTGTGAGTTAACTAAACCTCTTTTCCTTGTGAATTATCCACTCTTAGGTAGTTCTTTACAGTAGCATGAGAATGGACTAATACAGGTGAGGACAATGATATAATGAAAAGTACCATATGTGAAGAGGCCAGCAAGAATTCAGTCACAGCCAATTGCACTTTTATGAGAAGTGGACTGATACAGCAAGATCTTAGACATATTTCAAGATATTTATATAACAATTATGTATAAATTTTTTTAAAAAAGAAAATATGTGATTGGTCAAAGTGGAGTAGCCTTACTTGGATTTTAAAAAAATATGCAAATTTATTTAAATGTCAAGTGTTTAAATGTTGAACCTAAATCAAAATTTTTAAATCTAGCTGGGCTAAATAACATAAATATAAAATGCAGCTGTCACTTGCAGTCCTCTGTTTCACAAATCCAACAAATAAAACAGAGTCCTAATGTAGAGAAAGAGCTTCAGAGACTGGCTTCTGTATCATTTTGGGAGCTAAGTGTCCATCTGAAAATAGAGGCAGTATTCCAGTAATTAGAGTTACTGTATCCCCGCGAGAGTGAGAGAGGAATCTAGAGTTTTACATGCATGCTAGAGCCCTAGTACTCACCACATTTAGCTGACAGGCTCTAAGTCTCTCTTCAGGTTTGGGGTCATCCAAATTGAGAAAGCTGCATCCTCCAAATGGAAGATAAAATTAAGATTTAAATCCCAGCTCAAGGTGCTTATGCAATCACGCTGGCTTACTTGCTTACTCAGATTTATTTCGTTACTGATTTTCTTATTCTGAGCTCCTAGGTTTAAAATCTACCTCTAAAAACTCTGGTTTAAGGACTACCCTTAGATTCCCATTTGGCTTTTTTCTTGACTTTGAATTCCAGTTTGGTTCTTGTCATTCTTTATTACTCTGGGTTTGGTGTCCCCTCTGGTCTTCATATTAAAATATTCATTCTATGTAGGCCCCACAGAGTCCTAGTGATGAAGCTTGACTCCTGGGTGCCAATAGGGGAAATACGATTTGGATTCTGATAACAGGAAAGTTGAGATTTTATGCTCCCAGGATTGCTATGGAATTTCTGGATAGGATAGAACCTACAGACAACTGGACAGGATCACATTATAGAATTAGACAGGTTTAGAAATATGGATTCATAAATAGACTCAGCTTAAGGATCTATAACTATGAATAACAATGCAAGAGATTTCACAGAATTGTTAAAAGGGTTAAGTACAATCACATTTTAAAGTTGTGGACATTGGTTGGCCTCCACTATGGTTGATGCACCATAATCCTGTTATTTTCCTCTCTGTCCTCTTAGTTACGCACTGAAGAATAAGTCAGGGAATACTAAGGTAACCTGGCACTCGTTTCCCTTCCAGCAGTATTTGCGATAAATATATATGTGTATTTATTTTGTAAAAGATACTTAGGAGTGCTTTGAAGTGTTCTCAATAATTTTCTTATATTTTGTATTTGGCAATTCTTACCTTCTCTCTTCCTTTTTATGAAATAAAATAAATGAAAAGGCAAATACAAAAACTTGATTGAAACCTATGAAAGGCTATCAAAATCACATATTATACAGAAGTACGACTGAGGGACTTTCATAGAATAATTTAGCACACCGAACTTTCTGATGATGAGTAGTGTAATAAAAACCCTGAAACTAGCATCTCAACTTTAGGAAAGGCCAGAGAATAAAAAGAGGCAGCATTCACATTTATTTTCAGAACCTCTCACCTTGACTGTTTTCCCTTTCAGAATGAGCTTAGGCTTGATTTATAAATGAGCTACAAAGGCAGGTTAAGAAGAATATAATTTTGAATGCAATGTTATAAATTGTCCTTGCCTGCAATAAGACATTTCTTGGCAAGGAACATTTAGGTGCATGATTAGGAAAAGATAAGCCTCATTGAAATATGATGTCATTCCCCCCTTTACATACACACTTTCGTGCACTGAAGATAACTGCTCTCCTGCACATTTTAATTGAGGGGACAATAAAATAAAAATTTGTTTCAAGAAGCCTAGACTATCGACGCTGCTGGGCAGGCCATGGTCTTGATGTAAAAGGCCAATTGCGTTATCTGTGAATGATGTTTTCCCAGAAGGAATGGACTCCATGAAGGATTGTGGGTAGATTTGGTTGAATGGGTAAGATAACAACCTTTTAATTATTAGGGTATTCGAAAAATTTATTTAAAAAACTGGTTATGAGACATTTGCAAATTTTAAAAAGCTGAAATTTAAGTCATTCTTACATTTTTTTTTCCCTAGAGAGGTGGATTCATTCATACTTTAAAAGAAGAACTGGAAGCACTTAAAACAAACAAACAAACAAAAAAAAAACACAAATTTTTCACACTCTAGCTATTGTCATTTTGCAATATAATTTTCCCTCCAAATAAAATGAACAGGCATGGTAAAGGGCAAAGTTGTGTTTTCTATGATACATATAAAGGAAAATATTGTAAGAAGAAAATTGCTAAACTGAAATGTCTTTAAACAATCTGGAGTGGGACTTTTTAGTATAATAAGGCAAGAACCATATTAGGTTCAGTAAGTAATGGTCTCTCTAACCATATCCAATTATACTGCATTAAACTACTGGAAAAATCTCATTAGAGTGAGTTGTCTTCCCATACTTTGCATTAGTTTCTTTTAGTTGTGGTAACAAATTATATGTACTTTGTAGCTTAACAGAACATGAATGTGATGGTTAATATGGAGTGTTAATTTGATTGGATTGAAGGTTACAAAGTATTGTTCCTGGGTGTGTCTGTGAGGGTGTTGCCAAAGGAGATTAATATTTGAGTCAGTGGACTGGGAAAGGCAGACCCACCCTCAGCCTGGGTGGGCACCCTCTAATCAGCTGCCAGTGTGGCCAGGATAGAAGCAAGCAGAAGAACATGGAAGGACTAGACTGGCTTAGTGTTCCAGCCTGCATCTTTCTCCCATGCTGTGCTGGATGCTTTCTGTCCTCGAACGTCAACTCCAAGTTCTTTATCTTTTGGGCTCTTGGACTTACACCAATGGTTTGCCAGGGGTTCTGGGGCCTTTGGTCATAGACTGAAGGCTGCATTGTGAGCTTCCCTACTTTTGAGGTTTTGGGACTCGGCTGACTTCCTTGCTCCTCCTCAGCCAGCAGACGGCCTATGGTGGGACTTCATCTTGTGATCATGTGAGTCAATTCTCTTTAATAAACTCCCTTTTATATAGACATCTTTTCTATTAGTCGTGTCCCTCTAGAGAACCCTGACTAATATAATTAGTTGATTTATTATTAATTCTGGAGGTCAGTAATCTAAAATATCTAAACTAAGTTTTGTCAGCTGAAAGCGAAGGTGTTATCATTGCTAGTTTGTTGTTTTTGTTGTTGTTGTTGCTGTTGTCGTTTTCTGAAGGCCCTGAGGGGAGAATGGATTTTCTTTACTTCTGTGATTTTCTGGTGAAGCTGCCTGTTTCCTGGGCCCCTAGCCCCTTTCTCCATCTTCAGAGAACATCACTCTGACATCCACTTTCCTCATCCCATTGCCTTCTCTTCTGAGGCTGATTTCTGATGGGTTCCTCTTGTAAAGACAATTATGATTGCATTAGGCCAACACAGGTGAAGATACTTAATCACATCTGCAAACGCCTTTTTGCCACATCATGTTACATTCCCAGGTTCCAGAGATTAGGATATGGGTATATTTCAGGGGATAGGAATTTTATTCTGTTTACCATACCCTGTGAGCCAAATTCATCAAATTCGTCAAAGTTTTGTATTCTGGTTCACATATCCCATTTTTTATGAGCCTTCTTTTGACTATTTTCAGAATGTTTAATGACCTTCTTTCCTTCAAAGCAGTCTGAGAACACCAAAATTATAGTACCAATCACAATACAAGTTTTTCTCTTTTCCTGAATAGTTTGACAATACCTAGAGCTTATTACGATTGTTACTCGATAATTCCTGCCAAATAGTACACATTAAATAAAACAGGTGTCACATTTGGCTGACTTAAATGAGGTATCATCCAAAGTCTTCTGTTTTTATTTTACTTCAAATAAAGTGTGGCCCTAAAGGATATAGAGAACATAAAAAAGGCATTTTGCAACCTTTAAAATTGTAAGATTCTTTTTTCACTGTCATTTGTTTCACACCAAACAGGCCACACATCTGAATGACCTAGATTTTCTTAATAATTTTTATGCAGTCCATGACAATTTAAGAAAGGGTCAACTGCACGCTGGGAGCTGGATAAAAGACTGAGATGGCACCACTGTGTGGTTTGTGTTGATAAGTAAAATAAGACCATGAGGAAAAAAAAATGGAAGTGTGTATTTGTGCATTTAGGCTCTCTTTTATCTCTGACATTTGTAATTCTTCCCTCATTCAAAGTTTTTAGTGACCTGGAAATGTAGAACTAATTGCATTTTATCATTTTAATTTATTTAACTAGCATTAACCATTGACTCAATCCAATCACAATAGAAGTGTCTCTCTCTTTTCCTCAGACACTATAGAATGTCTCCTGTAGTTCTCACATTCTTTTCATGCCAAGCATACACCTCTCCAGTGCTTCCTCATTGGCTTGTTTCAGTGAAACTAGAATAACATTATTTATTCCATATAGTTATGAACTCTGACTTCAACTGTATGACTGACATTGATATTAGCTCAGTAGATTTAATGCTTCGTAGGGACTCACATACAATGGTGCTTGCTGGTGAGCAGCTGACCATGCTCTGTGTAAGGCTGGAACTATGAGTGGGGCCAGGAAAATATGGGTTAAGGCCCTGTCTTAATCTATTTTCTTCTGCTATAACAGAATACGTCAGATTGGGTAATTTATAATTAAAATAAGTTTATTTGGCTTCCTGTTCTTAAGGCTGGGAAGTCCAACAGTATGGCACCAGCATCTGGTGGGGGCCTTCTTTTTGCATTATTTTATGGCAGAAGAGCTGGAACAAGCACCAGAGACAGAAAAAAAAGCTGGAGGTCAAACTTATTTTTTAATCAAGGGCCAACTGCTGCAAAAAATAACCCACTTCTGAGAAAACAGCACTAATCCATTCATGAGGGCACAGCCCTCATGACCTCATCATCTCTTGAAGGTCTTTCCTCTCAACACTGTTCCACTGGCAATTATGTTTCAACATGAGTTTTGCAGGAGACATTAAAACCATAGCAGACTTTGAGGATGTCAGGACTCTGTTCCTCTGCAGGAAAATATGGATAACTGGATATCTCAACATAATAGTCAAGTAAGATAAGCAACACACTTTTGTTTTTAAATGGCAAGGTAAGAGAGTGTACCAGAAACGTGGACAGAAATTCAGAGTCATTTCCTAATAATTTCTATTTTGAATCTTGCATTGAACGTCTTGTTATTATTTTCTAATTTCCTTACAACAATAAATATCTGTGAATATATCTGAGATCTTATAGTTCTCAGTTGAAGACATTGAGGCTCAACAATTTTTAAATAACTTGCCTGAAGATACAAACAGTAGGCTTCAGAGTTGGAATTCAAAACCACTAATTCAGTAAATCCAGTTTATTCAATATCTACCCAGTGAGAAAAGCAGTGTCTGTGAAACTAGCCTACATTTTCAAGGGTTAAAATAGTCAAGAAGAGTATATTATATTTGCAAATTAATGTATTTGCACGGGTGTGTGTATATATGTTCATGTGTGTTTGAAAAACATTGTGTAGTAGTTGAGATTCAAATAGATTTGTGCTCTGATCTCACTTCTGTGACTTGCAATTGTGTAATCTTTTGCAAGGTACCTGACCTTTCTAAACTCTAGTCTCCTCATCCATAAAATTGGAAATAGAATTACAGTGTAAGTTAAACTTGTTAACTCTAATTAAAATTAATATGCTCAATATAGTTTCAGAATAAGTACACAGTAAAATGCTTTGCTTTTATTATTGTTATTGCTAGTTTTATTATTACTGTACATTGCCTTTCCAACTAAAACCCAAAAATGTTTGAAGTTTTTCAATAATAGGCACTCTCTCCTCATTACTCCTGTAACTCTGAGGAATACAATCAGTAGAACTCGGGCTAATATTTTGTTTATTTTAAAGATAAGTTTTCATGATGGACAATGCAATATTTGGCAAAGTTCTGTTACATCAGAATTGAACTTTTTGAAAATGGAGCAAAAAAACAGAAAATAAAGACATAAATCTGAGAAACTGGGAAGATTTGACCTGGAGAGGAAAACTGGTTTAAAGAGCTCTGAGGAAACTCGAAGAGTCAACCTAACAGAGGCATTTGACTTTTTCAACAGAGTCCACGTAGGAAAGATCAATGACTCATGGCTGATGACCACAGAGAAATAGTTTGAACTTAGAGAGCTACTAAAAGTTGGAATGGCTGTCTTGGGAGGTAATGAGCTCTCTATCACTGGAACTCAGTGAACAGTCAAAAGCACTAAGATCAAGAACCCAGTAAGGGGCTTAAATTTTTTTCTTTTCATGCCTTCTCTTTTGTTCACTGTGTAAATTCTACCACTTCCTTGAGGGATTTCTTTGTTTTTCTTAGCAAAATAAAATATAAGGGATCAGAGATTCCATGGAAACTTGGATAACAAGCTCTCTCAACTTTCCAGTCCCACTCACCAGTATGGTGATCTAGGTTGGAATTGAGCCTGAGGATCTTACCTTACTACTGTAAATGTGCTTTTTTTTTTTTTTTTTTTTTTTTTTTTTTTTTTTTTTTTGTAGTATGCTTTTTCTATTGCTGCTTGCAAACTAAGCAAGATGGCAAAAAGAGGTGGACAGATAGGGTCTTGAATTCCTTTTTCTGGATCCATCAAACCAAAGTATGTTCAGAGTAGCTCACCCCTCTACAGACTTATTCATCTCTTAGGGTCTCAAATTCTACCTAACATTTTGACTTTCTATTATACTGCATGTTTCAATACATATATTCTATTTATTTTTATACTGATAATATAATTACTTATCAAGCTATCTTTGAATAATATAAGGCCCAACCTTAGTTTCTAGTGTAATAACAGCTATCTCATTGTTCTGAACAAGAGAAGTCCAGTTTCCTTCAACATCTGGGTCACTCGGAGTAAAAGCATCTCATCTAATTAGGTCATTCTCTGAGCAAAGGGCTTGCATGCATCCTCATTAAATTAGAGACTTAAATGTGGTTTCATTTATTCTGCCCAGTTTGTTGTGGAACCAAGCTCAGCCTTCCTTCTACATGCATCCTTCAAGTGCATCGACTTCATGCGAATGATAGATTTTATCAATGTAGGAATCACACTTGATGATCCATAACTACCATGCTTTCCGCTCATAAAATACCCATCTCAGTTAGTGAATTAGCATCCCATCAAGTTGATGTCAAAGATGTGAAATCTTGAGAATGTTCATTGCAACTAATGAAAATATGTTTAGAAATTGCTTCTACAAATGAATCACTAGAAAAAAATTGGCTCATTATTATAGACTGTATTTGATTACGAAAAATCAATCTTTCCTTCTGCTCTGCCATCTACTAGCTCATCAGATATTTAAAGCATCAAATGAGCTGTCTGCCTTTAACCATTCTTGGAAATTGGGGCATTTTCACAGTTTATCAAGTGGCATTACAGCTATTATTATACCGATTAAAAACACAGCTACAGCAAAATAAATGATCATTATACTTCCTTAAATATAATCTTTCTGTTCACGTTTTGTCAGCATTTGTTTAAAAAATAGCTTACATTTTCTGAAAGGTGGTATAAATTCCAGGGAGAATGTATTAAGCATCATACATTATTCCAAATGTCTATAAGTGTTTATATTGTACATTATGAGAACCTTGATATAAAATGCCACAATTCAAAGAAAAATTATTAAAAATGTCAGCCCTATTCTATCATCTTTGGAGACCAATTTGCTTTTTTTGTTGTTGTTGGTAAGGTTGTAATGAGCCTGGTTTATTTTGCTTCCTACCATTTATCTTTTCAGTAGTAATAGAAAATTTCCCCCTTAGGCACAGTATGCTATTCTTGTCATAGACAATTAGGCAAAAATGAAGGAGATCATAAAGGTGAGAGATTTGTCCACAAATAAAATGATGCTCAGTACAGTAACTTGCACAATGTAGGCTGAGAAATGCTAATTGAACTCAAGGATGTGGTTTTGCGATGTAGCAGGGTATACAGAAAACAAATAAAGCTTCCATTTCTGATTGCACTGGAAGGTCTGTGGAAAGACAAAGTTCAACTTCGCCTCATTCTTTCTTCAAACACTCAGTAAGCAGCCAAACAATACAATTTAACTCTAGAATGTGAAGTGATGATCTCAAATATATCAAGACTAGAAAAGCAGGGATAGAATAACGGTAGGGTATCATATTTTAAATAGCAGAATTTTTTTTTTTCAGCAAGTTCTCTTTGTTGAGAATTAGAATTTGTGTTTCAGATGTTTTTAGAACAAAGAAGTTTTATTTTTATGCTTCCTCTGGAAGCAAAGATGTTAACTGTGCTTTTGAAAATGAACATGGAAAGAAGATCCAAAAGCTGAAATGTACTCCTGCTTCTGCCACCCTCTATTAATGAGATGCCATAGAGGCCACTTAAATGCACTCAGCCTATTTCTTTACCTGCAAGGAGTTATAGAATGTTTTGAATAATATAAAATTGCTATTTTTACCATTTTTGACATAAAAAATGGCAAATAGTTTGTTCACAGTGTCTCTGTAAGAATCTATGAGGTGAAACAAACAAACAACTCAGAGAGCACATAGTGTACTGCAGTACACTCTTTCCTGTTTGGTACCAGACATCTTGCTAATACAAGGAATTATCTCATGATGATGTGTGTGACTACTCTAACTAATACGTAAGTACACATAGAAGTTTGCATGTTCTACCTGATTTAATTCATTGTTACAGTATGAGGTGGGTCTTGTAATTATTTCCATGATGTGAGGGAGCAAACTGAGATCTGGTATATTGGGAACTGGACTCAGGAAGAATACATGGAGAAACCATAGTTTTAGCCGGCATTGTATACTGTCTCAAAGGACTCAGGGAACTATTTTCAAAATTATGATGATTATAGAATGCCCTGTTGTGTGCCTTTTCATGAGCCTTTCCTGTTATATGCTTTTTTATGAGGACAAGTGTTCTTGGTCCTCAAATTTAATTAAGTTGCCTAAAGTACAAATTAAAATAGTCTGGATCCCACAGTGTTGATTAAATCTTCTACTTCTCTGAAATTTACTATTTTCTTATTTTTTTTTTGCTGTATACTTTGTAATTTTCTATACATAAAACTATTGCTGCTTGTGGGTAATATGCCTAATATAGTAAATCTATGAAAACTTTGTGATTATTAGTTGTCTGACATCAACAAACACTCTTAAGGTTTTTTTATGATAAAAATGTATACAGTGTATAAATTATATAGATACAATTTTTTTTTTATTAGAAAGAAGGGAAGACAACTGGGTGCAGAAATCTTGAGTGTGTTCTCTGGAATCGCATATGGTTCTGTTCTTGCAATTGTTTTTAGATATAATGCTTTCTGTATAGTCACAGGGCATCTACATGCCATAAAAAGCTAAAAAGACAGATTCCTCTTATCTGAAACTTTATTTCCACGATATACACATTGGCCAAATTTAGTGAATGCTCTTTTGCACTATCCAGAGCCTTACATCAATAATGAGGCACTCATTTCCCAAGCTGTTGAATAGGTTAGTACCCAACTTATCCCATAGCTGACAGATAAGTTGATTTCCAAGAATTACCCTCAGCCATAAAGAGCCATTTAACCCAATGTCACACTTCCCTCTGCAGGCACCTCATATCCAATGGCTTGTCATGAAGGAGTATAGATGACTGATCCCTTTATCTCAAGGTGGGGAAAATTTGAAAGCCAAACCAACCCTAGAATTCTTGATGGTATGTGGAATTTGTCAAGGCCTTTGTTCATTTATGAGATGAAACAGAACAAGGACACAATTTATTCTTCCAGAGAGTCCTCTGCAGAGAAATTCCTGCACACAAATCTCTATCTCAGAGTATGTTTTGTGGAGATCTTGACCTAAATTAAAACACCCACCTAGGTTGTCAAGACCCAAGGCCTTCTTTGCATTACACCTTAATGGGCTCTGGAACTAGAACATTTCAGTGGTTCCTAGACTTTACTGGGACCATGTTCATTGTGATTACAGCTCTCCTATTGTAACCAATTTGCCTTCTCCACTTTGATTTTTAAATACTGTCCACCTTGTAATATGTCACAACTGACCCATAGCAAAAACACACAAATATGAAGAACACTTCTAGGCAATGTGTCTCAACTCCTTGCCTTTGGTCCTGTGTCTTGGCTTCATTCAATTTGTTCAATCTTATTTTGGTGTCTTATTAGACAAAGCTTCTATATATATTTTTTTTCATATTTGAATCTTGAATTCTGTGCTTGATTTACAGCTTTATCCATACTTCCAGAGACAAATAACTTTTGTTGTTAGAGGTGAACTCTCTTCACTCTGATTTCCTCTTAGAATTAAAAACCTCGTCACTGTTCTCTCTCCCAGATGAATTCACTCACCACATGCGGGCATATATTCTCATATATCACAATAAACATCACATTTTAAACTTATTCATAACTTCCCAGATTTCACTGCATGAAACTAGAGTGTCAAAACTTGTTAAAAGAATACCTCAAGAAAGGTTAAAATTTTTATTTTAATCATTTGGAAAAATTGCCTTTCTGTACCCCCCTTCAAGGATGCATATTTTCCTTTACATGGTAATGACTTTCATAACTTCAGCAATAAAGAAATGATTTATACCTTTCTTAAGTTATTCCATTTCCTAAATCTGAATTGAATGGGATGCAATTTGTTTCCTGTAAAATATCCGGTAGTATTTCAAGGAGCTACATTTTTTTTCCCCAAATTTTGGGAGCCTTAATCTAGTTCATCCTCTTACCAATTTGGGATCTTCTCTATATTTGACAAGAATTCTCTACCATGAGTAGAGATTTACTAAATTTTTTTATCACTTGACTTTTGCTTTTTTGTTTCAGGTGTTTGGGGTAAGTGTTTCATACAGATAAAGGTCATAAAAATGAATACAATGGAAGTCATCATACATCAAATCTTCCCTGTGCTAAAGGATAAAACAGCTCTAGCTAAAAATAATAATAACAATAATAATAATGATAATGAATAAGTGCCAGGCTGGGCCTCTATTCTTGACATGAAAATCATCAGAAAAAAAAGAACATAGCCCTTCATAAGGCAGACAATTTATTGTTGGACTGTTCCAATGATTATAAATTACCTTCATATCATTTCTATACATCTATCCCAGATTAGTTTTCTGGAAGAACAAAGAAAACTACTCATTTTAATTTGTTTATGTTAAATAAAGTGCCACCCCTTTGTATATTTGAAGGCAACTAACTTATCCTACCCGAGATTTCTTGTCTCCAGTTTAAACATAAATTAACCCTTCAGTGCTTCATAAGCTGCACATTTCGTAGAATTCTTATAGGACATCTTCCTCACATGTACATATGCTGGTTTACCACTGAAACTCATATATCTAACTCTTAGCTACTCCTAAATACTGTATTTCTATAAAAGCATCCAGTTGTGTGGGCAATCACTTGAAGATTCATCTGAAATGGTATGAAGCATTTCTTTATTGTTGTGACAAAGAAATAAGTGAATTTTGCATTTTTCCTTAGGGTTTGCCTTTAAATAAAGAACTGGACAAGAAAATAGATAATGATTCTATTTTTGTTCTTGAATATGATTAAAAGACCTCCTGTGCTGTGCGAGTTGGATACCTCAATGATTTACATTCCAGCTGGCATAGGTGTAATTTGAGAAAGGGTATCCAGAGGATTGGAGATTACTAGAATAGTATTAGGTCTTCCCTGGGAAACGAAAATTCAACACCTATTTTGGTTTATTTCCCCAACTTAGAAAATTAACATGTTATTGCCAATATTTGACATTTTAAACTTCAAACAAATTACTCATCGGCACAAAGCCACTTCACACAGATTTTCTTATTTGAACAAAATGTCATTGGGAGGAAATCACACCAGCGAAAATTACTACTTTCTCAATGACTGAATGTTTGTGGGCCTGTATTGGGAGCAGGTACAGTCTGATGATGAAAAGCACTGAATATGATCTATCGGAAAATAAAAATGACCTCTAGCATATCGTGTTTTTTTAAGAACACCAAAGTAGGGCAACAGAAAGCCAAATCAGAAAATAGTTTAGAATTAGCAAAGCAAGATAATGAGAGCTTTTTAAATTATTTTATTGATTTTCCTTTTAAGTCAGTATTTATTTCCTTTTTCCTAAAGACAAAGTTAAATTTAGGTTGTGCTGTCCAAATTGAACTTGTCATCCTATTCCTAATCTAGCTCATACCTGCTCATTTGACTACAAGCTTGACTGCAGCTTCTGTTGAATATATGTATATATATACACATACACATATATATTGCAATAGAAGTAGAAAATTAATAAAAGAGAAAAGAAATAGGTGCTCTAGTGATTATCTTTCTTCCACAAGAGTTGAGTAGAGCTTTATTGGTTCTGATGTCATCTTTTTGACTTCTCCATTATCTAAAGTGTTGGAGGTTTGTTGGGTGGTGGGACTAGGATTTGCAATTGTATCTTTTATCATTATAAACATTAGATTGTGTGGGAAGCTCAGCTTAATTGAATCTGATAGCCTCGCTGGCTCTTTCACAAATGCAGCTGATGCCTAAAGGATCTTAAGAACTTATTTAGATTACCAAAAAGTTGGAAATCATAGCTGAATTAGGCATAAATGCCCTGCAACTATGAAATTTGAGGATGTAAACACATAAGCTATGGGACTATCTAGGATACTCTTTTTCAGCTGGAAAACAAATATTAGAAAATTAAAAATTCAAATAAGAATGAATTTAAAAAGCAAATGATAGTCTTAATTTTAAAATATTTTGTATGATCCTAACTTTTCAAATGAAATCTTGGCAGAATGAAGAGAAACCTGACATGCATCAGTATATTCTGAAATTTTAGAGCAAACATTTCTAAGAGGTTTTCTCCATTTGGAATATAAATAATAATAAATATATGTTTTGAAGAATATAGTAGTTATTGACAACTCCTGCCTCTTTACAACAGTCTTATTTTAAAACCAGCAAGACATTAGAAAGAAAATTGGATTTTATAGGTTTTTTAAACAATTTTTTCTTAGTTCCTCCAACTGCTAAAAATCTAAAACAAAATGCAGCAATAACAAAATGTAAACAAAACAACCCCTAGAAAATTAAAGTCCAAATGAAATCAAGCCAAAAGACAAAAAACCCTCCTTTTGCCTCCACATATTATTGTACGGTTTATGTCCAATCAAGGAAGCAAGCAGGAGTTAAAATTATGACTCTAACTTAATTAACACATTAATGAAGTATCTACACTGGGCCAGTTCTTTGGGCCAATTCTTTTACGTTTATTGACTCTTGTATTCCTTAAAATAACCTCAAAAGTCAGATGATATTATTATCTCAATTTTATAAAGGAAATGGATGCACAGAGAAGTAACTGACTCAGGGTCACACAGCTAGTGGGTTGTGCAGCTGGCCTTGACTCTGGCAGGCAGGTTCTGGAGCCCAGTCTTCTTTCTCATGTATGTGTGTTGTGTGGGATTTCACAAAGTATTACTCAAATACAGAAGATAATTATCCTTCTTCTCTTATGGTCTAATAGGATAATTGCCACTAATTTCAATGAAATAAATTCAAGAACTTTCTATCTAGAACCTTGTGCAGAGTGTAGTCAATAAATGGAGGGTATCCTTCTAGTCTCCTATTTTTGCCTTTTTATAATTTAAAATTTATTCTTCTATAAATGCAGGAAAACCTACTCCCTCACATACTAAATCAAGTTATTTAAATGTTTAAGAATCCCAATAAATATTATGAAGCAAACTTTATTTTCTGAATATTTTGGAGGCTAAAATTTATGAGAATATAGAGAATTTGTGAGCTTGGTTTTAGCAAATACAGCATCACTTTATCTTCCTCCTCCTTCCTGCTAATTTCCATGTCTCCAGAGATCTTAGTAAGAGATAATAAAGGGAAAGAAACCAAGAAAGATTAAAAATATATTAGAACAATCAATATTCCACAAATGAAGAAATATCTTATTCTATGGATGTTCCAGTGGAGAAGTTATAGGATTTAAAGTCTTTCCGTTTAAGTATAGAAACTACAAGCTAGAGGCCACCTCACCAGAATACAGCAAGTACAGGGATTGAAGATGTTAGAGGTGGAGGATAAAACAGGAGAAGCAGCCAGACCTGAAAAATCCATCCAAGAAGGACTCCGGGTGCATTGAAAGGTTCCCAACATGTGCTAAACTCTGGGTATGATTGTGCCATTGCAATCAGGACTCACAGCGTCACAACCTTCCCACACAGTGTGGGGTGACCTCAGGGACAAGTCTTTATGAAATGTAGTATTAAGCACTAGGCTAAAGGGAATATAGGTGAATTTCTGAAGGGACTTTCCATTATGTTTACCAATATTACTGAAAAAATTAAAATAATTTAAAATTTAAAAATAACCTCAAATGCCCACATGGCTCTTTATTCTCAGCTATTTAGATTCTAGAACTCTGAGGTTTTCAACTAAGAAGTCTCAAGATGATGTGCTACCCACTGGCCCTTGTTTGTTCTTTTCATAGATATATGACATAATAAAGATGATTCTAAAACCCTGGATCACTTTAAAATTGAATGTCATCTGGAAACATTACTGTTTTCATCTTCTCCCTTGTAGCCACTGACCTGAGCATAAATTGCCAATAGTAGATTCACTTTTAATGAAGTGGATCATCACTTGCAAGTTTGACTTTTGGTACCCCCAGTGAAGACAATTAAGCAAACCTCATAATGCTATAATTGAAATGTTAACAGATAGTTGCCCATGTAATTACTCCAAGTCATTTTATCATTAGAGGAGAATAAAAGTCAGTGGTGTCATTTAATATCAAATATTACTTGATTACTGAGATACGGTTAATGTTAATGCATCTCTTTTATAACAACTTGGGGGTTTTATTTTTGGGTGAAGATCATGAGCATGCAGATTGTGGGCAAATGAAGCATTGGTGGAAGGCAGGAATGTTGTTCCAGGATTCTATAATTTACCAGGGTTATAGCCATTTTAGTTGGCTTCAAAAGGAACCTTGAAAATTTTCCCTGAAATACTTCCTGCATGCAGGATATGGATGAGAGCATAAAACAGGAAATAGTAGTGATGAAGTCTTCAATCTGATTTATTTTGCTAGTGTATATCCGCTTAGTCATGGGGCAAACTCTGAGGGTGCTCCTTTATTCCTGGTAGGCTCTCGTTAGCTCCCTTCCAACAACTCTTACATTTAGCTCTTCACCATCCATGCCTTATTGACTTACTAGTTATTTCAGAATGTTCTATTCTGGTTTGTTCGTGAGACTGATTTTGTGACTATAACCAAAAGAGTTAGCATTCTTGGCATTAACCTGTTAATATATTACTAAAAATATAAAAATGATCATTTGATCTTGTACTTTGGTAGATAACCAATTTCAATGTCACCTTCTTGGAATTTCACTTGGTCTTTTCTGATCTCATCCTATTGCAGCCTGAATATTTGTGTCCAAAAAACATTTAGATGTTGAAATCTAATGTTCAATTTAATGGTATTAGAGGCTTTTGGGTGGTGATTAGGTTATGAGAGTAGAGCCCTCATGATGGGATTGGTGCACTTATAAGAAGCCAAAAAGATAGCTAGCTCCTCCCCCTACCCACATGAAGATACAATAACTTACCAGTCTGCAACCAGGAAAAAGTTCTTCACTAGAACCTGAATGTGCTGACACCCTGATCTCTGACTTCCAGCTTCCAGAATTGTGAGGAAAAAATTTCTGTTGTTTATCATATACCCAGTCTATGGTACTTTTTAATAGCAGCCTGAACTGATGAACTCACCCTTCAATCTTACACTAGATTGAATATCTTTTGAATATCTTCAAAACCTTCTAGAATATAATTTTTCCTATTAAATATTAATGTTAGGTCTACTAATAAAGCAATTGTTTGAAATATATATATATATATGTATATATGTATATTTCTCACATGTAAAAGCATGATATTCAAATTCAGAGCCAAAAGGGTTTTACACATAAAGGATGGCCAGGGTTCAGTAAAATTAAGTGTCAAAGATATAGCTGAATATTCATTATTTTACCTAAATATGACATACTTATGTCAATTGAACATTCTGAACATAATTAAACAATTGAACATAACTAAACATCCCTTATTTTACCTAATAATGGCCTACACATCCAAATTATATACACAATATATTGTAGATTATTTTTAAATTAAATCTTAAAAAATATAAGTTGAAAAACTAGAAATAGCTGGTATTTTCTGTAGTTGCTCCTTTGATCTGAAACTAAAAGCCTGACCTATTTTTTTTTTTTTGCATCAAGATGTCAATGTCAGTTTTAGCATTTTCTGTAGAGATGTGCATTACAAAAATTCATAATCAAATAATTTATCTGGAATGACATATTTAATTTTTGTGTAAGAAAAAATACTGCACACACATAACATCAGTGCTCCTAAATATAGACTGCGAAAAATGCTATTTGACCAATGGTTTAATAGATTGGATAACAATTCAAGGTACAGTGTCAATTTGTGGTATCCCGAATGGTAATATTTACTGTTTCTGACGACGTTACACTGCAATTAAAAAAAAAAAAAAAAAAAAAAAAAAAAAACAATTTGGAGCTCCTCATTTTTTAATCATTAACTGGCAAAGAAAAATTGTCATATTTAGTTCATTTTCATAAAACTTAAAGTCAAGATGTATTTTTTGAAAATCAATTTTCAACTTCACAATTTTCATATACAGCTCAGAGTATTAATTGACCTTTGGAAATGACTTAAGCACAAGAAAGTTTGCCAGATAATTCATTTTCTTGTGAACTTCTAAAGAGTCCAATTTCACTAGAAAGGAGTGAAAAATGCACTTAAGTAATTACTTCTGAATGCCCTTAAAAATGAATATTCAAAGGGTATGTAAGGTCATAATTTCAAACAAAAACTGCCAAATTGTTCATTTGATTTTTATTGGTGAGCAACAATGGGGAGTTTTCTTGTTTAACATAGGCAAGTAAATTTATTTCAAAAGATCAAAAATTGCCCCACAATGTTCATTAGTGATCTGCCCAGCAATTAGGTATATGGCAGGTGAGATGTCTGTACAATCATCACGTGCAGCCTCAACTCTCTATGGTTAAAACTATGAAAACATTTCTAGTTCATGTTTCTCATTGTTGTATGCCTGACAGGGTCCATATATAATGCTTTAGCACAGGCATTCATTGGTAAATAATGCAGTGGATGTATTTAAATTTGCATTCCTTTCAAAAGTTGCAACTTTGTGGCTTTCCTTTTTTTTTTTTTTTTTTTTAAATGGAGTCTTACTCTGTCATTAGGCTGGAGTGCAGTGGCACTATCTCAGCTCACTGCAACCTCTGCCTTCTAGGTTCAGGTAATTCTCCTGTCTCAGCCTCCTGAGTAGCTGGAACCACAGGAGCATACCACCAAGCCAAGCTAATTTTTGTATTTTTAGTAGAGACGGGGTTTCACCATGTTGGCCAGGATGGTCTTGATCTCTTGACCTTGTGATCTGCCCACCTTGGCTCCTCAAAGTGATGGGATTGCAGGCATGAGCCATCATATCTGGCCTGTTTGTTTTGTACAAAGGTATCATCACCAGTCAGATTTCAAACACTAGAGACTTGTTTACCTTTAATTTTCAACAAGCCATTTGGATACAGAGTTATTATAGGGAATGTGTGTATACATATGAGCCTCTTAGTTACCTATAATTTTTCATTAAAATAAATATGGTTAGTGTCCTGTGGGTATTCTCCCATTTCTTCAACATGCTAAACAATTCCATTTTGACACAAATTTGTATTTGCAAATGCTTGTTTTAGTTTACAACTCATAATTTCTGCTATACTCAGAAGACTTTAATACACTTGCCTGCAGTAAATGATTTTGATACTCAGCCATTTTTTCACTTAATACATTTATAGCAAGCTGTGTCACTTAATCTAATTCAGAAACAAACCCAGCTAAATTTTGTGCATTTTTGTTGTGGTTATTAAGTTGTTTTTGCATGTACCAGTCACACTACTTAATATTTATTGTTTTATTAGTGACACATTGATTTATATGTGTAGAAACATTTCATTTCAATATTAAGCATTTAGGAATAATATTCATTTTCAAAAGAGAAATACATTTTCTCACATTTTTCTTAAAACATCCACATTTAACTTCCCCTCTCTAGATAAAAATGCATGTACAAAAGCATTACACTTTGCTCTTAAATCTTCTGTGAAAACAGAGATAGCATGGAGATGAATTGCAACCGACATAACCCTCAGCATCTGAAAGACTAAAGAAAACTGTGAGGGCTGTGACACGGGAGAAAGTAAGTGCTCCTCCACTCCAGGAGATTGCTTCCATTTCAGAGATACCCTGGTTTTTAAAAGAGAGGTCACATAACTGGAGTTTCATATACAATGTCCCAACTTTTACACATTGAAAACATTATTTTAACTTTGTGAAAATAAAATTAAATTCCTCTTTGGTACGTAGTTTGTGGCTTCTATTCAGAATAACAATGGGACATGTGAAATGCTTCATTTAACTTTTCTCTTAAATTTTACTGTTGAGAATGAATGACAGTTAACAAATAAAACCATTATCTGAAAGAACCCTGATGTCTGGGTTAGAAAAAAGACATTCTTAATACTTTCAATATGAACTTTTTTTGTTGTTTGTTTGTTTTGCATTTCTTTTTTTTATTGCATTTTATGTTTTGGGGTATATGTGAAGAACATGCAAGATTGTTGCATAGGTACACACATGGCAGTGTGATTTGCTGCCTTCCTCCCCTTCACCTATATCTGACATTTCTCCCCATGCTATCTCTCCCCACTTCCCCACCCCCATCCCTCCCCCATTTCCCCTCAACAGACCCCAGGGTGTAGTGCTCCCCTCCCCATGTCCATGTGTTCTCATTGTTCAACACCCACTTATAAGTGAGAATATGCGGTGTTTGATTTTCTGCTCTTGTGTCAATTTGCTGAGAATGATGGTTTCCAGGTTCATCTATGTCCCTACAAAGGACATGAACTCATCGTTTTTGATGGCTGCATAATATTCCATGGTGTATATGTACCACTTTATTTATAATTTCACTTTAAGGAGGTTAGGCTATGAAAATTTTAAATATTATCCAGGAAAACTTTCCCAACCTTGCAAGGCAGGCCAACATTCAAATCTGGGAAATATGAAGAACACCACAAAGATATTCCTCAAGAAGAGCAACCCCAAGGCATATAATCATCAGATTCACTAGGGTTGACATGAAAGAAAAAATGCTAAGTGCAACCAGAGAGAAAGGTCGAGTAGCCCATCAGACTCACAATGAACCTCTTGGCAGAAACCCTACAAGCCAGAAGAGAGTAGGGGTCAATATTCAACATCCTTAAAGCAAAGAACTTTCAATCCAGAATTTCATATTCAGTCAAACTAAGCTTCACAAGTGAAGGAGAAATAAAATCCTTTATGGACAAGCAATTGCTGAGAGATTTTGTCACCATCAGGCCTGCCTTACAGGAGCTCCTGAAGGAAGCACTAAATTTGAAAAGAAACAACCAGTACCAGCCACTGCAAAAACATACCAAATGGTAAAGACCATCAACACAACAAAAAAACTGTGTCAACTAATGGGCAAAGCAACAAGCTAGTTTCAAAATGGCAAGATCAAACTCACACATAACAATATTAACATTAAATGTAAATGAGCTAAATGCCCCAATCAAAAGCCACAGACTAGCAAATTGGATAAAGAGTCAAGACTCATTGGTGTGCTGTATTCAGGAGACCCATCTCATATGCAAAGACACATATAGGCTTAAAATACAGGGATGGAGGAAGATTTACCAAGCAAACGGAAAGAAAAATAAAAGCAGGAGTTGCAATCCTAGTCTCTGATAAAACAGGCTTTAAACTTATGAAGATAAAAAGAAAGAAGGAAAGGCATTACATAATGGTAAAAGGATCAATGCAACAAAAAGAGCTAATTATCCTAAATATATATGCACCCAATACAGGAGCACCCACATATATAAAGCAAGTTCTTAATGACCTACAAAGAGACTTAGACTTCCACATAACAATAGTGGGAGACTTTAACACTGCACTGTCAATATTAGACAAAACAATGAGACAGAAAATTAACAAGAATATCCAGGGCTTAAACTCAGATCTGGACCAAGCAGACCTAATAGACATCTACAGAACTCTCCACACCAAATCTACAGAATATGTATTCTTCTCAGCACCACATCACATCGACTTTAAAACTGACCACATAATTGGAATTAAACACTCCTCAGCAAATGCAAAAGAACAGAAATCAAAACAGTCAGTCTCTCTCAGATCACAGTGCAATCAAATTAGAACTCAGGATTAAGAAACTTACTCAAAACCACACAACTACATGGAAACCGAACAGCTTGCTCCTGAATGACTACTGGATAAATAATTAAATGAAGGCAGAAATAAAGATGTTCTTCAAAACCAAAGAGAACCAAGACACAATGTACCAGAATCTAATGTAAGCAGTATCTAGAGGGAAATTTATAGCACTAAATGCCTACATGAGAAGCAATAAAAAATCTAAAATTGCCACCATATTATCACAACTAAAAGAACTAGAGGAGCAAGATCAAACACATTCAAAAGCTAGCAGAGGTAAAGAAATAACTAAGAACAGGGAGGAACTGAAGGAGACAGATACACAAAACCCTTCCAAAAGTCAATGAATCCAGGAGATGGTTTTTTGAAAAGACCAACAAAATAGATAGACTGCTAGCCAGACTAATAATAAAGAAAAGAGAGAAGAATATAATGGATGTAATGAAAAATGATAAAGGCAATATCACCACCGATTCCACAGAAATACAAACTACCATCAGAGATTACTACAAACACCTCTATGCACATAAACCAGTAAACCTAGAATAAATGAATAAATTCCTGGATACTTACACTCTCCCAATACTAAACCAGGAAGAAACTGAATCCCTGAATAGATCACTAACAAAGTCTGAAGTTGAGGCAGCAATTAATAGCCTACCAATCAAAAAAAGTCTAGGACCAGACAGGTTCAAAGCCAAATTCTACCAGATGTACAAAGAAGAACTGGTACCATTCCTTCTAAAACTATTTCAAACAATACAAAAAGAAGGAATCCTCCCTTACTCATTTTATGAGACCAACATCATCCTGATACCAAAACCTCATAGGGACACAACAACAAACGAAAATTTCAGACAAATATCCATGATGAACATTGATGTGAAAACCTTCAATAAAACACTGGCAAACCAAATCTAACAGCACATCAAAAAGCTTATCCATCACGATCAGGTAGGCTTCATCCTGGGGATGCAAGACTGGTTCAACATACACAAATCTAAAAGCATAATCCATCACATAAACAGAACCAAAGACAAACACCACATGATCATCTCAATAGATGCAGAGAAGACCTTCAGCAAAATTCAACAGCCCTTTATACTAAAAACTCTCAATAAACTAGGTATTGATGGAATGTATTTCAAAATAATAAAAGCTATTTATGACAAACTCACAGTCAATGTCATACTGAATGGGCAAAAACTGGAAGCGTTCCCTTTGAAAACTGGTACTAGACAAGGATGCCATGTCTCATCACTCCTATTCAACATAGTATTAGAAGTTCTGGCCAGAGCAATCAGACAAGAAAAAGAAATAAAGGATATGCACTTAGAAAAAGAGGAAGTCAAATTGTCTCTATTTGCAGATGACATGATTCTATATTTAGAAGACTCCATTGTCTCTGCCCAAAATCTCCTTAAGATGTTAAACAACCACTGTGGAAGACAGTGTGGCAATTCCTCAAGAATTTAGAACTAGAAATACCATTTGACCCAGCCAGTACATCACTGGGTATATACTTAAAGAATTATAAATCATTCTATTATAAAGACACACACACAGCTATGTTCATTGCATCACTGTTTAAAATAGCAAAGACTTGGGACCAACCCAAATGCCCATTGATGATAGACTGGATAAAGAGAATGTGGCACATATACATGATGGAATACTATGCAGCCATAAAAAATAATGAGTTCATGTCCTTTGCAGGGATGTTGATGAAGCCAGAAATCATCATTCTCAGCATACTGACACAAGAACAGAAAACCAAACACTGCATGTTCTCACTCATAAGTGGGTGTTGAACAATGAGAACACATGGACACAGGTAGGGGAACAGGACTCACAGGGGCCTGTTGGGGTTTGGGGAGTAAGGGGTGTGATTGCAGGGAGTGTGGGGATGGGGTAGGGATAAAATTAGGAGAAATACCTAATGTAGGTGAAGGGGGATGGATGCAGCAAACCACCATGGCATGTGTATATCTATGTAACAATCCTGCATGATCTGCACATGTACCCCAGAACTTAAAGTATGATAATAAAAAATAAAAATTTAAAATTTTGTTATAATAAATTTCTATCTTGTTCCTTCATTAAAAAAGAAGTATTAGGCAAACCAAAGCATCCAAATGAATTATTTTTAGGATGGATCCTACATTCTTCTATTAGTCTTCAGTCTGAAGATCATCTTGTTGACTATCATATCCAAAATAATTTTGACTGTGATTAGAATTGTGGATACTGAGAAGGTTTTCATAAGTATGGCCACAAAACTCATTCCCAACTCAATGGCTTTATAACGTACTTCAGAGTCATCTGTGGGATATTATGTAGTTGTCTCATAGTTTTCTCTCCTATTACCAAAACTGGGGGTGCACCAACTACATATGTGGCACTTTATTAACCTTGTGGGAATAGAAAAAAACAGAAATACATGTAGTGGCCCATGCCTGTCATCCCAGAGACTTGGGAGGCTAAATCGGGAGAGTGGCTGGAGATCAGGAGTTCCAAACCAGACTGGGCAAAACAGTGAGTGCCTCTTTTTACAAAAGTTAAAATACTTAGTCAGATCAGGTGGAGTTTACCGGTAGTCTCAGATACTCACAGCTGAGATTGGAGGATGTCTTGTGCCCAGGAGCTTAATGCTATCGTGGGCATGATCCTGCTACTGCACTCCAGCCTTGGTGACACAGCAAGTCTCCATCTCTGAAGAAACAAAGATTGGAGTGATAATCTAATAGGGGACACAAATGTGCACACACCTAATACAGGAGTAAGCAAGATGTTAGTCCTACAAAGTACATAAAATACTGGTAATCATTGGAAGATGTATTACCATAAAAAGGGGGGATCAATAATGCATGTCTTCTTTTAATTTCTCTATTTTATATCTTTCTTTAGATTTTCGCTTTGACTGATTTAACTGATATTTGTAAGAAATGTAATGTGAATGATTCTTCTGAAATCATTATAAAGTGTTTAATATTGTCCCTCAACCCTTAAGCTTTTTGCTTCTTCTGGTAGAGTCTAATTTAATCGTAACATTTTCATCTAAGATGGCAATACCATTGTGGGACATCGCTCTAAACCTAGATAGATTTAATGATGTTCTTTTCTCCATTCCAATAGCAATTTGTAAATATGCCTATTTGTTACAGAAAAGCGAGTATCAATCCAGACCTCAAGAAAGGGTTCTTGGATCTTATGCAAGAAACAATTCAGGATGAGTCCACAGTGTAAAGCAAAAATAATTTTATTAAGAAAGTAAAGGAATAAAAAGAATGGCTACGCCATAAACAGAGCAGCCCCTAGGGCTGCTGGCTGCCCACTTTATGGTTGTTTTTTGATTATATGCTCAACAAGGGGTGGATTATTTATGCCTACCCTTTCTAGACCCTTTCTAGACCATATAGGATAACTTCCTGACATTGCCGTGGCATTTGTAAACTGTGTTGGTGCTGGTGGGAGTGTAACAGTGAGAACAACAGAGATCACTCATTGCCTTCTTAGTTTTGTTGGGTTTTAGCTGGCTTCTTTACTGCAAACTGTTTAATCAGCAAGGTCTTTATTCCCTGTGTCTTGTGCTGCCCTCCTATCTTATTCTGTGACTTAGAATGTTTTAACCATCTGGGAATGCAGCAGTGTAGGTCTCAGCCTCATTTTACCCAGCTCTTATTCAGGGTGGAGTTGCTCTGGTTCACATGCCTCTGACTTATTTAGTAGTGAAGTAGTGTTATTAAACCAGAATGAGAAACACGTGGGACAGTGTCTTCTTGAGAACTGTGTCCTCAATGCTTAGGATAGTTAATATCTGTGGGATAAACAAATGAACAAATACATTGGCAAAAACAACCAGGTTGAGAGATTAAAGTATTCTGTGGTTGCTATTTTTCTAACCTTTGTTTTTTGTTGAGATAAATTAGTTGGTGATACATTTGATGAGATATTTTAAAAGAAAATAGCTATGACAATACTTCTACATTTACATACCATGTTTTGTCCATCAGATAAATCAGTCTAGCATATTGTAGAAATGACAGTCTTTTTATGTGAAACATATTTTATGTGTATTTATTTTAGTTTTTAAAGATTTTCATTAGAGATTATGGTCTATAAAAATATTGTGTAAAATTATGTGTAAGTGGACTTCAATGAAAATGGTTATATAAGGAGCATCAATAATTGTATTCTCCATAAAATGCATGAGAACATTGGCAGGAAGTTGTCAGAATTAGCTTTCAGAACACTGGAAATTAAAAATAGGACAGCAGCAATTCAGAGTGTGCATCCAAGAAAAAAGCTGAATCTCAGTTCAATGAATGTGTTTTGTGGCACTTTGGCTTTCTATTTCCACCCACCTCTTTCCAGCTCCAGAGTTGCCTTGCAAACTATGAGATCACAATTACTTTGATAGCCAAATGAAGACGCAAAACTGTGCTGTGGCTTCTTCAAACCCTCATTCCCAGATAACTGACATTATTGAACTGTTGTGGTAGTTTCCTGGAAGACCTCACTTGCGAGGCAATCTTTTGTAAATTTTTATGTCCAGATGTACATGTGCAAATTTTTTATGTAGGTAAAATGCATGTCACAGGGATTTGGTATACAGATTTTTGTCACTCAGGTAATAAGCACAGTACCCAATAGATACTTTTTAAATCCTTTCCCTCCTCCCACCTTTCTACCCTCAAGTAGAAACCAGTGTTTGTTGTTTCCCTCTTTGAGTCCATGTGTTCTCATCATTTAGCTCCGACTTACAGGTGTGAACATGCAGTTTCTAGTTTTCTGTTTCTGCATTTGTTTGCTTAGGTAGAATAATGGCCTCCAGCTCCATCAATGTTACTGCAAAGGACATTATCTGGTTCCTTTTATGGCTGCATAATATTCCATGACATATATGTACCACATTTCTGGTCTACCACTGATGGGCATTTAGGTTGATTCCATGTTTTTGCTATTGTGAATACTGCCAAAATGAACATATGCATTATATATCTTCATGGCAGAATGATTCATATTCCTTTGGTTATATACTCAATAATGGGATTACTGGGTCAAATGGTAATCCTGTTTTAAGTTATTTGAGGAGCTACCACACTACTTTTCACAATGGTTGAATGAATCTACATCTCAACCAGCAGTACTTAAGTGTTCCCTTTATTCCATAAGGTTGTTTTTAATTGACTTGAAAAAGAGTTAGCTCAGTGTAAAAATCCTTTTCCATGGAGACTTTTGTCTAAAACAATCACCAGCCATTGTTAAATACTATAACTGCCTGAAACAGTGAGAAGTAGTTGGCACAAAAAGGCTAACTGAAAAAGGGAAAAGTAGATAATTGAGTAGTCAATACAAGGCCTTGAAAAGCTCTGGTACATTCCTGATAATCTGAAAGGGCACTTACCTGTGTAGGACTACAGGTTTTGACCCTTACGTATGCTCAGGCAAGATGAGAGAAAGCTCTAAGTTCTCAGCTGTACTTGATCTTAAGGCTGTACAAGCTGAAAGTTAAAGCTAAAGCAAAATTGGTAACTGTAGGTCCAATTGTTAATGCATGTCCTAACATGCATGGTGAGTCCCCAGTGAAAGATTAGGAAATATATTTGTCCCAGGTATTTAAATAAATATCTGTTCAGTCACAAACTGAACATTAAGGTAACTGAGCAGAGATGTCAGTGCCCACAAGCAATAGAGAATAGGTACTTTACAAAAATAATTCAGAAAAGTCATTGCACAAACATAAAACAACCACAAACAGAAACCGAAAATTCTAAGAATAGGAGATAGTCTTATTTTCAAAATTGCCTAATTATGTTTTTTGAAATATCTTGTATTCAACCAAAAATCATGAGATATGCAAAAGAACAAAAGTGAGTGGCCATTATATGGGGATAGAGGTGGGAGAGTCAAAAAGAAATGATAACTGAGAAAACCCTGATTTTGGACTTAGTAAGAAAAGATTTTATTTATTTATTTATTTAGAAACAGAGTCTTGTTTTGTTACCTAGGCTGGAGAGCAGTGGCTCAGTCTCAGCTCACTACAACCTCTGCTTCCCAGGTTCAAATGATTCTTGTGGTTAAAGCAATTCTCCTGCCTCAGCCTTCCGAGTAGCTGGGATTATAAGTGCCTACCACACCTGGCTAATTTTTGTATTTTTAGTAGGGATGGGGTTTCACCATATTGGCCAGGCTGATCTGGAACTCCTGACCTCAAGTGATCCACCTACCTCAGCCTCCCAAAGTGCTGGGATGACAGGTGTGAGCCACCATTCCTGGCTTGAGAAAAGATTTTAAATCAGATATTTTAAATACCGTTAAAAATGAAGGAAAATTATGTCTAAAGAGCTAAAGAAAAGTATAAAAGCTATGTCTTACCAAAGAGAAAATATCAACAAGGGGAATTTTCTTTAAAAGAACCAAATAGAATTTCTAGCGTTGACATGAACAAGAGCTGAAATGGGAAACTCACTTTAAAATTAAGATTTGAGCAATCAGAAGGAAAATACCTTGAAGAAAACTATCTTGATTTTGTCTTAGAAACAGAAAAAAATGAAGAAAAATATTAATAAAGCCTCAGATGCCTTTATGACATACTCAACAGTACCTACATGCACTTGCATATGTACTCCCAACTTAAGAATAGCTTAAAGATGTGAAAGGAAAGTAAAAACTCAGGACCCCAATTCACTATGCCAAAAAAAAAATGTATATATATTAAGCTGAAAGTTCAGTCATGCAACAAACTGCTTTTCCTTTTGTTCCTAAGAAGACAGCTACAGATAAAAGGCTAAAAATCTCCACAGGGAGCTACTCTACGTCCAACTTGTTATGTAAAGTGCTGATTTACTGCGCAGGAGAAGAATACATAATTATTTCCCAATCTGCTCCTTTTCTCTTTAAACATGTGAATTACCATAACTTCTCTATTTCCCCTCTGGCCTATTTTTCCCCTTTAAATATGGAAGTCCTCAAAATTATCTTTGGAGAAAGGCACAGACCACAGGCTGTTTCTGTGATTCCATTTCTTTCTTTCTAGCACATCCTTAACCTTGGCAAAATACACTTTTAAATTCATTGAGAACTGTCTCAGACACTTTTTGGTTTACAAGAAGAAGAGAGAAAGAAAGGGCCAGAAAGGATATTTAGGGGGAAAATAGTTAAAAAAATCCCTTATCGGAGGAAAAAAAACCTTTAACATACACATACACAATGTATAACAAAATCTAAGTAGGATAGACTCTAAGAGATCTACATCTAGGCATAACATATTCAGTCATAAGACAAAGACAGATAGAACACTTTGAAATCAGTAAGAAGAAATGACTCATCATGCACAAAGTGTTCTCTCTAGGACTAAGACCGACTTTGTATCATAAGCCAAGGGGGCCAGAGGATTAGGATAACACACTCAAACTCCTAAAAAAACAACAAAACAAAACAAGAACAACAAAAATACTAGTAGACTGCTTCCCTATAAAAGATACTAAGATGAGTTCTTTAGACATAAATGAAATGATACTAGAGAGTAACTCAAATCTACAAGAAAGAATAAAAAGCACCATTGAAGAATTACATAGAAACATGTAAAGGATAGCACAAATGTATTTTTATTCATATCTATCTTCTTTCTGAATTAAAAGACAGCTGCCTAAGACAATTGTTATAAATCTGTGTTAATAAGATGCAATGCAAAAATATCGTTTGTATGACATTAGAATAAAGAAAGGAAGATAAAGATAGAGGAAAAAAGTTTATATACTACTGTCATTATTATTAATCCAAGATAGAGTTTTTTAAGTTAACATGATAATGAGGAGCCATAGGACAAGCACTGAGAAAATAATTTTAAAATATATAATAAATGACATGGCAAGAGAACTGAAATGTGATAATACAGAATACCTGTACAACATAAGAGAAGGCAGTAATGAAGGAAAAAATATGGAGAAAGAAAAACAGAAATTATTCAATATATGTAAAAACAAATAGCTGAATGGCAGACATACGTCTCAAACTGTCAGGAGTTACACTAAATGCAAATGAATCAAATATTATAATTATTCATGTAAAAGGCAGAAATTGCCAGAATGAAAAGAGATATTACTATGTATTGCTACAACACACATACTTTAAGTTGAATGATATAAATAGGTTTAAAGAAAATGGACAGAAACAGATATCCCAGGGAAACAAACAATAACATAAAGAAAACTGAGGTAGTGATACAAATAAAAAACATAATATACTTTTAAAAGTTATGGGATGCTTTATAAATTTGTGTGTCATCACTGCACTGAGAAAATGTTAATCTGTATATAGTTCTAACAAAAAGTACTTTAAGACCATAAAGTTATTGCTAATGACAAAACTATATTCTATAATAATAAAATGATTAATCAAACAAGAAGGTCTAAATGTACCTAACAACAGAGCTATAAATATATGATATAAAATTGATATAATTGAAGGGGGAATTAGACATTGTAGTAGTAACAGTTGGAGATTTTAATAACCAACTTTCAATTCCAAAGAGCATAATTAGGCATAAGGTAAGCAATCAAATGTAATACTTGACTTACAATGTAAACCAACCAGAATGAGCAGATACCTCATATAAAATTATCCATCCAACAAAACAGAAATCAAATTCTTCTCAAGTAAACATGGAACATTCTTCCAGATAGATCATAAATTAATTCATAAGATTAGCTTCAATACATTTAAAGAATTTAAATCATGCAGAATATGTGTTCTAATACAATGGAATGAAATTAGAAACAAATTAACAAAATAAAGGTTTGGAAATTTATAAATGTATGGAACTCAAGTCTCATCTTTCTAAATAATCAATGGGTCAAAGAATGAGTCACAAGACAAACCAGAAAGTACTTCAAAATGAATTTTTAAAAAGATCAGTGTATAACAAAACTTCTGAAATGAAGCTAAACAATGATTAGAGAAAAATGTATGTCTGCAAATACCTGTATTGGAAAAGAAGAGAGATAACAAATTACTAACTTAATCTTCCTTCTTAAGGGAATAGAAAAAGAATATCAAAATAAAGCTTAACCAAGTATAAATAAACAATAAAAATTTGAATGAAAATAAGTGAGAGGGGATAGAAAAACTATAAAGAACAACAAACCAAACATTGGATCTTTGAAATAAATTAACACAATTGACATACCTTTAGCTAGCATAATCAAGAAAATGAGAGGATACTCAAATTACTAAAATCAGAATTAAAAAGGGAACAATACTACCAACTTTATATTAAAAAGACCAGGGATTACTATATACAACTGTGTGCAAGACAATTGGCTAAATAAGAGAAAGATTACAAATTCTCAGAAAGATACAGACTGCCAAAACCTACTCAAAAGAAACAGAAAATGAATAAATATATAACAAGTCAAGGGATTGAAATAATATTTAAAAAAATCTATACAGAAAATTTAGGATAAGATGTCTTTACTGGTAAATTCTACCAATTTTTAAAAAATTAATACCAATTTTTTGCAAGGTCTTCCAAAAGTATATTAGAAGTGAGCCCTTCTCAGCTTATTCTGGAGACTAGAACTGCCCTAATACCAAAACTAGACAAGAACATCACAAGAAAAAATATCACAACATATCCCTTTTGAGTATAAGCATGAAAAATTCTTACCAAAATACTGATAAATCATGTCCAGCAATATCTTAAAAGAATTACACCAGGTAGGACAAAGTGGAACCAAATGCAGTCTATCAAAGGAATCCAGATTAGTTCAACATACAAAAAAAAATATGTCATACAATAAAAATAATAATTAAAAAACATATTATGATCCCATAATCACAGAAAAAGCCTTTGAAAAAAAATCCTAAAATATTTCATGATAGCAGACTATTTCCTGAACCTGGTAAAACTGGCCCAAGAATACGCCACAGCTAAAGTCATACTCAATGGTGAAAGATTAAATTTTTTTTTTCTAAGATTATTAACAAGATGAAGATTTTCAGTCTCACTACTTGTATTCAACACTGTGCTGGAGATTATAGCCTTGGCAATTATGCAAGAAAAAGGAACAAAAGACATCCAGATTGCAAGATAAGAAGTAAAACTATTTCCATTTGAATATTACATGAGCTTGCAAATAGAAAATCCTAAATTATGTATCAAAAAATCTCTTGTGCTACAAACAAGTTAGGCAAGTTTGCAGGATTCCAGATCAATACATAAGAATTAATTGTAGTTTTGTTTTACTTTAGCAATGAATAATCTGTAAATGAACTTGATACCATTTAAAATAGTATCTAAATCATAAAATATTTGAGAATAAAGTTTAATGATAGGAGTGTAAACTTGCACACTTAATACCACAAACATTATTGAGAGAAATTAAATACAAAAACCTGGGCAATACCATTCAGGACATAGGTATAGGCAAGCACTTCATTACTGAAACACCAAAAGCAATGACAACAAAAGCCAAAGTAGACAAATGGGATCTAATTAAACTTAACAGCTTCTGCACAGCAAAAGAAGCTAACATTAGAATGAACCAGCAATCAATGGAATGGGGAAAAAAAAAATTGCTGTCTACCCATCTGACAAAGGGCTAATAACCAGAATCTACAAAGAACTTAAACAAATTTACAGGAAAAAAAAAAACAAAAAAAAAAAACAAAAAAAAAACAAAAAACAATGCCACCAAAAAGTGAGCAAAGAATATGAACAGATGCTTCTCAAAAGAAGACATTTATGCAGCCAACAAACATATGAAAAAGAGCTCATCATCACTGGTCATTAGAGAAATGCAAATCAAAACCATATTGAGATACCATCTCATGTCAGTGAGAATGGCGATCATTAAAAAATCTGAGCCGGGCGCGGTGGCTCAAGCCTGTAATCCCAGCACTTTGGGAGGCCGAGGCGGGTGGATCACCATGTCAAGAGATCGAGACCATCCTGGTCAACATGGTGAAACCCCGTCTCTACTAAAAATATAAAAAATTAGCTGGGCATGGTGGCGCGTGCCTGTAATCCCAGGTACTCAGGAGGCTGAGGCAGGAGAATTGCCTGAACCCAGGAGGCGGAGGTTGCGGTGAGCCGAGATCGCGCCATTGCACTCCAGCCTGGGTAACAAGAGCGAAACTCCGTCTCAAAAAAAAAAAAAAAAAATCTGGAGACACAGATGCTGGAGAGGATGTGGAAAAACAGGAATGCTTTACACAGTTGATGGGAGTGTAAATTAGTTCAACCATTGTGTAAGACGGTGTGGTAATTCCTTAAGAATCTAGAACTAGAAATGCCATTTGACCCAGCAAGCACATTACTGGGTATATACCCAAAGGATTATAAAACATTCAATTATAAAGACACGTACACATATATGTTTATTGAGACCTTGTTTACAACAATAAAGACTTGGAACCAACCCAAATACCCATCAATGATAGACTGGATAAAGAAAATGTGGCACATATACACCACAGAATGCTATGCAGTCAGAAAAAAATGATGAGTTCATGACCTTTACAGGGATGTGGATGGAGCTGGAAATCATCATTCTCGGCATACTGACACAGGAACAGAAAACCAAACACTGCATGTTCTCACTCGTAAGTGGGTGTCGAACAAAGAGAACACATAGACACAGGGAGGGAAACATCACAAACTGGGGCTTGTCTGGGGGTTGAGGTGCTAGAGGAGGGATAGCAGCAAGTGGAGGAATTGGGGAGGGCTAACCTTAGGAGAAATGCCTCATGTAGATGACAAGGGAGTGGATGCATTAAACCACCATGCCAAACCTGCATGTTCTGCACATGTATCCCAGAACTTAAAGTACAATAATAATAATAATAATAAAATACTAAAATAAATAGAATGACTTCCCATGTTCTTAGATTGGAAGACTATATTCTGAAGATTGAAACATTCACCAACTAGATCTACAGTTTCAACATATTCCCTATCTAAATTCCATATACTTCTTTTCCTTTGCTGATGTTGTCAAGCTGATCTTAAAATTTACATAGAAATGTCAGAGACCAGAGCGGCCAAAACAATCTTGAAAAAGTAGACAAAGTTGGAGGATTCACACTTCTTGGTATCATATCTGAAACGCCACAGTATTCAAGACAGTGTTAGTGGTATGAAGTTTAATGTGTAGATTGAAAGAATACAATTAAGACTACATAAATAATCTTATATTACCATGGTTAAATGATTTTCACCAAGGATGCCAAGAAAATAAAATGAAGAAAGAATACATATATATACATATATATGTATAATATATAGATAAATTTATACATATAATTATATATATATAATTTTTAAAATATACAAATGGTACTGGAACAACTGGATCTCTCTCTCTCTCTCTCTCTCTCTCTCTCTCTAATTTATACCCCTACTTCACACCATATAAAATAATTCAAATAGATTAAAGACCTAAATGTAAGGGTGAAAAATATAAAGCATTTAGAAGGAAACATAGGAGTAAATCATGTGACTTAGGTTTATGCAATTGTTTCTTACATAAGTACCCAAACCACAAGGGACCCAAGAAAAAAAAACATAAATTGATCTTTATCAAAAATTTATCATTTTTATCTCGAAAATATAACAAAGTGAGAAAAATAATTGCAAATTATATACTTGATAAGGAATTTGTGCCCCAAATATGAAAAACATATTATCATAATTCAATCATAAAGTGTTAAATTATTTAATTAAACAATGTGTAAAGGTTTTGAATAGATACTTCTCCCAAGAATATATAAAAGTAGCCAATAAGTACATATTTCTATCAAACTACCAATGACACTATTCACAAAATTAGAAAAAGAAATTTAAATTCATATGGAACCGAAAAAAGCCTGAGGAGCCAAGGTAATCCAAAGCAAAAGAACAGAGATGTATGCATCACATTGCCTGACTTCAAACAACACTATAGGACGACAGTAACCAAACCATATAGTCCTGGCACAAAAAGACAGATAAACCAAGAGAAAAAAAAATAGAAAGGCCAAAAATCAAGCCACACACCTACAATCATCTTATCTTTGACAAAGCTGACAAAACAAGCAATGGGGAAAGGACGTCAATAAACGGTGTTGAAATAACCAGTTAGCCATATGCAGTTGATTGAAACTGGACTTTATCCTTACACCACGTACAAAAATCCACTCAAGATGGATTGAAGACTTAAACACATAACACAAAACCAGGAAAACCCTGAAGAAAACCTAGGCAATATTATTCTAGACATAGGAACTGGCAAAGATTTTATGACAACGATTCCAAAGCAATAACAACAAAATCAAAAATTGACAGATAGGCTGTAATTAACCTTAAGAATGTCTGTACCACAAAAGAAACTAACAGAGTGAACAGACAGCCAACAAAATGGGAGAAAATGTTTGCAAACTATGCATAAAACAAAAGTTTAATATCCAGCATCTATAAAGAACTAAACAAATTTATAAGAAAAAAAATACAACCTCATACAAAAGACACTTTCGAAAAGAAGACATATGTGTGGTCAATAAGCCTATGAAAAGAAATTGAACATCGCTGATCATTTTGAACCAACTTCAAAACCACAATGAGATGCCATCTCACACCAGTTAGAATAGCTAGTATTAAAAAGGCAATAAACCGAAATGTTAGTGAGCTGGCAGAGAAATTACATACTTTCACTGTTGGTGAAACTAATTAGTTCAACCATTGTATAAAATAGCTGACAATTTCTCAAAGAGCTAAAAACAGAACTACCATTGATACAGCAATCCCATTACTGGGTATAAACCCAAAAGAATATAAATTGTTCTACCAAAAAGACATATGCACAGGTATGCTCATCTTAGTGCTATTCACAAGAACAAAGACAGGGAGAAAATCTAAATGCCCATCAATGGTAGTGTAGATTTTAAAAAAATGTGGTACATATATACCATGGAATATTATGCAGGTATAAAAAAGAATGAGAGCATGTCCTTTGCAGCAACATAGATGGAGCCAGAGTCTTTTTCTTAAGCAAACTAATGCAAGAACAGAAAACCAAATACTACATGTTCTCTCTTGTAAGTGGGAGCTAATCAACGAGAACACATGGACACTTGAATGTGGAAGTTGGGAAGAGAGAGAGAATCAGAATAATGCCAATCAGTTATTATTTTTCTTACTTAGGTGATGAAATAATCTGTACACCAAAACCCCCATGATGTGCACTCTATCTATATTACAAACCTGCACATGTACTCCTGAACCAAAAATAAACATTAAAAAATTGCTTAGCATCATTAGACACACAGAAATTCAAAACCACAATGAGATACTATTTCATACTACCATGGCTATAATAATAATAATAATATCTTAGTGAAGATGCAAAGAAATTTGAATTTCACAAACTGCTGATTGGAATTTCAAATTATTCAGCCACTTTGGAAAACAGTTTTGTAGTTCTCCAATATATTAAATATATAGCCACCATATGACCAACCATTTCACTTTTGGAAATATACTCTAGAGGAACGAACATATACATCCACACATAAACATACACTTTTTTCATGGCAATATTATTCAAACAAAATAGTTAAAATGTAAAAACAATCCAAATGTCTATTATCTGAAGAAGAGAAAAGCAAAATATCATTATATCTATAAAATGGAATATTATTGGGCAATAAAAAGAAATGAAGTACTGACTTATGGTAATTCATATAAGTGAACCTTGAAAACATTACTATAACTTGAAGAAAAACAACACATAAAGCAACATATGATTCCATTTACATAAAACGTTTAGAAGAGAAAAATCCATAGATAGAGGTCAGTAGTTGACATTGGCTGTGGGAAGAGGAGAATGGAATGCAATACTAATGGATGTGGGATGTCTATTTGCTATTTAAAAAATATTCTGGAATTAATTAATGTTGATAATTGTACAACAGTATGAGCTTAATAAAAACACTGAGTTGTCCAAATTTAAAAGATGACTATCACTTTAAAAAAATGAAGTATATCTCATTTTTTAAAAATGCCTGAAGCACATAATGCTGAGTAACTGAGCTCAAAAACAAAAGTTTCCTGGAGGCACATATATGAAATATACAAGATGCAAACAGATACTAGAAATCCAGAGAAAATTGCTAATATTGGGATGAATGTGTTTTTAACTAGTATTTAATTTTCACAGTAATAAACAGTGGACACTTTTTAATATACTGGGACACCTTTTGAGTGCTTTACATGCATGTTTCCATCTAATCTTCATAAAAATCTTTAATGATTCATAAAATTTTAAATTTTACAAATGAAAACTCCAAAGCTTTAGTGATTAAGACATTAGTCCAAAATCTCTCCATTAGCATGTATCCGGATTTGAATCAAAGATCACTAGCTCCATAGCCCGTAGTATTGAAGTATCATCATTCTGAAGTTTATTCCGAAGTAAACCTTTTATTAAATGATGATTGATTGATTATATCATCCATTTAATGAACTTCTTTTTTGAGAATTTTCTACCCTAAGTTACTTTTAAAAGTGGGCTATACAAAGTGAATTATCAGGAAAAGAAAAGCAGTGCTATCATGGAGATTGCATAAGGATGTGTAAACAACCAACAAACAAATTAATTAATTAGGATGAAGACTCAGCTCCAATAAAATGCAGACACATGCTTAAGAGAGATGGTCTGTAAGTCAAGACCTGAATGAGGGAACAAACATTTCTGCAGAAACCTGAGGGAGAACATGTCAGGCTCTGGCATCAGCTAGCGAAGATGCCTGAAGGCAGGAGTGTGTTGCCTCCAGAAAGCAAGCAAGCGTTGCGAGAAAATTAATGATGGAGGTAGAGTATGGGATATGAGGTCTGAGAGCCAAATCCTAAAAGATGTTTAGACCGGAGTGTGGGCTGAGAGGAGGAAGAGAATGGCAGTTAGCATGATAGCAATGTTGCCAATGGTGATGATGATACCTCTACCAGAAAAAAAAAAAAAAAGGTAAAAAATCAATGTGTGTACCTCATATGTGCCAATATTTTGCTAAGTATTTTGCATGCAGGATTCTTAGTTATCATTCTCAAGTAGCATTTAAGGACAATGTCTTCCCCATTTTATGTAAGAGAAGCTGTGGCTCAGAGATAGTAGCTAACTAGCCCAAGATCAAACAGCTACATGAGAGGTAGAGAAACTGTTGAAATCTATGGGACTGCAAAAGCCTGGTCCTTAACCGTAATTGCTAGCTCCAGCTGCCTCTCAAAGAAGAAATTCTGTGGTAGAACAGTATGCGTCTTTGTCATTCAACAATATTTTTAGTTGAATGAATTAGGGAGAAGGTTATTTTTGTACACCAAATATTTCTTCAGTGTGTTTGACTCTCACTGTGATTCTACTTTCACTTCAAGATTTCATGTTCATTATTTATATCTGTGAAGTTCTAAGAATACCAATGTCGTGATTTCACAAAGAACCCCCACCTTTCGAGTTGTCATTCTAGGTCAACACTCTTGAGGATATTTTAAGTGTACACCTTATGTTCTAGGGACAAAATATCCCAATCTCACTGAGAAAGCCAGCCTGCATGACTAAAAGGCTGGGGCAGGATTAGACTGTCAGTTATTAAGCAGGTTGTTCTAAATAAGCAGGCAAGATCTTGTTACTTTGACAGGCAGTTATAGAAAAATGCTGGCATCCCCAGGAGCACAAAATGAAATGTCAAAGAGTCCAATGATGTGTCATTGTCCATGAAAAGCCGTCAGCAACTGTTGGGGTAAACATCAAATTTACATTTACTCCACCAAACAGTAAACAGTATTGACAAGTGGTGTGTGTGTGTGTATGTGTGTGTGTGTGTGTTTTCTGTCCCTTGGGAGGATTTTAAGAAAGACAAATGATACCCTATTTGTGGTTGTTTCTTAAAGGATTCAAATATAGGTCTGAATGGCAAAGGAATCACTGCAGAGCTTCTGGGAAAGAAAACCTTGCCCTTTCACAAAAAACACGTCCCATCTAGCAGCGACTGTGAAGAAGTGAGAACAAGAGCAATTCTTATTATCCTTGTCCCTAGACAAAGTTTGATCGTGCTAATTATTGCTAGAAAACTGAGGCCCAGGACAAGGGTACTTGCTCCAGCCCTCATAGCATAAGCAGGATTTTAAACATAGCAACCTGCTTCTCTTAACACGAGGAAGTCACCAGGAACAGTTCTCTCTGAGAGGAAAATATTACTCTAGCCATCCTAGTTGACCAAAGTGAATATCGTGTCCAATGAAAATGTTCTCAATATTTTAACACAAAATTACTGATTCCTTTCTTTAAACAAACAAAAAGCTCCCTATTCACAGTGCTTTTAAATACGTTATTTTAAACATTCATCTAATCGTATGAAATCAGTGAAAGTATTTTACTCTGTATCCCATTCTCATTCCCACCTTAATACTTCTGTATATACAGTGGAAATTCATTGGCTTCTAATTTATATCCTATGTCTCTAACCTAGAAAGTAGTAAATCAGTAAATGGTTGAAAAAATTAATAACCCAAGTCGGAAATAATCTAGCAAATGATACTTTGGAAAGTTTAGCCATCCTTCACAATAGAGTTATGGCTTAGACACATTTTTTAATTACTTGAGATAAAACTGTTCAACCTTTCACTTGCCCTCAGGGAAAAGACCAATTTACCATCATCCGTCTTCCAGGTAAGTTCAAAAGTATGTTTCAGGTGTTGTGATTTATGGTAAAGTTTTCAGCATAATAAGAAATAATTACCTCTTGCACAGATTTTAAAATTTAATTGTGAAATCTTAAAAGACAGGTAGACATTATCCAGTCATATTTTTCCTCTGTTGAGCAGGTTCATATATTTTTTCTTGCAGATACTGCAGTTTATCTGCAGATGTCCACATGTCTGTGAAGTGACCAGACAAGAAATTTCAGGAGGGTCTTGGCCTGAGCCAGTCAGTATGCTGGTGGATTAGCTTTTAATTGCTTATCTGATGGGCCAGAGTATAGGAGGGACACTAAATGAGCAGCCCAAGTCTGAGCCTTGAAATGAAATCATTTTGTGCCCAGGGAAAAGTTTAAGAAAACAGAGTTTGTCTCTTTCCTGTTAACATAAGCTCTAGCTGCATTCTCATCTTTTGATGGCCTCAAGCTTCCTGGTGACATCTGGTCCATCAACCTTCTTCAGTCCTACTGAGGGCCTAATAGGCTATTGATTGGAAGGTTAGCAGAGCTGGAGTGGTAATAACATCAGATAAAAACATGAAGCCAGTATCTATACATTCCAATCATACATTCTGACATACACTCAAAGCTCCTAAAATTCAGATCCAGCTAACATGTAATGCGAATTAATTCTGTTCCAGGCATCATGCTAGGCTACTTACATAGTTTATTAAATCATTTTCTGTAAGGAAAATAATGTTTTAGTTACATATGTAGAAATTGGGGCTCAGAGAAATTAAGAACTAAAAAGAGAGTACCAGTCAGTTTTCCAGACACTTATTCTACTAGTTTTTCTTACTCTATTAGGGCCAAAGATAATTAGTACCAGTTGTATCTATGATCTTAGTGTTGATAATAATGACATTTTAAAGTTTATTATCATATGCAAAAGGTGATTTTTTTCCACAAATCAATAGACTTCAAAATATGAAATCATGGATGTGCAGGAGAAACTGCAAAATGGAGTATGACCAAGATGCCCAATTGTGATCCTCGGTATTGCATTTCACAAACAGTCCTCAAATCCTTTTGGACCTATTATTTTGCATTTCCACAAACCAAAGTCATCTTGATTAGACTACTTTGATAGACTTCTAAACAGGCTCCCCATGTCTGCTATTCTGTCCATTCAGTTTTATTAGCTGTTTCCTAGCTAATGAAAAGTTGTTAAAAATTCCATTCCAATAATTTATTTGCTTTTAAAATGAATCAATAAATTGTTGCTATGTCTTCAAACTTTTTTTCTTATTTCCTAACCTCACTTGAGGTTAGAACTCAAATGTATACCCTGGGTTCTACAACTCAGTGTGTACCCTGAGAACCCACAAATGTGTACCCTGTTATTCCATATCTAATAGGCACCTCGAAAAATATATGTCCAAAGCAGAATTCTTGACAGTTGTTTCAGTCACTTAGTGCTCCATAACAAACCATCCCAAAGGTCAGTGGCTTAAAACAATCACATCTATTTTGCACACAAATCTGCAATCTGGACACAGCTTAGCACATACAGCTTGTCTCTCTATTCTACTAGTTGACAGCTTAACAGACTCAAAATCATCTGAAGTCTTACATACATATAGAGTGGCTTATGGTGGCTGTGGACTGGGACACTAGCTGGGGCTGTCATCCAGGATACCTGCAATTGATCTTTCCATGGGGAAAAGGTATGGACTTCCTCAGTGCATGGTAGCTGATTTCTAAGGCTGAGGAGTCTCACAAAACAGAAAACCAAGTGGCAACTACAGTCTCTTTTATGCTTTAGCCTTCAAAGTCAATTGTTCTATTTGTTGAAGCAACCATAAAGGCCTGAACAATTTTAAAGTGAGTAGAACAAAGTACACTTTTTGAAGGGAGACAGTGGCAACATTCTAGAAGAACATGAAATACTGGAAATATTGCTATAGGTCTCTCAGTGGACAAAGCTAAGGCACATGAATGCATGTATCTGTATCTGTATGTGTGTGTGTGTGCATGTGTGTGTGTGTGTGTGTGTGATAGATGGATGCCTATTTAGATTTTTGAGATGCCTACACACATGCCCCATGCCACACAAAAACTTACAAATACACTAATGTTTATTTTCTATCTTCATTATTGAAATAAATAAATCCATGAGTTTATGAAATATTTTCAATGCACTGATTCCTTTCCAATGTCACAGGGCTTATTCTACTTTTCTCTCTTTCCATATCTGTAACTTTCTTTTCTGATGATAAAGCCTCCCTCTTTCTTAATATATTTGATTATTTTCTTTCATTGCCACTGCTACTACCTTGTCTTCATAGACACATAATTTAATATGCTCAGTGTCTCCTACTTTGCTCAGTGTGGCCTATTTACAGAAAACCTCCCCCTGAATAGTCTGCATTCTGTGTGCCTACCTGCCCTTTTCAACTCAGTTTTCATACAAGTTGACTCTGGCTAGGGCTCTCTTCGTTCTCACTCTGTTGGGGCTCTTGATGTCCAAACCCAAACACGTGAAAGAGAATATCTGGACAGGATGGACTGCCATGGAGAACCAGGGCATCCCTGTTTGTGGGCATCCCAACAGGCATCCCTGTTTGTGGATGGCTCAGCTTAGGGTTTCAGAACCCAAGCAGGGTGATGAAAGCATCTGTGTGGTAGAGTATCCACACCCACAGGGAGGAGTAGATGAGCACGTCCTTGAGCTGGTGCGCACATCCTCACGGATGCAGCTGCCCTTCTCACTCCACTGGGCTCACACCACACTTCTCACTCCCCACCCCCTCACCCACCAGGAGCATCTTTCCTCTCCCACTTGGGCTTCAGTGTACAGCAAGGACACTTCATGCTTAGTTAAGCTTTCCCAGTTAAGAAAAGTGTGACTTCAACTTAAAATCTGAGGCAGAACTGAATGGGATAACAGCTGGGGAGTGTCACCTAAGGACAACACTCACAGCCTGATGACAAGTTCTTTCCTGAAGAGGGATCTTAGAAGTGTATGTCTGTGTCTGCCATAGAGTAAGGACAAGGAGAAAGGTTTCCTATTAACTTTTGAAATGAACATAAATACATACTTTCTGAAAAATCCTGCAACCCACAAAAATTCAATATCAAGATTATTGTTTGTCAAACATCATTGTCTGTCAAAATCATCCTGGATGATTGTCAGAACTGTAGAGCTCTGTGATCACATCATAAATCTAGAATTCTGAGGCTGAGACTCAGAAACCTGCAGTTTTAACAAGCAACTCCCATCATTAAATGCATTTTGACTCTGCTTCAGAGTCCTAATTCACTGAAAATATTTTTTATAAGTCAATTTTTATCACTGTAGTGAGCTGACTGATCTTGCACTTCAGTCTGGCCCATAACTCTGGAAAGTGTTCCTTTGCTGAGTGCAACATCTTGTCCTTTTATTGTAAATCTATTTTGCTCTGGGGCACCCTTTTATAGGTCAATATCCCTGCCATGTTATTGAAAAATGTAGGTTGAAATATAAAGAGCAATTGTTTCCTGCAATGTCACCAAGCTGGGGCTACAGCAATGGGCATTCTTAGGTTGTGCATGTTATAGCATACCTTGGACATTAAAGTTACTCAGTTAAGATTGATGTTATGAATTTCATCTGTCCTGCCAACACAAAAGGCATGAGAAACATGTAAAAGAGGAACACAGGCTAAAAATAGTTGTTTCTGTTATTTGTTTAAGTGACAATTCAACCAGCTGATTTTAACTGTATTTCGTGTCTTCTAGCTTGCTGTGACTTAATCACCCCTTTGCTCTGTTTTTCTGGTTACCGTTGTATTTGATGTGAAATATATTTCCTTAACTTTGAGCCCAGAACTATTTCTCTTAATACAATTTGGTTATTTCCCTATCTATACACACAAATACACAGAATTGTTAAACTGTGCCTTTACTGCCTCTGAGAGCCCTTCAGGCAACTACTAAAACAGGAAAGTCCTCCTCTCCTAAGCAAATTGGCAGATTGTTAGTCTTTTTCATACAACCTTTTGCTCTAATTTTGCATTTCTATGTTTAAAACTCCAAATGTAGTGGCTTAAAATAACTATAATCATTTATTTTTGTCACTGGGAACTCAGCTCTGATTTTTTTTTTTTTTTAATCTTGCCCAAATGCCTACCCAAGGGATCTAGGGAGTCGTGTCTTACAATCCATAAATTCTCATTGGATGGGTTTCATTTAACCCCATATATGGTGACTAACTTTCCAAACTGACCCTGGCATAACATTACGAGACAAGGAAGAAAATAAAAATATTTTATATCAAAGCATGTTTCTTTGCCATAACTTGAAATGGTGCTGCAAAGCTGTCATATGTGGTGGAAAATGTGCATCTGTAAAGAATCTCTATTAACACATAGCTAAATCTTTTTCTTCCAAGCCCTCCCAATTTTAAAGAGATTAACTAAGAGTACAGCACCTTTTAAAAGTCTGAATAGGAAACATTTGCATTTTATTGTCTCTAAGCAGCAACTGTAAGACTTCAAAAGAACCTTGGTCTCCACAATCTTTTATTTTATTTTATTTTATTTTATCTTATCTTATCTTTTTTATTTTATTTTATTTTATTTTATTTTATTTTATTTTATTTTATTTTATTGAGATTGGGTCTGCTTTGTCACCCGGGCTGGAGAGCAGTGATGCAATCTCAACTCACTGCAACCTCCACGTCCTGGGCTCAAGTGACTCTCTTGCCTCAGGCTTCCGAGTTGCTGGGACTGCAGGCAAGTGCCACAATGCCCAGCCAATTTTTTCACATTTTTAGAGGAAACAGGTTTCACCATGTTCGCCAGGATGGTCTCAATCTCCTGACCTCATGATCCACCCACCTCAGCCTCCCAGAGTGCTAGGATTACAGGCATGAGCCACCACTGCCCCTGGCCCATAATATTTTATCTTAACCTGATTTTCTCTCTATTAATTCCAGGTCTTTAGACAAACTCAATCAACTGTCAACTAGAAAATGTTTTAATTTACCTATAACTGCAACCCCCACCAACTTTGAGTGGTTCCACCTTTCCAAACCAAATCAATGTATTTCTTAAATGTATTTGATTGATGTCTCATGCTTCCCTAAAATGTATAAAACCAAAATGCACCTTGACCACCTTGGGCACATGTTCTCAGGACTTCTTGAGGGCTTTGTCACTGGCCATGGTCACTCATATTTGATTCTGAATAAATTTCTTCAGATATTTTACAACATTTAACTCTTTTCATTGACATTATGTATTTGCAATTTTAGCAGGGGCTTGGAAAGAACAGCTGATATCTACTCCTTGCACCATTTGCTTGGCCAGCATGAGGCTAAGGACTATTCGGTGGCTTGGGGCTGAAATCACAGAGTGGTTCACCCATTCACATGCCTGGGGCTGATACAGCGAAGCCAGAATTGTTGTCCAGAACACTTGTGCTTATGGGTTCCTCAAAGCATGCAGCTGTGGTCTGAGAGTGGGCGTCTCAAAAAGAGGAAGTTGACACTTTCTTACAACATGAGCCCAGAAAGTGACCATTTCTATTGTATTCTATTGGTCAAGTAGTCACAGATCTCAAATTCAAAGGATGGGGAGTGACTAGTCAGGTAGGAGTTTTCTGTAAATAGGCAACCTTGAACAGACTAGGAGATGTTGAGCATTTAAATTATATATCAACGCATGCAAGGCAGTTGTAGTGGCAATGTGAAAAATTAATGGAACTCATATTTCAGTGGGAAGAATGTCAAAGGGTTTTGGAATCATTTTTTATATGTTGCCACAGCAAACAAAGCATACAATTAAGATTTGCAGCTATAAGTATTCTAACCCTACCCCTAATATAAGTCATTCCCAAAGAAGTTTATTCTAGGAAAGGAGTTCAAGTTTAGTGATGAGCAATGTGATGGTTAATATTGTGTCAATTTGATTGGATTGAAAGATATAAAGTATTGTTCCTGGGTATTTCTGTGAGGGTGTTGTTAAAGGAGATTAACATTTGAGTCCTTGGAATGGGAGAGGCAGACCCACCCTCAGTGTGGATGGGCATCATCTAATCAACTGTCAGCAGGGCTAGAATAAAGCATGCAGAAGGAGATTTAGGAAAATGACATGCTGAGTCTTCCAGCCTTCATCTTTCTCTTATGCTGGATGCTTTCTGCTCCCAAACATCACACTCCCAAGTTCTTCAGCTTTCAGACTCTGGGACTTAGACCAGTGATTTGCCAACGGCACTTGGGCCTTCAGCTACAGACCAAAGGCTGAGCTGTAGGCTTCCTTACTTTTGAGGTTTCGGGAGTTGGATTAGCTTCCTTGCTCCTGAGCTTGCCTTTGGCCTATTGTGGGACATCACCTTGTGATTGTATGAGTCAATACTTCTTAACAAACTCTGTCTCATGTACACATCTAGACTATTAGTACTATTCTTCTAGAGAACCATGACTAATATAAGCAATAAGTAGTACTTGAGAAGCAGTGACTTAGTGAGACAAAGAAAAGAAAGAAGAAGTGTACCTAATTGAATCATACAATGTTTTTATTTCAGGAATAATATCCAGCAGAAAGGAGAACTTTCATTTGGGATTTCTCTAGTGGTAGAGGGGAATAGTGATTATCACCCATTACAATTTATTAGACTTTACAAAACATGACCACAGACAATGTTCCACATGTTTCTAATAACATACACCAAAGAAATTGGAACTGCTGTTATTTATCACACTATATCAGGGTAATTCTTAAATTTGTGATTTAGAGAATATGTTCAATATTACAGAAAGAAAGTAGAAAGTTGAAATTAAAATCAATCTTTCCCCAAATCACATGCCAAGACAATTTTGGTCATATGTAATTTTGAATTACAAATTAAGGTAGATATGATATTATGTTGGCAAAATGCAGCAGGTGCATTATAGTAAGTCATTAAAAACCTTATGAATGCTAGTTAAAAACAAGGTAGAGCTATTATAACACCACTGCACTAGAGCCTGGACAACAGAGTGAGACTGTATCAGAAAAAAAAAAAAAGGCAGAGGGGCAAAGAAAGCTTAAAATACAAAAACGGGGGCTAGGGAACTTGATCATATTAAAGAGACTAATCTTGACAAGAGAAGACAGTTTCCCAACACGCAGTGTCCAAAGAGTCAGTCAAGATCACAAGTAATTTGCTTGGCATAGACTGTTGACAACATGTTCATTCTGTTTGAAAGGGTATAGAGCAGAAGTAGCATAGTTGACAAATTATGTTCCGAGACTGATACACATCAGCACAGGAATGCCACAAAATATGTCCATTCATAAAAGGACAACATCTTGGGAGGTGTTGGTATCGACATCCAATTCCATTGGCATGGAAAAGTGCATGGTATGGCAGGATAAAGAGTCAAATTCAAACTAATTGAGCTTCATAGTTGTTATCTGGTTCTCAAAGGACGTTTCATAGGAATCAGATAGGAAAGAAGGAAGTGATGAGTATTGCTAACATCCACATTATACTAGCTTTTGCTCACTCTCTGGGTTGCTACAAGATTTCTTCCAACTTCCTTAAATCCATCTAGTGTAGTTCCATTCTCATGAAAGTTGTATCTGATGGGGTTAAGAATATAGATAGGGCATTAAATTAAGCTAATGTCCTGGATCAGGATGGAGGAAGAACCGAGAAGTCTAATGTTCTGTTCCTGTTTTTGCAGTTTTCCTTCTCCATCTCAGAATTCTGTGGGAGTTCTACAGAGTCTTGAAGTTACTCATGGCTTTGGAAGGTTTAATAATATCACTATAGATCAAACAAAATAAATGTAGACTGGACAGCCTGAGATCAATTTTCATTTAGGGTATTTCAGAAAAGATTAGAGGAAGCTTTTGAGGTTTGTTACGATATATGAGTTCTCAAGGGTAGAAAATTAAAGATCATTTTATGCAGCAGATAATGATAAAGAGAATATATTTACCTGAAGTTTCTGCTATGTTCTAGACCTTTCAGAGAAATAGGACTAGATGAAAATTTGAGGTCTGGCACCTGCACTCTGCCTGACATTTACTTGCAAGAGATTACTTAATTCCAATGACAGTCCTGCAAAGCCATTGTATTGGTTTCTCACTGCCATAACAGATTAGCATTAATGTATTATCTTAAAATTTTTAGAGGTCAGATGTCAAAAATCAGTTACACTGAGTTGAAATTAAGGTGTCATTAGGACCATTCTCTCTCCTAATTTTTAGGGGACAATCTGTTTCTTTGTCTCTTCTAGTTTCAAGAACTGCATACTTGCTTTCCTTGGTTCTGGGCTTCTTTCTTCATTTTCAAGACCATCAACATAATATTTTGCTTCAGTGATTATGTTGCCTTCTTCTCTCTACAGTCTTATTCTCCTCTTTCAAAACACTTGCAATTAAAATCAAGGCCCATCTGGCTAATCCAAGCTAACCTCTCCATCTCAAGACTTTTAACTTAATTATGTCTGCATTTTTTCCCCCATATAATATTACATTCACAGGTTTCTGGAATTAGGAACTGGGTGATTATTCAGCCTACCAAAGCCATATTTTCCTGCATTATGGATAAAATCACATAAAAATGGAGCATGGAGTAAAACTCAGATCATTCTTCGTATTGTAATTACTACCCTCAACCCCTTACCCAGGGCTACTGTATTACCTTAGTCTTAGTAGAATTCTCAACATTCCTTGCACTATGGAACCCTATGACCACCAAGACTCCAGAGTGCAGGGAGCTCACTCAGGGATACAAGGTGCAAGGTAGGCATAGCAGACAATTAAATGACAAAGCCCTTTCGTAAGAGTAGTAAGATAGGAACTAATACACATTCTTTATCATCAATTCTGCATATTGTGAGAGGCAAGTATTTAACTCCTCTGAAAATTGTTTTTTCTCACCTTCAGAATGGAAAAAAGATATGTGTCTGGCCACCTCATAAGTGTAATGGAAAGATTAGAAGAGGAAGATAGAAGAAAAGCTATTTGAATAGTGAAGCACTATTATTAGGTAAAATATATGGGGTTTATAAATCTCTATTCAAACAGTACTCAGGAAAGTAGAGTTTTAATTCTTTTATGACAGAGACATCACTCCTTGATTTATGTTTGGGTGATTGTATAAATAGTTTTACTTAAATTCTTACTTTTATTTGACACTGTAAGTGTTACTGGCAAATCTTATTAGTAGAGAGCAAGAATGAATTTTGGTCTTCTAAACATCCTAGCAAAAATAAGTTTTGCCTTATCAATATTGAAAAAAAAATCTTAAAAAACCCTTAGAAAGAAAACTATTTTTTTTTCGTGGAGCAGCTGGGCGTTTACACTTTTCAATCTGATTTTATTTTCCTGTCTTTGTGGTTCATCAATGTTGATGTATTGCTCCTTGTATGAGCATAACATAATCCTGCAGACCACAGGAATATTTCAGTGGCCAAATGCATTCTGAATAATTGCCACTCAATTGGCACAAATCCATTTTCAATTCAAGAATCATAAAGCAATAGGATTGGAACTGACCCCATGAGTTGCTGAGGAGATGTTTGGTAAAATAGAAAGAGCTTTGAGATGGAAGACTAAAAAAAAACTTATTCTAATCCATTCTGACAAGTCGGTTCTTTTCCATTTCTGCTTTGTCTCATCATGTGTTTCACCTATTTCCATTCCCAATTTGACTACAGCCAGTAGATGCTTAATTATGTCTTCATTGGACATTGGTCATGAGGTCTTAACTAGTTAACTATGTATCAGCAGCATAATTTAGCTGTGTGCTTCTAGGCAATTTACTTTGTTAATGTCATGATTATTAGAAAAAATGACAATGTCTGCCCATTCGAATTACCATGGAGTTGAACTGATAGATAAGTTCCTATCACAATGTCTGGAACAGCGTTGACACCTAAGAAAAACTAAGCAGACACTACAATGTTTCTTTGTCTTATTCTTTCTTAGCCTAAATTCATGTAAAATACTTCTGTCAAATTAATTTTTAAAAAATACAGCTCTGATCATATTACTTTCTTATTCAAACTCTTCACTGGTCTTTATTACCTATTGCTTGACCTAATCAGTTTCTTATATCTCATCAGTCTTACCAATCCTTTCATTTCAGTAACCTGCAGTTCTGCTTATACTATAATTCTTTCAAGTCTCTAACATACTTTTCAATTTGTTGATTGTTCTTCTTAATTTTCATGTCCCTTCCACTACATCTGTCCAAATTCTACATAACAATGGGAAATGGAGGAAAAGTAATGTATTATTTCTATATCAAGATCAACATGTGTTCCTATTTTCATTCTTTCTCTTCAGCCTACTTGAAGCACATAATCATGGTGACCCAGTAAGCCATGTGCTAGCAATATTAGAACTTCAAGACTAAAGAACTCTAGGTCCTTGAATCTGCTTGGAAGAGAGGCATGTACTACTCAAGAAAATGTGTTTGTGTTATATACTTGTAAACACTAACTGCTGCCAAATTAGCTGTATTTGTTGGTGGTGATAGTAGTCATTTATCATAGCAGTGAGTATTGCCCTAACAAATAATGGTACAGGATGTGACTTGGTAACTCTGTGGGGTACTCTGAGAACTAAGATAAGCAGGATATTGAGAATGGAGTAGACTCCAGGAATAGAAGGGACCAGTTGCAGAACATGTTGCCTGGTTCCTCTCTGCTCCACTGTACAGTTAATAAAAACAATGGATTCACCAAGCAGAGTTAAATGAATATGGAAGGACACAGTGCAAATTTTCTCAGAGTGTCCATCTGGAACAGTAGTTTATTCAACTTAATAAATATTACAAAATAAAAGGGGTTGTTACTAGGAATTTCTGGGAAATGCTGGGCTGTATAAAGCTAAATAGATTTCATTACTGCAAAACTTCCTAGCACTATTAATATGCTAAACAACATTAGAAATTATTTTAGCAAAGGTTAAAATATAACATTTTCCACATATGATGACAGAAATCTTTTTGTTTTGTATGATATATCAATACTGAATTAATTTTAAAAAATCAAATGTATACTGCTATGAAGAAACAAATCTTCAGTAAGGAGGCAAAGCTACCAAAAGCGAAAATATGTGCCATGCAAGTATCAATAAGGATGCAAAATCTTATTTTTAAATTTTCAATAAGGATGCAAAGCTACCAAAAGCAAAACTATGTGCCATGTAAATATCAATTAAAAGAAAGCTATTATAATTGTCAAAGAAACCTTTTGTACAAGATATATTATTACAGATAAAAATGGGCATGTCATGTCAATAAAAGGGTTAATTCACAGTGAAGATACAACAATTCCAATCCTTACACACCCAAAGTAGGCATCAATGAACATAAAGCAAAAATTTATAAAAGGAGCACAGGCAAAAATCCAGATTGGAGATAGATATATCCAAAATCATACTGGGAAGTTTTAACACAACTCCAAAGACTGATAGAACAACAACAAAAAATTAAAAAAAAAAAACAGTAAAGATATAAAAGATGTAGACAACATAATTAACACAGTATGTTAACAAAGCCTGTGACATTGTATCCAACAATGACAGAAAACAAGTTCTTTTCATGTGTGTGTGATTCATTTATCAATATCCATATCCTGGGTTATAAAGAAGTTGTTAACTAATTTCAAAGGATACATTTTTTTCAAGGATTATTTAAAGTGTAGGAATAAGCTAAAGGAAAATAACTCATGCACGCACAAAACATAATTAGGAAGTGTTCAACTCCTTAAAAATTAAGAAATATGCTTCCAATTAAACCAGAATTAATGACAACAATAAATGTCAACAGAAATTTTATATATATCAAATATAAAATGGAAAAATCATGAAAATATAAATGGTCAAAATCTGCCTTAAAGCATTTGTTAGGTATAAAGAGTGAAAATGAATGAACTAAACTTCACTGTCAGGCTAAAGGATAGCAACATGTTAAGATCATATGAATAACTTTATACTAAAATTTGTTGTTCAACTGACAAGAAACACATTTTTGTAGTATCTACAAAGGGATATTTCTGAGATCATTGAAGTCTATAGTGAAAACTCAAATACCCACTGTAAAAACTAAACACAAGCTAGCTCTGAAAAAGCTTTGTGATGTATAGATTTATCTCATAGAATGGAACCTGTGTTTTGATTCACAAAATTGGAAAAACTCTCTTTGTGTAATCTACAAAAGAATATTTCTAGCCCATTGAGGCCTATGGTGAAAAACTAAATAATCCTTGATAAAAACTAGAAAAAAATTATATTTGAAAATACTTTGTTATGTGTGAATTCATCTCACGTAATGTACCTGCGTTTTGATAAACCAGGTTGGAAACACTCTTTTTGTAGAATTAATAATGGGACATTTCTAAGCTCATTGAGGCTGATAAGAAAAAATCAAGTATCAAGCAATGTAAACTAGAAAGAGGATATCTCTGAAAATGCTTTGTGACATGTAGATTCATCTTACAGAGGGGAACCTAAGCATTGTTTCACCAGATGGGAAACTCTATTCATAAAATCTATGAAGCAACATTTCCTTGCCCATTGAGGACTATAGTAAAAAACAGAATATTCCAAGATTAAAAACTAGAAGCAAGTTACCTGTTAAAGTGTTTTATAATGTGTGCATTATCTCACAGAATAGAACATGTATTTTGATTCACCCAGTTGGAAAACTTTCTGTAGAATCTATGAAGGAACATTTCTGATCCCATTGAGGAAAGATAGTGAAAAGCAGAATATCCTGTGATAAAAACTGGAAACAAGCCATCTGTGAAAGGGCATTGTGATATATGGGTTCATCTCACAGAACTGTGTCTATGTTTTGATTCATCAGTTTCAAAACACTATTTTTGTAGAATCTACAATGGGACATTTCTGTGCCCATTGAAGCCTACAGTGAAAAGCTTAGTATCCCATAATAAAAACTGAACACAAGCTATCTTTAAAAATGCTTTGTGGTGTGTTAATTAGTGGATTCACCTCACAGAGTGGAATCTGTGTTTTGATTCAGCAGGTTGGAAACACTTTTTTGGAGAATCTACAAAGGGCATTTCTGAGTTCATTAAATGCTATTGTGAAAAATAGGAATATTTTTCTATAAGATCTAGAAATAAGTTATCTGTGAAAATTCTTTGTGATGTGTGGATTGCTCTCACAAAATAACACCTCTTTTGTGGAATCTTTGACGAGGTTGGAAACTCTTTTTGTAGAATCTGTAAAGAGGTATTTCTGAGCCCGTTGTGGCCTCTGGTGAAAACCCAAATAACCCCCAGTCGAAACTGGAAAAAGCTATCTGTGAAAATGTTCTATGATGTGTGGATTCATTTAACAGAATGAAATCGATGTTTTATTCACCAAGTTGAAAACACTCTTTGTACTCTTTGTAGAATCTGTGATGGGACATTTTAGGGCCTTTGAAGAAAACTGAATATCCCAGGATACAAAGTAGAAACACTCTATCTGTGAAAATCCTTCATGATATGTGGATTCATCTAACAGAATGGACCCTGTGTTTTGATTCAATAGGTTGGAAACAATTTTTTTTTAGAATCTATGAGGGGACAATTCAAAATGTTTGAGGACTATAGTGAAAAACCAAGTATCCTACATTAAAAATAGAAACCAGCTATGTGTGAAAATGCTTTATGATGTGTAGATTCATCCCACAGGATGAAACCTATGTTTTGATTCACCAGGTGGGAAATAGTCTTTTTGGGACAATCTAGTAAGGGACATTTCTTAGCCAATGAGGCATGGAATGAGAAATCCAAATATCCTCTGGTAAATACTAGAAATAAGCTATTGGTGAAAATACTTTGTGATGTGTGGATTCATCTCAGAGAATGTAACCTATGCTTTGATTCACCACATTGGAAAGACTCTTTTGTAAAAATCTGTGAAGTGACATTTTCTTGGCCCTTGAGGCCTATAGTGAGTAACAGAATATCCCATGATAAAAACTAGAAGCAAGCTATATTTGAAACAGCTTTGTGATGTGTGGATTTTTCTCCCAGAATAAAGCCTGTGTTTTTATTCACCAGGTTGGAACACTCTTTTTGTAGAATCTATGAAGGGACATTTCTGAGCCCACTGAGGCATATAGTTAAAAACAGTATTCCACAGTAAAAACTAAAAAGCAATTTGTGAAAGTTTGTTGTAATGTGTTGGTTCATCTCACCAAATGGAACCTATGATTTCATTTACCAGGTTGCAAACACTCTTCTTGTAATATCTATGAAGGAACATTCCTCAGCCCATTGTGAACTAGAGTGATAAACCCTGTGATAAAAACTAAAAACAAGTTATCTATGAAAATGCTTTGTAATTGGTGGGTTCATTTTACAGAATTGAACCTGTGTTTTGATATACTAAGTTGGAATACTGTTTTTAGAATCTATGAAGGGATATTTCTGAACCTGTTGAAACATAAAGTGGAAAAAAGAATATCCCACAATGAAAACTGGGAAACAACCTGTCTGTGAAAATGTTTTATAATATGTGACTTAATCTCACAGAATGGAACCTATGTTTTGATTCACCACATTGAAATGTCCCGACCTGCAGGACAACAACAGGAGCTCGAAGGGAGGGAGTGGGGATGGATGGGCAGGAGACACGAGAAATGGAGACAAGACAGGAGTCTGATCAAGTCTTGTTTATTGTTGCTGAGCTCACAGCTTAAATAGGCCAGGCAGGGAGGCGGGGCAAAGGAAGCTTGCAGTTGGGAGATTCCGGCCTTCCTAAGTTTCAAAAACTGAAACTTACCAGCAGGAAACAGAAACTGAAACATTCAACTGAGAAACTGAATACTGAAACATTCAGCGGAGAAACAGGAACAGAAACTGAAACATTCAGTGGAGAAACAGAAACATTACTGAAACTTATCAGCGAGGAAACAAAGACTGAAACTTGTCAACAGGAAAACAGGAACTGAAACTTAACTTGTGCAAACCTCAACAGATCACAAAATGGCGGCCATTGCTGCCCACATTGAAACACACGTTTGTGGAATCTACTAGGAGACATCGATGAGCCCATTCAGGCATACAGTGAAAAACTGAATATCCCATGATAAAAACTAGAAACAAGCTATCTGTGAAAGTGCGTTGTGATACACGGGCTCATCTCACACAATGGAATCTGTGTTTTGACTCACCAGTTTCAAAACACTATTTTTCTAGAATCTACAGTGGGTCATTTCTGTGCCAATTGAAGCCTACTGTCAAAAAACAAATATCCCACCATAAAAATTACAAATAATCAATCTTTGAAAATGCTTTGTAAAGTGTAAACTCAACTCACAGACTGAAACCTGTGTTTTGATTCAGCAGATTGGAAACACTCTTTATGTGCAATCTATGAATAGCATTTCTTAGCCCAATGAATCCTATAGTGAAGAACATAGTATCTGTGGTTATCTACATCCAAATAATCACCTCCTGGCTAGTAAGTTGGATAGAGGTTTGCCTCCATCCAGGTTCCTCAGTCGTCTGTCCATTTTCTGTCCAAAAGTCCCAGCACTAGACCAAGGACACCCTTCCGGCCCCAGGGTCTTCACTCCTATCTTCTTGGGGATATCTAAGTTGACAGCTACTTTTCCTAATTCACTGTCTTAAGTGAAAGAAATAGGGCAGAGAACACTCTCTCCAGTCTTCCTTTTCCTCAGCAGCCTCCTCCTCTTCAGACCTTTCACCATGGGCTCCAGACAGTCCTTTCCATCTAAAACTAACCCCTTAGGATGCCTCCTGCAAAATCTGGACCCCCTTGGCCTCCAGTCTGAAGTCAGGTGCAGGAGATTAATTTTCCATTATAATATAAACTGACCCCAATATAAATTAGAAAAAGGTTCACAATTGCCTGAGTATAGTACTTTCGATTTCAACAGTCTCCAGGAGGGACTTTAACAATTCCTGCCACTGCAATGGTAAATGGTCTGAGGTTTCCTATGTTCAGGCTTTCTTTACCCTTCACAACCACTCCTCTTTCTGTTAGTTCTGCTCCACTTTCCAAATCCTCTTCGCCTACTCAAAATCCAACTCAACCTTTCCCAAGGCCCTTGTGGACGATGCATCTTCTTTCAACCTGGCTAACTTCCTTCCTCCCCACCAATGCCTGAAGCCTCTGCCAGGACCCAGCATCCCCCACAACCAGCTCACTTACACCCCCTTCAAGAAGTACCAGGGGTGGAAGGAATTGTCCACATTCACGTCCCCTTACCTCTATCTGATCTCTCCCAAATTAAAAAGCACCTCGGGTGTTTTTCCTCCAATTCAGACACTTACATCAAGAAATTTTTATGACTTACCCAGTCTTATGATCTTACCTGGCATAATCTTTGTATTAACCTCTCCTCCACTCTCCTTCCTGAAGAAAAGGAAAGAGTGTGGTTTGCCACACAGGCACATGCTGATGACCTTCATCAGTAGGACCCTACTAAACCTGTAGCGGCAGCTGCTGTCCCCTGAGAGAAACTGGCCTGGAAATATCAGCCAACAGATCCAGGCCAGGCATCTCATAATCACATAATTACTTGCCTTACTGCAGTCTTTAACAAAGCTGCCAATAAGGCCATAAAAAAAAAAAAAAAAAAAAAAAAAAAAAAAAAAAAAAAAAAAAACAACGAAAAAAACCTCAAAGAAATTTCCCAAAAGGCAGACAATAATCCTGCCCAGTTTCTTCCCTATCTTACAGAGGCCCTCCAGAAACACACCTCTGTTATGCCTGTCTTCCAGAAGGCAATGCGATTCTTAATACTCATTTTATCTCCCAGTCTGCTCGAGACACTCGACACAAACTGAAAAAGGCTATAGATGGCCTTCAAACCCCACAATGAGACCTCCTTAAACTGGCCTTCAGAGTCTTTAGTAACATGGATGAACAGAGTAAAATAAACAAGGCCCAGAGAGATTGTGCTGAATACCAACTTCTAGCAGCAGCCATTCGTCAACCTAAACAGTCTGGCTATGGCACCCATAGGCACAAAAGACCGGATTGCATTGCACCTCTGGGGGAATGTTTCAAGTGTGGCAAGGAAGGCCATTGGATGTGGGCATGTCCCAATCCTTGGGCGCCAGAAAGCCCTTGTTCCATGTGCCAGCAGACAGGTCACTCGAAGTCTGACTGTCCTCTCAATGGGCAGAAGGAAAAGCCTGTACCTCCAACCCACAACCCCTTCACCAAGACAAAAGGTGAAGAATCACTTGCATGCTCACAGATCCTTGGCTTAGCCTCTGAAGATGATGTGGCCCAGGGTCCCCAGCCCCATCCACCATCACTGTATTGGAGACCAGGGTAACTCTATTAGTACCAGGTAAGCCAATCTCTCTTTATTTTAAATCAATACCAAAGCCACCTGCTTGGCTTTACCTCAGTTTTCGGGACCAACTCATCCCTCACAGATCTCAGTTGTGAAGGTTAGCAAACTCATCTCACGTCTACAGGCTACCACACCCCTTACTTGTACCTTATTTAATATAATTTTATCACACTCTTTCCTCATCATGACTCGCTGTCCTATTCCCATTGTAGACAGGAACCCCCATCACTAATGGTGCCATTATTTACCAACTCCTCCAAACTGCACACCTCCCAGCTGAGGCAGGAGTTACACATTGCAAGGACACCAAACAGGATTAGATAAAATCTCAAAAAGGAACAGAAAGCCCAACAAGGAAGCCAAAACAGGCTTCCTTTCCTCTGCCCCTGCCCCTCTCCTCCTCATCACTCCCACAACCCCAGTATTCCTTCACTGAAAAAGCTTCACTGTTATAAAGCTTCACTATAAAAAGCTTCTTTCCAAAGGAAATGGATAGTCAAAAATCAAGAACTCATCCTCCCTCAAAAAACGAACCAAGAAAATTCTGACATCTCTTCACCAGTCCTTCCATATCAGTCATGCTTCCTGTACCTTCTCCTTTGTCATTACTTCTATTCTCTCCACTATTTACCACACTAAAGGACATAACCTCAAATTGTCATGTATGCTCTGTAACTTCCTCTCAAGGGTCCCTCTACCCTCCTCCCATCCCCATGCATCAGCTAAAAGGATCAATCCCAGGAAAAGACCGGCAAGTAAACTTCACTCACATGCCTCCTGTCAAAAAACCAGGTTTCTTCTTACCCTTATAGACTTTCTCTGGGTGAGTGAAAGCACTCCTTAGAAAAGGAAGAAGTAGTTTCCCATTTATTTTAACAGAAATCATCCTTAGATTTGGTTTCCCACATTCCATACAATCAGAATATGGCCCTAGCTTTATCTCCCAAATCACCCAACAAGGCTCTCAGTCTCTCAGTGTCTAGTGGACCTGCACATCCCATACCGATCCCAGTTACCTGGAATAGTTCAAAGGGCAAATGATATTCTTAAAACTCATTTAACCAAACTCACTCCTGAAGTCTAAAAGCACTGGACCTCTCTTCTGCCCATAGCTCTAGCCCACATCAGAGCCAGCCCAAAAGAATCCTTCTTCCTCAGCCCATTTGAATTAATGTGTAGATACCCTTTTCTCTTACAAAACAGGCCCCCTCCTAACTCTCAACTAGGAGAATATCTCCCAACACTCTCCATCATCCAACACCTCCTCTGCAAACATGTCAACTGTACCTTCCCAAGGCCTCATGAAGGCCCTGTTAACCAGGCCCTACTCCTAGGAGAATATGTTTTTCTAAAATCCCTTAATCTCACAAGCCTTAAACCAAAATGGGAAGGCTCCTTCCAGGTTCTCCTCAGTACCCTCACAGTGGCCAGACTCTCAGGATACACTTCTTGGTATCATCCTTCCAGGTTAAAATGGGTCCCCAAGGTCCTCCCTGGTCCATCTACTCCTTCCTTGCCAACCACTCGTTAATATTCCAGTGTCATCCTCAGGCCAACCAGACTCTGTCTCACATCCATTCCAGAGAAACTGCCACCAGACAATTATGCAAAATTATCCCCTCTCTATTTGTTTCTGCTCCTTTCTTACAAATCAAGTGTTATAACACCCTTAAATGGAAATTGCTTACTGCACCCTCCTTATGGGAGCTACCTTACTCACTCTCTTGTTTGCAATAGGTATGTATACTGCAGGCCCCTCAATGTGAAACAGCAAGCAGAAAGCCTTCATTGCCAGATTTTTTTTGCCTTATCATTGCACTAACAGCAGGAATAACCGTTGCTGGTAAATAACTACTCCCTTTTTGATGCTCTGTTCTTCTTGTCGCTTTACTCTCTTCCTTCACTGTCTCATGGAGGGTATTACATGGTTCTTCCCTAAAGAACCTTATCTCTACTCATTTGTAAATTGGATAACTTACCTTATCTTCCAAGGAACCCTGTGCGATTCCACCCCAGATGAAGTCCAGTATTTTACCTTCCTTCTTACCCTTTGCTTATTTCCTACTCCTAACCCCTCTCACCAACACCTACCCCATTCCCTTTCCTTGCTACCTTCACCAAACTCCCAACTCAGTTCCACCTAAACCAGTGTAAGCCAGCTCTGTCAAGCAACTGTTGTCTGTGCCTCTCTGTCTTGGACACTGACTACACTGCCATCCCCGTCCCCGCAGAAGACTGGATCCATACCAGAGTAACCTATTACTCCCACTTTCACTTAAGGGAAAATTTTCAATATAATTTACAGCAATTAATACAACTCTCTATATCCTTCACAGAACATAACAAACCTCAATCTCCCACTGGACAAGCAGTTCTGTTATGCCCATGTCTCACCTCCCTTACTCCTTACATAAATCAAACTCAGCCTCTGCTAAACCCCGTCACCACACAAAGAGCTCTACTCTCTCAGGCCCCACTGTGCTTTCAATACCATTCCTCAAGCAGCCACCACCTAGGCCCCCTGCCCTCCCACCCCCACAGTGTAACTTTACTTTACAACTCAAACTCTCCACAGATCATATCAACCAAAACATGTTGAAAACTACTCTCTCCTTTTCAAGTCCCCAAAACTCAACATCACCCTACTCCTTAATAAGAAGTCAGGCTTCTGGCTGGGCGCGGTGGCTCAAGCCTGTAATCCCAGCACTTTGGGAGGCCGAGGCAGGTGGATCACAAGGCCAAGAGATCGAGACCATCCTGGTCAACATGGTGAAACCCCGTCTCTACTAAAAATACAAAAAAATTAGCTGGGCATGGTGGCGCATGCCTGTAATCCCAGCTAATCAGGAGGCTGAGGCAGGAGAATTGCTTGAACCCAAGAGGCGGAGGCTGTGGTGAGCCGAGATCGTGCCATTGCACTCCAGCCTGGGTAACAAGAGCGAAACTCCATCTCAAAAAAAAAAAAAAAAAATCAGGCTTCTACAATGGCAGACACCTTCCCTGCTTAAATCTCCATCCCCAGCTGCCCTCCTATAAAACAAAGTCACCTAAAACTCAAGATTGTCTCCTCCACCCATTCTTTGTCAATAACTCCTCTCACTGGATTCTGGTAAATAGCAAACACTTCTTACGGCACTGGGAAAATGAAGCACTACAGGGCACTCAGATACCTCATAGTGCACTCCTATAAACACTCACTGTAGCTACACTTGCAGGGACATTAGGAGTATGGCTCCTAAAGAGCAACAGATTTTCACATCTCTTCAACATTCATGACCAATTCTGTCTGCCAAGCCAAGGTGTCCTCTTTTTATGCAGCCCCTTCACCTATATTTGCCTCCCCACTAATTGGACTGGCACCTGTACCCTAATGTTCCTCAGTCCATAAATTAGTACAGCTCCAGGTAACCAATCCTTACTCATCCCAGTCAACATTCCTGTCCAGCATCACTGGGTGGTGCAGCTCATACCTCTGCTTGTGGGACTAGGAATAACTGTAGGAACCACAGACATTGCAACAGGAACTGCCGGGCTTTCCAACTTTCTCTCCTAATATCACTCCCTCTCCAAAGACTTTGCAGACACTATAAAAGACATGGCCATGTTCATTTTTTCCTCCAAACACAAATAGATTCACTGGCTGCAGTTGTCCTCCACGTGGGCAAAGGCCTTAATCTACTTACTGCTGGAAAAGGAGGTCTCTGCATCTTCCTAGATGAACAATGTTGTTTCTATCTCAGCCAATCTGGAATAGTGCAAGATATAGTCAAAAAACTCAAAGAACAAGTCCAAAAAATAAAAGAAAACAATTATTCGGCCTGGCCTTCCTGGCCTGGCTGGTCTCTCATCTCCTAGACACCTTGGCTGCTTCCCCTCCTTGGTCCTGCTGTAATTATCCTCCTCCTTTGGTCTTTGGCCCTTGTCTCTTACACCTTTTCACCCAGTTTTTGCAGAATCGATTACAAGCCTTCACCCATGGCAAAATAGAAGACAAGATGGTATTCCAGAACTACCACTTGCAAGCCAGCCTCACTTCAACCAGAGCCCCTACTCAGCATGAAGCTGCTAGAAATGAACTGCACCCTTTCTCCCTTTTTAAATATATATATAACAAATGACTGGAATGTTAGGGTCATAACAAGGCAAGCCCACAGACTCCTCCCCTTTCTGCCCTGCTAAGCTGTGCTCACAGAAAAACCAGCCTCACATCTTGCAATCAGGGCACCTAGGTCCCAGGATGTGATCAGACCTTGTTCTTGAACCCAGGATGGAGACCCAATTAGCAGAATGTTAGCACTTAAGAATCAAGAGGTGGTTTTTCTTAGAATAGTACCCAGCCACCTGCAAACCCCCTATATAACTCCTATAGTCTGTAAGTCAAGGTGCTGCCTTTACTGCCTATGGTGAGGCAGCCAGCCTGGAAGATTGAAATAAACTTGCTAAACGTAATCCTGGGTCTGCCTCTCCATACTTTTTGTCAATCTTAAAGCCAGAACCTGTATTTTGATTCAACAGTATGGTAACATTCTTTTTTAAAGAATATATAAAGGGACATTGCTGAGTTTATTGAGGCCTATGGTGAAAAACTGAATATCCTGTGATAAAAACTAAAAACAAGCTATCTGTGGAAATGTATGTGATGTGTGGATTCATCTCACAGAATGGAACCTGTGATTTGATTCACCTGTTTGGAAACACTCTTTTTCTAGTATCTACAAAGAAACATTTCTGAGCCCCATGAGGGCTACAGTGAAAAACCAAAAACCCCTAATATAAACTAGAAACAAACTATGTGTGAAAATGCTTTGTAAGGTGTGCATTTATCTCACAGAAGGGAAATGGCATTTTGATTCACCAGGTCGGAAATCCTCTTATTTTAAAATCTACCAAGTGACATTTCTAAGCCCATTGAGGTCTACAGTGAAAAAGAGAATATCCTATGATAAAAACTAGAAACAAGCTAAGTGTGAAAATCCTTGATTATGCATGGATTTTTCTCAAAATATGGAAATTCTGTTTTGATTCAACAAGTAAGAAACCCTCCTTTAGAAAATTTAGGAAGGAATATTCAAAGCATTTTGAGGCATTAAGATAAAAATCAAATATCCTGGGGCACAAAGTAGAGACAGCTATCTGTTGAAATGCTTTGTGGTGTATGAACTCATCTCACAGAAAGAACCTGTGTTTTAATTCACCACATTAGAAACACACTTTTTCTAAAATACATGAGGGCCATATCTGAGCACACTGAGTCTTATGAGGAAAAACAGAATATCTCATGATTAAAAATCAGAACAAGCTGTCTGTGGAAAAACTTTGTGATATGTAGACATATTTCAGAAAATGAAACCCGTTTTTTGATTCACCTGGTGAGAAACTCTTTTATAGGGTCTATAAAGGGACATTTTTGAGTCCCTTGAGGCCTATAGTGAAAAACTGAATATTCCATGATAAAAATCTAAAAAAAGCTATCTTTGAAAGTGCTTTGTGATGTGTGGATTTATTTCACAGAATAGAACTCCCTTGTTTTGTTCATAAAGTTGGGAACTTTTTTTGGTAGAATCTACAAAGTGACTTTACTGAGCCCATTGAGGCCTATAGTGCACAACCAAATATTCTATGATAAAAAATACAAACAAGCCTCCTGAGAAAGTGCTTTGTGATGTGTGGATTCATCTCACACAAGGAAACTGTTGTTTTAGTTCAACAGATTATAAACACTTTTTTTGTTGAGTGTAGGCAGGTGCATTTCTGAGCCCACAGAGGCCTATGGTAAAAAACTGAATATGCTGAAAATAAAATGAGAAATAAGTGATCTGTGAAAATGTTTTGTGAGATGTGAATTCATAGTAAAGAATGAAAGAATGGAAGCTGTGTTTTGATTCCCCAGCATAGAACCACTTTTTTGCAGGATCTTCAAAGGGACATTTCTGGGCACATTAAGGCATTAGAGAAAAACTGAATAAATTGTCATAAAAACTAGAAAAGAAGGTATCTGTGGAAATGCTTTGTTATGTGGATTAATCTCACCAAATGGAACCTGTGATTTCATCTGTCAAATGAAAAAAACTCTTTTTGTAGTATCTATGAAGAACTATTTCAGAGTCCATTGTGTCCTAGATTGATAAACTTGATATCCCGTGATAAAAACTATTAACAAGTTATCTGTGAAAATAATTTGTGATGTGTGGATTCATCTCACAGAATGGAACAGCTTTTTTTATTCACCAGGTAGGAAGTACTCTTTCTGTAATATCTTCATAAGGACATTTCTCAGTTATTTGAGGCCTAAACTGAAAAACTGAATAATATGCAATAAAAACTAGGAACAAGCCATCTGTAAAACAAGCTCTCTGTTAAAATGCATAGTGATGGGTTAATTAATCTCACAGAAAGGGACTGCTACTTTGATTTAATAGGTTAGAAACACTCTCTTTGTAGACTCTATGAAGGGACATTCCTGAGCCCTTAGAAACCTTTAGTGAAAAACTGAGTATCTTACAATAAAAACTAGAAAAATCTGTCTGTGAAAATGCTTTGTGATCTGTAGATTCGTCTCACAGAACTGAACATGTGTTTTGTTTCACCATGATGAAAACTCTTTTTGAAGGATCTGTGAAGGAATGTTTCTCAGTTTATTGAGGCCTATAATGAAAAATTTAATATCCTATGTTAAGAACTAGACACAAGCTATCTGTGAAAATGCTTTGTGATGTTTGGATTCATCTCACAAAATAGAAATTAGGATTTGATTCACCAGTTTGGAAACACTCGTTTTGTATTATCTATGTGGGACATTTCTGAGTCTATCAAGGCCTACAGTGAAAAGCTGAATTTTCAGCAATAAAAACTACAAAGAAGCTATCTGTGAAAATGCTTTGTGATTTGTGGTTTCCTTTTATAGAATAGAACCACTTTTTTTTTATGAATCAGGTTGGAAAAATTCTTATTGTGGAATCTACAAAGAGACATTTCTGAGTTTATTTAGGCCTAGACTGAAAAACCAAATATCCTGTTATAAAAACTAGAAACAAGCTATCTGTTAAAAATCATTTTGAGATGTGTTTTCATCTTACATAATTGATTCTGTGTTTTGATTTACCAGGTTGGAAACATTGTTTTTGCAGAATCTAAGAACATTTCTTAGTCCATTGAGACTTATAGTGAAAAACCAAACATCCCTTATTAAAACTAGAAACAAACTCTCTCTGAAAATACTTTGTGGTGTGTGGGTTCATCTAACAGAATGGAATTGCTATTTTGATTTAACAGATTGGAAATACTCTTTTTGTTGAATCTATTAAGGGGCTTTTCTGAGCCCTGAGAGGCCTGTAGTTAAAAACTGAATTTTCTGTGATTAAAAAGTAGAAAAAGCTACCTGTGGAAATGCTTTGTGATGTGTGAGTTTATGTCACACATGTCAAAACAGAACCTGTGTATTGAATACCAGGATGGAAACACTCTTTCTGAAGAATGTACAAAGGGGCATTTCTGTGTTCACTGAGGTCCATAATGAAAAAGGAAATATCTCATGATAAAAACTAGAAAAAAGCTATCTGTAAAAATTCTTTGTGTATGGGTGGATTAATCTCACAGATTTGAGCCTGTGTTTGATTCACAAAATTGGAAACACTCTTTTTTTTAGAATCAATGAAGAGACATTCCTGAGCCCTTTGAGGCCTATAGTGTAAAACAAAATATCCTGTGATAAAAACTAGAAACAAGCTGTTGGTGAAAATGCTGTCTGATATGTGGATTCAACTAACACAAGGAAACTTTGATTGGATTCACCAGGTTAGAAATACTCTTTTGTACTATCTACAAAGAGATATTTCTGCCCCCATAGAGGCCTGTAGTGAATAATCAGCTATCCAACAATAAAAACTAGAAACAAGCTAGTTGTGAAAATGATTAATGAAGTTTGGATTCATCTCATTGAATGTATCTGGTATTTGTGATGTGTGTATTCATCTCACAGAACGGAACCTGTGTTTTTATTCACCAGGCTGAATTTTGATTTACCAGGTTGGAAACACACTTTTTGTAGACTCTATGAAGGAACAGTTCTAAGCCCTTTGTGACCGATGTAGAAAAATTGAATATCGCTTTGTGAAAATTAGGAGCAAGCTATGAATTTTTTTAATGTCTGGATTTATTTTACAGGATGGAAGCAATGTATTAATTACCAGGTGGAAACATTCTTTTGTTGTATCTATGAAGGTAGTTTTCATAGACTATTGATGTCAATAGTACAAAATTGTATATCCCATGATAAAAACAAGAAACAACCTATCTGTGAAAATCCTTTGTGATATGTGAATTCATCTCACAGAATGTAACCTGTGTTTTTATTTACCAGGTTGGAAACACCTTTTTTTTTTGCCTGAATCTGCAAAGGGACAATTCTTAGCCCATTGTGTCCCATAAGGCAAAATCCAATATCCTGAAATGAAAACTAGAAGCAATCTATATGTGAAAATGTTTGTTGATGTCTGGATTCATTTCACAGTATGGAACCTGTGTGTTGACTCACTAGCATGGAAACACTCTTTATGCTGAATTTTTGAAGGGACATTTCTGAGCACTTTGAGCCCAAAAATAAAATACTATATCCCACAAAAAAAAACTAGAAACAAGTTCTTTGCAAAAATGCTTTGGGATGTGTGGACTCATCTCATAGAATGAAACCTATGTTTGGATTTACCAGTTTGGAAACACTCTTTTTTGTAGACTCTATGAAGGAACATCTGCACCCATTGAGTCTTACAGTGAAAAATGGAATATTCCTTAATAAAAACTAGAAACAAGCTAATTGTTAAAATGCTTTGTGATGTGAGTATTCATCTCACAGAATGGAACCTGTGTTTTAATACACCTGGTTGAAAAATATCTTTTTGTAGATTCTGCAATGGAACTTTACAGAGCCCAATGATTCCTATAGTGAGAAATTGATTACCCACTGGTAAAAACTTGAAACAAGCTATCTGTGAAAATTCTTTCTGATGTGTGGATTTGTCTCACAGAATGAAACCTGTATTTTGATTCACCAGGTTGGAAACACTCTTGTTGAATCTAGAAGGGACATTTTCTAGCCCTCAAGGCCCATAAGGAAAAATCTAATATCCCTCGATAAAAACTAGAAGCAAGCTATCTGTAAAAAGGCTTTGTTATGTGTTAGCTTCATCTTACAGAGTGAAAACAGTGTTTTGATTCGGCAGGTTGGAATCACTGTTTTTGTTGAATTCACAAGAGAGTTTATAGGTCTATTGAGGCCCATAAAGAAAAATGGAATATCCTGCGATAAAATCTTGAAACAAGCTATCTGTGAAAATGCTTCATGATGTCAGGATTTATCTCACATAATGGAACCTGTATTTTAATTCACTATGTTGGAAACATTCTTTTTGGTGAAGCTATGAAGTGACTTCTCTGATCCCACTGATTCCCATTGTGAGAAATTAAGTATCCCACAACAAAAATTAGAAACAAGCTGTCCGTAAAAAGCTTTGTGGTGTGTGGATTTATGTCACAGAATGGAACCTGCATTTTGATTCACCAGGTTGTAAACACTCTTTTTGTAGAATCTATCTATGAAGGGACATTGCTGAGCCCAATGAGGCTGATAAGGAAAAACTGAATATCCTATGATAAAAACTAGAAACTAACTATCTGTGAAAATACTTTGTGACGCAGAATCAAAGGAGTTTTTTGATTCACCACGTTGGAAACACCATTTTTCAATCTACAAGAGAAATTCTTAGCCTACTGAGGTCCATAAAAAATTCTAATATCCCGCAATAAAATCTGGAAGCAAGCTATCTATGAAAATGCTTTGTGCTGTGTGTTTCATCTCACACAGTGGAACCTGTATTTTGATTCACTAGGTTGGAAATGCTCTTTTTATAGAAGCTATGAAGGAACTTCTCTGATCCCATTGATTTGTATTGTAAGAAATTTGAGTATCCCATGATAAAAATCTAGAAACAAGCTATCTGGGAAAATGCTTTGTTATGTGTGAATTCATCTCACAGAATGAAACCTGTATTTTGATTCACCAGATTGGAAACACTCTTTGTGTAGAATCTATAAAAGAATTTCTCTGAGCCCACTGATGCCTGTAGTGAAAAGTCAAATATCTCATGATAAAAACCTATTACTTTAATTTCAAATATGTATTTTTAATAGATAAATATATTTTTATAAATATATTATTATTATTAATAGATAAAATACTTGTATATTTATAGGTTACAATATATTTTCACTATGTATACATAGCGGGATGATACTATTAAGCTAATTTTAAAAACGAATGAACATAACTAATCTAGTTAATATAACATCACTTCACAGACTGTTTTTTGTATTGAGAATATTTAATATCTACTAATTTATGTTTCTCCTAAATGAACCAAAGGAACTTCTTTAATCTGATAAACAATTTCTCCAGACAACACAAACAGAAACCATCAACATCATACCCAACGGTAAAGTCAATTTGTGAAAACTGTATGACAGTTTCTACCAAAGCTGTGTATACTCAGACTCTTTTGCTCATCAGTTCCACTTGTAGGTGTTTATGCAACAGAACGCTGTACTTATGTTTACCGCAATGAGTGAAAGTTCAGTGTTACTATTAAAGCAATTCTGGAAACAACCAAAATGCACATCAAAAGTAGAGTGTATAAATAATCATGGTATATCTATGTGCTGGAGTAATATCCAGCAGCAAAAATGAAACAAACAAATGAATTAACAATGAAAATGTACCAGTAAACCAAATGACCTGGATGAACCTAATAGACAATGCTGAACAACCTGATATTTACATTTGATTCAAGCAGATATATGTATTTTATTTACATGAATTTTACAAACAGTCAAAGATAATTAATGGATATAGAGGTCAGAACAGTAGTTGCCATTGGGATGACTCGATGAAGGTGTGAGAGGGGCTTCTGTGATGTTAATGATCAAGTTAGGAAAATCTGAAGGAGGTTACATAGTTGTTTACTTTGTGAAAAAGTACTAAGCACTAAACTTAAAATTATTATATTTTGCCAAATGTATGATTCAATATCATGTTATAAAATTAATGAAAAATTTTAACTCTTAAACTCTTCTCCCTCCCTTTTCCATGATTTCATTATTAGAATATATACACACACAAAAACGAACATTCTGCAATGCTCCAATATTGTCCCTCTTCACATCTCATTTACAAGTTTTTGGTGCTTAGAATTAATTGTCGTATATATGCCATCTGTCTTCAGGGACACTATCCACATATTTACCCTATAGTACACTCTAAAACCCACTCATTTTATGTATGTGGTCCTTAGTAACATTCTCTGCTCACTTCCAAGGACAAGCTGTATGTCTCACATTTATGTTGACAAATAATGTTTCCATTTAAAACTAGAATTATACTCTGAATTTCTGACAGCTTGAAGAGATGACTTACTTTTGTATGAGTCTTGCTAAATTCCTCACCCAAGACTGCACTTTTATATCCTCTAGACAGAGTCTGGAGCCCTGTTCCAATTAAAAACTTGGTATTTATGCACAGGCAATTTAACAAGGCCAAGGCAAATCCAAATTTTAACCTTTCGCCTCCTAGGCACCACAATTTACCTTTTGGGTGATGTCCTTCAAAGTTCCATCTCTATTCAGGTCTTTTTTTCTAGGTATGATCTTCTGTATTACTTATTTTGCCAATTTTCTTTGGCTAATGTCACCAAGGGTCAAACATGCCTGTTATAAATATAGCAAGATCATGATAGTTATAAATATTTTGATATTCTCCTACCCCATATCATAGTTTTCAGCTCTTCTCAACTCTTTCCTATGCATTTCTTGAAACTTTGCAATGATAATTAGAGCCCTTTCTAGGTTATTCACAATTTGAATTAGAGAGAGATAAAGACAAAACCTTACTAATGTCAAATCAAATTAGGAAAATGCCATTTTTCAAATTTAATAGAGTATAAATCAAATAAATGCAAGTGTGGAAGGCAAGAATCTCAATATTGGATGAGTTATTCTACTGGCCAGGTCTATAAAACGTGAGAGTGTCATGATTGGGGCAGGATTTGTGAAGGGAATAACCTGATGATTTATTAGTCTCCTGTGAGCTGTCATCTCTGAGCCTCTGAATCTCGATGTAAAAGGAGCCCAAGTACACAATCTCTTGTTTTTCCAGAACGGGAGATTTTTAATAGCCAGGCTTAGAAGTGAATAACATTGGAGCCTGTAACACTTACAGCATTCATCTTCAGGTTATTCAAACTGCTATTATTCAACTAATTGTTTAGCTTAGATACTTTGAAAATGAAAGGAATCATTTAACAAGAAAATTGCTTTCTTGCATTCTACTTAATGGCATCTTTTATACAAAACACATCACTTAAAATGTATTTTATTCTATGGAGAAGTTAATGGATTATACTATGCCAAGTTTCTAAGTATCATGGTCACAATAAAATACATTAAAGGGATTATTTGGCAATAATTAGTCCTCAATAAGAACCTAGATAAAGGGAAAGTTATGATGATGCTTAAAAAATAATATTCTAGAAGATAGAAGGAGTATAATGCAAATACCTTCCTTATTTTTCTCTCTTCCTCTTCTCCTTTTTCTTCCCCTCCTGTTCTTCCTCCTACTTATTTCCTGTCTTAAATCAACCTCATTCTGCTAGAACCAAAATAAACCAAACACTGGAAAATGGAATGAATTTGTTGTGGTTATTCTGTCTTCTATTTTGGTGCTAGCATTTTTTACATTTTAGTGTTAAAATCTCAGCACATTAAGAGAATCAGTAAAAAAAAGAAATGATGGTGCTGCATCATTACCATTGCCATCAACACCATCATCATCATCTCTGATGCTGGCAACCGTGAGGTAAAATAATTTGTAGGTAAGAAAAGGGCCATAATCATTATGAAAAGCCTTTTGAATCTATGTATTAATGGAAAAACACAACCTTAATAAACTGAGACATAACATATTTATGGAACTCTATGCTGAAGAAAAATAAATATGGAAATATCTTTACATTCAAAATCATTTAACATAGATATTTGTAACACCAACAAATGTAAAGCAGCTTAAATGGATGAAAAAATTAAAATGATTTAAAAATTACATGGTATACATACTCAGTGAAATATCATACAACATTTAAACTGAATGCCAATGAAGGGGAAGTCATAAATTATAAGCATTATGCATTAAAGAAAATAGAAGAATAACTACTCTATATAATGTATTATTATAATCATATTAAGTTGTTCAGAAAAATTAATCAAAATAAATGTTAGCACTGTAGAATTTAGACTTTGGGAAAGTTTCCCTCTCATAATTCTATTTTACCAATTTTCTTTTTAATGACCCCAAATTGATTGTAATAATAAAATAAGAATAAACATATGTTTGGATAAAATTATTTTGGGAATTTTGGAGGCTGGTGCTTTTCAGTTAAGCTGATTTACATATGCTGTGGGCAAAGGACTCCTGTGCCAGGCTCTCTGCTAACCACACAGGGAAAGAAAAGATGCTCTGGGATGCTCCCTGACCTCAACCACCTGACGTCAGGTAGGGGAGGAGATGTGAACCCAATTAAATGTAAAGTAATCTCAGTTCTGCAGGAGTCACAAAGATAAATTTAAACTAAGTTACTTGAGGGCACACCAAAGAGAAGTATCATTATTAAGAAGCAGACTCAAGCATGGAAATAGTTGTGACATTTAGAAAGTATTTGTAAGGTGACGGGATTTCCACCTGCATGACTTGGGAAGGTCAATTCTGGAGGAAGGCTTTTCACAGCAAATTCCCAAGACAGACATGAGGGCTATGCTCAGGGAAAACAGGACAGATTGGTTTGATGGAAAACATTCTCAGGAAATAATAGTGTCACTGAGAGCTGGAGATTTTGTGTTTGAGTGCACACACACACACACTACTAGTATGTAGGAAAAGTGGGAAAACGTTGCTGTTTTGAGAACACAGAGGGGTCTCTTTAAGAGAAAGTGGGACATTCAGTTGGAGGAGGAAAAGAGATGGAAAATTCCTTCCTCTGGTAATCCCCGCACTTCATTCTGAGGTATGTGCATAATTTAGCTACTTAGAAATCCCTTTTGCTCTGGGAAACCTGAGAAGGTCTGTGTGTAGAATGGAACATGGGAGCTCTGGAAGTGACTCAGTTTGGGCCAAACAAATGTATGCAAATATAGTGTGTAATGCATTAAGGCTATGGAAACAGGAAGCTAATTTACCTGAAAAGGGGCTTTTCTGTGTTTCTTGCATAGTCTTTTTTGTGCTATATGAAATTTGAACATGGTGGCCAGAAATCTAGAATTCACTTTGGACTACTAAGTAAACTTAAAATAGAATCCTATATGAAGATAACGAATTAGAACACAGAAAAGAATACAAGTTACCATACCAATCTTAAGCTGCTCATTTCCCAACTTTTTTTATGAAAGAGGAAAAGCATCTTCTTTGAGCCACTGTTATTTTCAGTGCTCCATCCTATTTTACGTCAATGAAGTTAATCCTAGCTGAAACTAATGTTACTGAGCTATGATTTGTTATAGTCACTATGTTAAGCTATATATATTTCCACCATGACTATTTCAATCTCCATAATAAGTTTAACAATAATACAGTAAAGTATATTTCAATTCTGCTATTTTATAGAGTAGAAAACAGAGTATTAGTGTGGTCAATACATGTCAAATAGCAAATGAGTAGTGAGGATAAAAGCAAGTCCGCATCTTCGTTTTGTCAAACCTATGGTCTTTATACACATATATATTATTTTTAACTTGTATATGTGAACATAGATGCACACACATTATGCATCTTTTCTATTTCAGATCTTTCTGATAATTACCTTTGTTTTAAAATTCAAGCCAAATTCTTCTTTGTGTTTAACTTTTAAGTTAATTTTAATTAAAAAATAAAATAAAACATCCCACCTTCCTGGCACATATGTTATTTTCATTTCCATTTGATTGGTGAACCTAAGTCACATGGCTATTTATAACTTCAACAGGTGAAGGAAAGAGCAAATCTTCCACATATCTGTGATAAGAGGAGTTGAAGTATTTCCAAACAGCTCTAAGAGCTGAGCAAGCTTGATATACTAGGAAATCCGCTTGATACAAGTTTGTATCAGTTTATACTCCTAGAAAAAATCTTAGTAAATGTTTCTTTTTTCCTCTTGCCCAACCGTTCCCTGATTATCAGTCCAATCGGTGAAATATGATATTCCTGACATTTTTTATTGTGATAGTCTTCATTTCTTGATGATTTTTAAGGGGAAATACTATTTAGTATTTTAAAAAATCATTTGTATTTTATTCACAGAGATATAGTCTTTTGTATTCTTTGGCTACTGTTTCTACAGGATTTCATCCTCTTCTCAATAGCACTGTTGTTTAGAGTGCAGACCTGGAGTCAGACTATCAAGGTTTTAATCTTTGCTGGAACATACAATCAACTATCCAATTATCATAAATACATTATGCCTCATATACATAAAATGAACTTAGCCTGCTTCAAGGGTTGTTCTGCAATATACAATTAGGGCTTCATATAAAGGGATACCTGTTTATTCAACTATTTTCATATGAAAGCATTTTTGTTACTTTGTTTAAATATCTACAGAACAGTTTTTTCTAAATTTGATTCCAAGACAATTAAAATGTTTTGGATATTCCGATAAGTTTTTAAAGTTATTTTTGATTGCTATCTTTATTTCAGTCTCTAAGAAATCAAAACTTTATGTACCTTATTTTTCAGCTGAACATCTTAGTGAACTCTTATTATTCTTCACTATTTTTGTTTGTTTTGAAATTGTATTTGCTTTCCATATATGTATCTACTTAATTATATTTTTGTCACTTCATTTATACTATTTATAGCTTTCCTAATACATTTTCAGATTAGTATACAAATGTTAATAATGTGTATTCATTATTTGCTTTAACTGTTTGAATTCTCTCTAGTGTATCACATTTTGTCATTAAGTATTGATCTAAAGTTGTGATTTGTATTAATGATATTCTTTTGCTGTGTTATTAAGAATTCATGAATTCATTGTTCTGTCTTGTTTTGCCTTCTAAACCAATAATATCTGCCCATTCAATTGTATGAGTTTTTTGTGTGTTTATCAAAATAATCAAATAATGCACTTTCTTTTATTTATTAACAGTAATGGACGAATGGCTGATCAATCATCTTTGCATTGTTTGAGTAAACTCCGTTTATGCAGAAGGTAGTATTTTTTATTATACCCAATAAGGTGGATGTTCTATGATTTACTCAGAGTTTTGTACTTGTCTTCATAAGTAATATCAATTTTAAATATGTTTTATGTGTTATTCTTGCCACTTTTGTTATCAAGTTTTATAAGGTAACTGGATAAATGTCTTTCTCTACAGTTTGGGTTATTTTAAGCAACATAATAATTGTTACTTCACTGGTAATTACATGATTCACTTCTGAAAAACATAGCTTTTTTGGTGGATGACTTTTGAAGAATTTTCTCCAAATTTCCCACATGAATTTGTATTTTGCAATCATATTTGGGAACATATGGGCAATTTACATATATATTTTAGATAATATTAAATTTCTTCTATTTTATCAAACATATATTTTTAATTAAATATTAAGGGCTTCATCTTTATTTGATCCCAAAGAAGACTATTCATAATATACTTGTTGATTCTGCTGTTTCTTCTGATTCATTTTTATTCTTTATAAATGACTTTTTCTTGCTTTTTTCAGGATTACCATTTTATACAAACACAGAAATTTTTTAGGTTAAATTTTAACTCATATATTTACATTCTTTAGTAATGAAAACAATTTACTCTGAGTACCACTTTGACTGCCTCATTATTTTTGTATATATTGTTTCCATTATCATTGCTTCTAAATATTCCTAAATTATAGTTTTTTTATTTTTCACCAAACAGATTAGGCAGGAGACGATATTTCTGTTTGTTTTGTTTTAATTATTCTTATTATGGTTATTTATAAAAGTACAGCTAATCTGTTGTTTCCTGCAAGAGTATAGAAAGTAGACTGTGCTGTTTCTATGTCCTATACTATAATGAGGATTTTCTTTTAAGTTAATATGTGATTAGTTTTCATAAGTTTTCTGTAAACACAAGAAGACATTTATAATTTGTGAAGTATGTATATTTACATACATAAACATGTGTATTTGTATGTATGCATGTATGACTATATTAAGTTATAATTACTAAGGTTGTATATAATAATTTGTTACAGTATGTCATGCATTATGAGATACCTTTAATGTATCCCTGAAACTACTATATTTCAGTGGTTCTCTGATTATATTTCAAGAAATTTTTGTCTTATGCCTGGTAGCAGTTGCTGGCTGCAATGCATAGTCTAAGTGTAGACATCTGCCCATTGGGATAATTTTCTATTTCCTAGACTCGGGTATGTTACTTTCCTACTGCCCTAGATTGAACTTGAAATTATTTTTCCTACATTAGTTGAAGTTAAGTTTTGTATTGCAATAAAAAGAAAAAAAATGAACAATATAACTTATTTCCATTTTAGTTTCCTGCAATTATATCTCCATAAAAGGTCACTTTCATTCTCTTTATTAGTGTTATTGTTTTAATCTTGAATTCCACTTATCTTGAATCAATACTGTGTTGTGATAATATAGGATGGCCCATTCTGTTACATTTAATTTTTCAAAATTAGTTTGTTTTAAGTATACCTCTAATTGACAGTATATGACACATATGGACATACTCAGAGACACAAGTATATGGATTTATTTTTTTTTAAAGATGAGCATGATCATTTCATTTTACTGAAAAACAGATGCATATGGATGTTCTTTGAGCTATTTTCTATTTGTAATGCTTTAAAGAACTTCACTTTGTATTTAATATTTGCTATAGATTTTGAGTTTCTTTGCTTTATATGACCCCATCTCAAATGTGCAGTCCAGTTTACTTCAACTAATAATTGTGCTTGTTATTTTTAAAATAATTTATCTTCTTACAAAAGATTGATTCATTGTATCTGTGATAAAGAAAATGGCTAGCAAGTACTCCTTCCTATATCTCTATGTTCCTGTCCATCCCACAGATGCTTGGTATAGAGAAGACTTTTTTATTCTGATAACAATTTTATTTCTAAAATATATTTTATATTTTTTACTTGAGGGTTTTAATTTTAGGATATTTTATGTTCTTTTATATTTATGGTCAGTCTTTACTGAAAATTTGAATTTTCATTTTCTGTTTTCCCTCCCTACCTGCAAATTTTGTGGGGCAAATATGTATTTTTATAACTTTTGTGGCCATAGTTTTTTGTTAAATCTCTTTATTTAAAAAAATTCTCTGACACTTTTCACATTATTAACTTATTTTAATTAAAAAATGCACTCTTCAATTTTCTTAGGAAATCATAAATTTTTTTCCAAATTTATTTCTGTTTTCTAAACCAAAAATTTCAATAAATAATTAAAATTATTTTCCTGTTTTGTTCCCTCCCTCCCTTTCCTCCTTTCTTTCTCTTTCTTTCTCTTTCTTTCTTTTTCTTTCTTCTTTCTCTCTTCCTTTTTCTTTTCTTTCTTTCTTTCTCTTTCTTTCTTTCTTTCTTTCTTTCTTTCTTTCTTTCTTTCTTTCTTTCTTTCTTTCTTTCTTTCCTTTCTTTCTTTTTCTTCTTTCTTCTTTCTTTCTTGATGAAGTCTTGCTCTGTCACCCAGGCTGGAGTGCAGTGGTGTGATCTCAGCTCCTTGCAAATTCTGCCTCCCTAGTTCAAGCAATTCTCCTGCCTCAGCCTCCCTGGTAGTTGAGATTACAAGTGCATGCCACCATGCCTGGCTAATTTTTGTATTTTTAGTAGAGGCGGGGTTTTGCCATGTTGGCCAGGCTGGTCTGGAACTCCTGACCTCAGGTGATCCATCCACGTTGACCTTCTAAACTGCTGAGATTACAGGCATGAGTCACCATGCCAAGCCACATTCTTGAAGAATGAAATAGCACTCATCACCCTGGACCCAGCAGGAGGAAGAGGGTCCCCTCCTCTCTGCTGATCTCACTGCTGCAGAACAAAGATATGAGGTGTTCCAGTTATGAACACCTCTCTGCATCTATGCTATGTCCACCAAGAAGAGTCAAGAGGAATATCAGGGCCTGGCTTGTCCAGGATTCAAGAGAGTATATCAGACCTACATATGCTCAAGAGAAAAAAATGCAAACAAAGCACCCCTTCCCTCACTTTTACATTGTAGCGGTAAGGGAAGAAGTATCCTCAGAAACCCTGTTACTCCTCATTAGCAGCTTCCTCTTCACTCTCCACCATGAGGTTGTCATGACTTCTTTCCTGCGTTCTCTTACTGGATCAAGTCAGTCTCTAGAAGAAGCTCAAGATGCTTGGGTATTCTCTCATCCCTGGAACCCATTCTCTGGATCAATGATAAACAACCTTGCTAACACTACACTTTCCCTTTCTCAGTCTCCTTATTTTTCTCTTCCCATCACATAGCACCCACCTGCAAATTATATATTTGATTCATTGACTCATCTCTCTTCATTAGATCACAAACTCCATTAGGAAAAAGGCATACATCTACGCTTTTCATCATTGCATCATTCGTGCCTGAGGTAGTACCAGGTTCACAGTAGGTATTCAATAAATATTTGCTGATTTTTGAGCAATTCAATTAATGAATGTATTTATCATGTGTCCCCTTTTACATTTTAGATTATTTTAATGTGGTCTACTTTTTATTGTATTTTTCATGTACAATTTAATAAAGTCAGGTTTATTCTGAACGGCTAGAAAAATATACTGTTGAGTATTTTACTTTGAGGTCTCTTGCTATTTATCTGGATGATCATAAATCTTTTTCTAAATGTCTTATAGGGCCTGCAGTTTGGATCTTTTATTATCTTTTATTACTTAATACTTTCCAAGTTCTGGCAAGACATGAGAGAGACTGCACAATGGTCAAGCATAGTGGGGAATTGGACCCTGGTCAGTAGAATCTGTCTTTATTTATCATTATTGTTGGCCTCAAGGAAATGGCAGCAACTAGAGGAGATAAGCCTCCTCTTGAATTTTTGTTCATGTTAGTCTTTTTATGGGAACATGTATTCTATGTTTCATATTGTGCCTAGTGATTCTGGAAATTATAGCAGTATCAAACCCTACTGAGGTTTTTTATTGAATTCAGTGTCTTCTGCAGAAATAAGAAACTGTGTTTGAAAAGTTTCACTTCCTTCAAATTTCCTGTTTGGTGACTCCATAAATAAATTCCCAGACTGAAAAAAAAATGGGTACACAGTATCATAACTTCAGTGATGAAGAAAGACTTTGCTTGCTTAGTCAGTACATTCAGTTCCAGGCAAGAGTTTTGAGCTTATGTATCTATTCTTCTTCTGTTCATAGGCTTCCAGCTGGGTACCTACTTCCAATCCTCCAGTTCTTCAGTAGCAAAAGGAATTTGCAGAAACAAAACTTTAGCATTCCCATATGCACTGCAGAGTGTCACATCTCAGCCTCTGCAGGGATGTCAATTTATGTGAGTTACTTAGTCTCTTGTAGCTGCTCACAAAAATGATAAATTTAAAGAAAAAATTAAATTTATGCTTTTTAATTTAACTCCATGAATAACCAGACATAGATTAGAAATGTACAATGAGTTAGCTCATTATATGAGAAATATTTTAATTCCAAAGGAGAATGTCAACTCTAAAAATATGTTTTTATATTTTATTTTCTTTTATCTTGCCTAAATACACAAAATGACTAATATTCTGTGAGTGTGTTTATGTATAATCTTTAAACCTGTATGACATATTCTAGACCCTGACTTTTTTGAAGGTGATAAAAGAAATTATATTTCAGACCTCTACTGATTATCATATATATTCAAATTACCTTGGTGATCTGACTTTTTAAAGTGTACTGTTGAAACAATATGTATTTGCTGATTTGCATGACAAATAAATTACCAATGTGAAATGTTGAATGCCCAAAGAAATTTAATCATGGTGTTTCAGATAAATTATAGTCACGGTGTAATTTCTGTTCAAAAAGTAACTCATAATTTCTGTTCAGTTCAACAGATTTGCTGAATATTTATCCTGTAGCCAACATTTTGCTTTTTACAAGTGACGAAGAAGAAAAAGCAACAGCCCTTTTCCAAAACAGACTTATGGTTTGATGTATCCAGACTTTAATACTGAATTATTTTTTACTGAGGTTTATGTCCTAAATGTCACAGGAAAACATTCTACAGCAAACGTCTTCAGATTTTGAGATCTCTGCAGTCCTGGTCTTTCTTCTGATTTAAATTTTTTATACCAATGGGATACTCCAGGCCTTGATCTGTCTGCCTCATACTTCAGCTGGCCCTCTTTGCCTAATACATTTCTGGGCACTGAGCTTGGCACTGAAGACGCAATGTTGAACAGGACAGACACACGCCACAAGCTCAGCCTTCCTGGAAATAAGGTCTCATCACGAAACAACAGGGCTGGACTATATGATTTCTTGATCCAGTGCGAAGGTGGTGGTGACAGTTAATTGTTCTGGCACTTATGTGCCAAAGCTAGATTTTTAAAAAATTTATTAAGCTGTTTAAATAACCCAGAAATAGTTAAATTCTAAACAAGAGAATGGACAGTAATAATGTACATGCAGACATTCTAAAAAGTAAAAATTTTGTGACTAAAAGGGCGTCCAGAAGAGAGGAGAGGCAGAAATACAGGCCATCTTGAGGATTTTTGTCTTAATTTCCTCGGTAAATGGAAGTGTTATTAGCTAAGTAGGTAACGACAAAAAGAAAAAAATGTAGAGATAGGATGTGATTTAAGGAAACTATATGCCATTTTAAACATGTTAAATTTGAGCTTTTGGAAAGTCATTTAAATGGCTATAATAACGAGAGTTAAATTTAGAAAGTCTACAGCTCAAAGAGGAAATCAGAGCTGGAGATGAGCAAGTAGAGCTCATCTGCATTCAGTTACTAGTTATGCTGAAGAGTGAGTGTAGTGGTTTGCAAAGATCATGCCAAGTGTGAGCCGTAAGCACTGGTCTTATTTTTACACATGAGGACCCATATACCCAGAACAATTAAGTGACTTGACTGTAATCTATAGCAAAATAGCACTAGAGCTAAAATCTATTATTATTATTTTTTTACTATGTTACTCTTAATTCTTAAAGACAATCTGAAAGAGAAGGATGATAATAATGACCATCATCTTTGGTAAACATAACAGATATAACGATGGATAATAGATCACATTCATTGAAAAATTACGTGCTGGTACTGTAGTAAGTTTTTTAGATGCATTATTCTATTTTATACTCAAAATAATGCTAGGTATTAGTTCTTTGATTACATGCATTTTACAGATGAGAACATTGAAATTCAAAGCAGCTAAGAAATGTAGCAGCCACGATGCCAACTACGATTTGTCCAAGACACAAATAATATGTCTAGCCTAAGCTTATACCATGCTCTCTTCCCTCCCATTGATTATATACTCACTAACTAGCCTATCAGCTAACCAACCAAAGTGATATCAAGTTGATTCCTTCTGGCATTAACTGAAGCAGAAAGATGTTCACTGCTCCCAAAGAAATCACAGCTTATTGTAGAAAACTAAAAAATTAGAAATTCCTTTGGAATCTGCTAATAAGCTATTTCTAACAAACTACTTAAATGCCCTAAGTAAAATATTTTGCCTGGGAAAAGCATGATTACTATTATTTTTTAAAGTAAGGAAAATTTTATTTCATAATGATTCATCATGAAAATATTTCCACTAAACATAAAAGTCCCTAAGGAACTTACTATTTACCTTATCAATGATTATTCCTTATGATCGAGTTTCTATCAGAACTTGATAACATAGGCAGCTCCTCTTGGAAAGGAAGTTTTCAAGAAGTATTGAATGCCTAAGTAGTTGTTTTTTAGTTTAATTTATTACTGCATAAAATGTAATTATTTGCATCTTCAGGCTGTGGTTTTCTTTCCTTTTAAAAAGGTTTTCTTTTAAGCCCATGGATACTACTAGTAAGTGCAGGGTTGTTACATAGGTACACTTGTGTCATGAGGATTTGTTATACAGATTATTTAATCACCCACTTGTTTTTCCTACTCTTCTCCTTCCTCCCCCCTCTATCCTCTGAAAAGCCTCAATATGTGTTGTTACCCTCTATGTGCCTATGTGTTCCCAACAGTTAGCTCTCACTTGTAAGTGACAGCATACGGTATTTGTTCTTCTCTTTATGTGTTAGTTTGCTGAGGTGGCCTCCAGCTCCATTCATGTCCCTGCAAAAGATATGATCTTGTTCCTTTTTATAGCTGCATAGTATTCTGTAGTATATATGTACCACATCTTCTTTATCCAATCTATCAACATTGAGCATTAATTCTATGTCTTTGCTATTGTGAATAATACTGTAAGGAACATACATATGTATGTGTCTTTATAACAGAATGATTTATATTCCTTTGTGTATATACCCAGTAATGGGATTGCTGAGTTGAATGGTAATCCTGTCTTTAGGTCTTTGAGGAACTGCAACAGCAATGAGATCTAATGAAACTAAAGCGCTTCTGCACAGCAAGTGAAACTATCAACAGAGTAAGCAGAATTGTAGAAAACTTTGGCAAACTATGCATCTGACACAGGTCTAATATCCAGCATCTATAAAGAACTTAAACAAATTTAGAAGGAAAAAAAAAGAACCACATTAAAAAATGTGCAAAAGGCTGGGTGTGGTGGCTCATGCCTGTAATCTCAGCACTTTGGGAGGCCAAGGCAGGTGGATCACTAGGTCAGGAGTTCAAGACCAGTCTGGCCAGCATAGTGAAACCCTGTCTCTACTAAAAATACAAAAAATTAGCAGGTATAGTGGTGTGTCCGGTGTGGTAGGCAGGATAATCACATGAACCCAGGAGGTGGAGGTTGCAGTGAGCTGAGATTGCACCTTTGCACTTCAGCCCAGGCAACAGTGTGAGACTCTGTCTCAAAAAACAAAGAAAAAGAAAGCGGTCAAAGGACATAAACAGCCATTTTTCAAAAGATCATATACATGTCACCAACATTCCTGTGGGGGAAAAAAAGCTCTATGTCATTGATCATTGGAAAAATGCAAATCAAAACCACAATGAGATTACCATCTAACACCAGTCAGAATGGCTATTTTTACAAAGTCGAAAAACAGCAGATGCTAGAAAGGTTGTGGAGGAAAAGGAATGCTTATACACTTTTGGTGGGAGTGTAAATTCATTCAGCTATTGTGCACGTTATGGGTTTTCTGAGGCAAAATGTCTTCCTCCTACTAGGGGACTCCTACTTTAGTTTTATGAAAATCCACACTGCTCCAACTATTCTTTGAAAGATTATGTTCCATCCCTTTTTGGTACTTCCTTTTTGAAACTGTTACCACATTTTGGCACCAGTTCTAAATGGAAAATCACAGAGGTAGGCAAGAGAAGCTACTGAAGACTGTGTGGTAATGAGATCACAGCCCGAGTGCCATATTCCTCTTGACGTCTCTCTAAAGACAGATGTGTAGATACTTGTACTACACAGGGAAAGTTTTCAGAGCTGTCAGTACAGAAGGAACAGCAGTGAAGCCAAAGGGATAACCAGAATTATTCTGTAGAAGGGCCTGCATGAAATGCCAGCAGTTATTAGCTTCAAATTTGAAGTCTGTCCAGTAATAAATTAAAGTTGGGAGACAAACTTGAGAGTAGAAACACAAAGGAAATGGCTTTGTGATTACTAGAGAACCAGTAAACACAAATATAGCTCTAGGGATATTTGATCCTTTATTCTTAGGGTAGATCTGAGCATCTTTTTAAAATTTTGGATACCTATTCCCAAGAGAGTTCTTTCCTTGGTTTTAATGATACAGCAGTACGTTAAGCCAACTGTCTGACTGCTTGTTATTCGTTCTGCACTTCAAGTGTGATTCTGTTGTAATGATTTGGTGCTGTAATCAAGAGACTAGAATATATTCATCAAAATAAGATTCGTGCTGCTAAGGAATCCTTCAGTAGGCAGAAACAGTGCCTGGTTATATGTGTATAATATGTACCATTTATTGAGCACCTACTTTGTTCTGGGTATTTTTCTTTTTTCTTTTTTCTTTTCTTTTCTTTTTTTTTTTTTTTTGAGACGGAGTTTCACTCTTGTTACCCAGGCTGGAGTGCAATGGCGCGATCTCGGCTCACCGCAACCTCCGCCTCCTGGGTTCAGGCAATTCTCCTGCCTCAGCCTCCTGAGTAGCTGGGATTACAGGCACACGCCACCATGCCCAGCTAATTTTTTGTATTTTTAGTAGAGACGGGGTTTCACCATGTTGACCAGGTTGGTCTCGATCTCTCGACCTCGTGATCCACCCGCCTCGGCCTCCCAAAGTGCTGGGATTACAGGCTTGAGCCACCGCGCCCAGCTGTTCTGGGTATTTTTCATGTAATTCTTAATATAAAATCTAGATACTAGGTATTATTTAACTAATTTTTATCAATAAAGATTCCAAAGCTTAGAGATAGTTCAAGCACTTGCAATAGTCTAGAAATAGTAAGTTGTGAGGCCAGAATTCAAATAGGTCTTGTTCTTTATTACTATCATGCATCACAGAACTGTTTTTCTGGTTCAATTTTATCTCGTAACTCATCTGAATAGTCATATAAGACAGAGTACTGGACCCTAAAAATAGCAGATTAAAGCAAATAAAAAATACCTCTAGGTATACTAGAAATTCCACTACCTTCTTGAGTCACCCATCTTATTCACAGCAACAAGCTAGAGATTACTTTTGGTAAAGACATGAAGTTAAAATAAAAATAGAATTGGTACACCAAAGTAAATACTTTTCCATTATAAGAAATATTTCAAAGAATGTTCTAAGCCCTATGATGATACACCAAAATTTTGAGTGATTATAGCATATTTAACCTTGTAATATTACTACTGTTGATAGTAATACTAACATCTGTTATTAATTTGTAGCTTAAAAATGTTTTAAAAATGTATTTCTTTATAAAATCAAGTAAATGCTCAAGGGTCTACTTTGAAAATGATTCATTTGAGCATTTAAATTAGAACATTACATTATCTGAAATTAATTGAGTGCATAAATACAAAAATATATATACTTTCGTATTAAGGGGAATGATGCATCTTAATGTCTTTTGTGAACTCTAAAATTTTTACCCAATGTAAAAACAATTATTAATGTTAAAATAAGTCCAATCTTTTCCTAGAGAGAAAACTCAATAATATCTGGATAGGTGGTGGCTTAGCCTCTTGATATGAGTAATCGTGATACCTCATGAAGCAGCCCGATCATTCTTTACAAACATCTCTCTACATGTGTGACAGAGAATGTCTTTATGTTACATCAAAATGTATTTTGATATATACTCAGGTTTTAGAAAATCAACCAATACCATTCTTTCTTTCTCAAGTATAGAACCTACTAAGATAGAAGAAAGAATGAATATAAAACTATGTTTTATTTTTGGTATTATTAGATATTATTGGGAAATGCTGCTTGACCCGTGACCATAACTTATTTCCCTAATATAGTTTCTCCTCCTAAATTGAATCTTGGCCATAAAGCTGCAGATTTTCAGGGATATTTACCCTGTGGTACGCAGAGAAATATGTGTTACAAGCAAAGAGATCAAGGAAAGAGAATGAGCTTAAATTTTGTATCCCTCTCTCGAACCACAACTTGTCTCAAGGGAAGACTTAAAAAGAAGGGAAAGTGTGGGAGAGACTCAGCATATTGTACCTCAAGTAGAGGGGACTATTTTTAGACTCTCTTTAAGCAGCAGGAAGGAAAGGTAAGAGGTTCTCCATAACTTCTTAACGTCCTAGATTTTCTTCCTTAAACTGTTTATAGTATCAGTGAACTTTATGGCTAACCACACACGTGGCTGTCATCCTCAGAGGTTAGAACTGCAGTTTGTCTTCATTCATTAATCTTTTCTCCTAATTCCAATTATAGTCTTTTTGTTTTTCTTTCTGGAACCACTGTTAGGCAGTTTATCTTTTACTCTCCCTGACAAAGCTAAATAGAACAGAACAACATTTTAAGATAATCAAAAACTCTGTTATATCCAATGCCCAAAATGTGTCCCTTGTTCTGTTGTACACATCCACTCTGCCCTACATAAAATCCTATAATATTTAAGCAACAACTTCATATGTAAACTTAGTTACTTATTTAACACAATATTTATTACACAGAATACGTCCAAATATGCATGTAAGTATCTTTCCCCTATTGAATCCTCAGTGAAGAAAAAAAGAGCTTAAAGATCTCATTTCCTTTCTCTTTCAGGTTTAATGAACAATATGATTCTCTATTCACTTTTCATGCAGTTCTAGTCTTACTCGGATTCCCAGAATAAGGATGCTGTTTTCCAGTGTCTGAAGTTGAATTAAGTCAGCAGCAACTCTCTCCTGCATCTCACTGTTAAGAATTCAGATGTTAGTATTATAAAACATTATAGACTTCCTCATGGCCGGTTCCACAATCCTAGATTGACCAAACACAAGCAAAAACCTAATAGTATTAATTCCCAACACTATTTAATGTATTTATTTATTCACTCCTTTTACAGATATTTAATGAATGCCTACTATGTGCCAGTACTATGCCAGAAACCAGGACCACAATAATGGACAAAACTGAGATAAATTGTTTTATTCCTGGAACTTACATTTGTAGGCAAAAAAAAAATGTGAAAGATGTACATAAGGAAAATATTAGATGTGGACCCATCATTCCTTTATTCAACCTGCCCGAAAGAAAAAAAAAATGTACAAAGCTGGAAAAGAGTCAGAATATATGTGGGGGTGGGAGGTGGATAAGATTTAGATAAAGCAGCCAGGGGAGTCCTCACTCCTCCGCACTTTAAAGAAGGAGACGCACAACTGGAGATAAATACCAAATATATTTGCAGAGATGGCTGGGGGAGGAGAGGAATAGGAGTGGGGACAGGAGATAAAGAGAAAAGTATGGGGGGGGGAAGCCCTTCCTGGTACCTAAAAAGATAGTGTTGCATGAACTAAAGAGTATGATTAATTCAACTACTGCATTCAAGCTGAAAAGGAAAAAGAAATCTTAGACCCTAAAGGTAATACAATCAAGTAAAATTAAGACTCCACGTCCAGGACTTGGGCCAATGCAGGGCCACCTTACTGGCACTCATCAAAAAACCAATTAGAGACTCAATAGTCGAAGAATCATGAAGACAGATATTTAGCTTTCTCTCACCAGAATACCATTTAGTCTGTAATACATATCCAGAAAGTGAAAACTATAAAATTGAACTCTATTGAGGGAAATCGCCCACCCATAGAGAAAAGCATTGATTATATCTGCGTTGAAAAATTCCTCCATGCCTACTCTCATAGACACCAGAGATATTCCTCCATTTCTTAGAAAAGGCTGTTGGCAGCCCCTTCAACACATTGTCTTGCCTTCCCTTGCCATTTAAAGCTCCCGATGTTCATTTCCCTCTGAGGTCTGGACTTCTGGTGCCCTGGCTTCTCATTGAGTGTGGGCTCCTTAATGGCACAGACTCTATCTCCTGAGCAGCCACATTTAGCTCCATTTTACAGTGTCGTTTTCTACAGCCTTTTGTCATAGAATCTCCCAGGACTTTGGAAAACTGCCTACTGGGAACAATTCATTCTTTGTCATTATATTTTATTTCTGGCAAAGCATCACTCTCAGCAGAGTCTGTAATTAAAGCCACTGGGTCTGGTCATGATGCCTGTGACCTCAGAGGCCTGGGTGAATGTAATAGCTTCAGTCTGTCCACCCTACCGCGGTGAGGATCAAAAGCTTCACTGTAAACTCCTCAAGACCCTTTCTGTTTTTGAGTATTTCAGGCTTTGAGTAGCATTTCTGCTATATCCTTTACGGGAGAATAAGATAGGGCCCTCATGTCCTATTTCCACCTAATTTTCTTACCTCCCTTTGCTCCTTTAAAGAAGGTTCAATAGTTTAGTACAACTTAACTATTTCTACTGCTAGTCCCTTTCCTTCCTATTATGCTAGCACAGTTTACTATATCTAAGTATCATTTTTTTTCTTTTCATCTGTCTTTTGAGGCACAGAAAGTTGTTCCTATGTCATCTGTAGATTTTTCTCATAATGAGAGATACAATTGTGGGTCTTAGAAAAAGCATCCAAAACAATTCTATCCAGACAATCCTGTCTTCTCTCAGCTTCCTATGGAGCACAGCTCTACCCTGGTGGAATACTCCTTTCAGATTAACATCTAAACCACACCTGCTCTTTATTTATTTCTGTCAATTTAGGTTTCTTTAGGAGTGGCATTTGTTTTCTGTGGTTTTGTTAGTCTCACAAACCCTGTTTATACTCACTCAAGGCAATGGTTGCATCCCTATCTACCACTGCGATGTTTCTAACACTCTAGATGGCTTTGAGCAGCTATCGTTTTTCTTCTGGATGTTTCCTTCTCAGATCAAACAAGTTGTTTGTCACTGCTGTATACAGCTGTTCTGATGTTTTCTGGAAGTTTTCACTTGTATAATGACACACTTTTAAAAGCCTGAGTTAGACCTTGTATCTGGATTCCCTCTGGGAATGTCTTTGCATTCTGCTCTCTGAAATAAAACCACCTTTTTATATATGATTGAGGGCAGAGGTATCATCCTCTCTGGTATAGTGTCACTTCAGACACCTGCCTCTTTTCTCAGCTTCCTTCAACAAGAACATTTGGAGTGCAGGCATCTCTCTCTCTTTTTCCTATTTGTCCAGGCTGACTTTAGTGATCCAAACTCTATTATTTTAATGAAAAGTCACCTTACTTCCTACACAAACATATTGCCTTCTTTAGAAAGTCTGTAGTTCTGTACTGCCCCTATTATAATAGAAAGGCCAAAGCATAATTTTAAACCAGTTTATTTCTGGAGAGACTCATTTTTTAGAGATAAAGTGGGTTATGAGCATAAACCTTTTTGTGTTTTTCTTTCCTAATTTGTTGAGTTCACTATTGTTTCATTGTGTTACTCTCTGCCTCAATCCAAGAGTATGGCATAGTTCTTATATAGTAATGAACTAATTCCTTTTTATTAATCATTTAAAACCACCACTTTGTTATCACGATGCTGTTTTTGAGATCTAATATCATTTTCCAAGCATGTGTCTCAGCTCTCTCTAAATACAAAAGCTAGATCCCATTCTCCACAACTCAAGCTGAACTTAGCTGCTTTTACACATTAGCCATGTTAAGTTGCTTCCTGGAGATCTTGTGGGAGAGTGGAGAACAAAAATGATAATGAGAGTATGAATGATGTCATCTACTAATGCCTAAAACATCTCTTCCTTTAGAAATCTTAATTGGTCTCAAATCATTTCCCTGTTACCTGGCTCTGACTTAGCCCTACTATGTAATTCAAGCCAAGGTAAGTTACATTGGCCTACATGCTAAGGCCCCTGGGACATGCTTAAAAAAAAAAAAAAAAAAAAAAAAAAACCCAAGGGGGAAATCACCTAGGGCCTCAGTTTTTAAAAAGAGAGGAGAAAAGAGTGTGATGGTTAATTGTATATGTCAATTTGGCTGGGTCACATGTTCATAAACAATAGCAATTGGCGTAGCTGTGATCCACCCTATTCAAAAAGCCTTTAGAGGTCTGAATTCACAAAAACTTAAATCCTAAGGCATCTTATCCTGGCTAAGGCAAAAACCTCCTCAACACATCCAAATTTTATATACATAATTTTAGTCCTTGATTTTAAAGATTCTAAGCCCATAATCCCATATGTAATAATGTGTCATCATCTGTTACTCAAATTAGGACCCATTTGTGAGAAATCAGTAAAGAGTCAAAATGTTATCTTTATGACTAATAAAGCTGATGGGAATATAGTCTGACATTTGCCATCAACAGTCTTCCAAATATGCCTTCTACCTGTGAATTAAACTTCCCCCTACCTATCCTTGAAAGTGCTAGAAAAGTAAGATTACCACGTGTTTGAGAGCCAGACTTGAAAAGAGAGGAGAAAGGAGTGTGATGGTTAATTGTATGTGTCCGTTTGGTTGGGCCACAGTGCGAGATATTTGGTCAAACATTATTCTGGACGTTTCTTTGAGGGATGATGCTTGGATGAGGTTTACATGAAATTGCTGGACTTTAAGCAAAGCTGAATATCTTCTGTAATTTGGATGAGCCTCATTCAATCAGCTGAAGGCCTTAATAGAAGGAAAAGACTGACTTCCCCTAAGCAGGAAAAGACTCTGCCAGCAGACAACCTTCAGACTTCATCCTCAACATCACCTCTTTCTGGTTCACCAGCAGAGTGCCTTTGGATTCAAATTGTAACTCATTCTGAAGTATTCAGCCTATGGGACTCCACTACCAGATTTTGGACTTCTCAAGCATCCACAGTTGCATGATCCACTTTCTTAAAATAACTCTTTCTGTATATACACATGCTATTGCTTCTGTTCTTCTGGAGAAACCTGACTAAAACAGGGGATCTAGAAGGGAACACTGCTGCACATTCTTGGTTTCTTTTCCAGACTCATCATCACATCAAACTGATGAATCTTTCTCCCTCTCTCACCAATGAGAGAATAAGGTGGGTGGATAGGACAGGAGTGTTTTTTTCTACATTTCTTTCCTGGATTGAGAGAATCATGGAAAGATTGAAAGTGGGAAATGAGTTTCTCCCCAATTTATATCAATTGGGCCCTAAGTCTTTCTCCTGGAGTGACACAAATTTCGTTTAATCTTTTACACACAAGAGTCTCATATGGATTATTTTATGTCAATTTTGATCTTCATATATCTTTAGCTACTTTTAGGCTAAACAGAGGACTTTGCTTCGTTTGCTGTAACTGATTTACATCACTATGAAGTCACACCCCAGGTGCAAGGTGTAAGGCTTCAAATGTGGGTTTCAATTCAGGCAAACCAAATTTCACCACGGGTGCTCCTGTTTATTTTCTCTTTGATTATAAGTTTCATAATTCTTCTTACATTTTCCTCTGATTGAAATTTAAACAGTAACAATCTACCTAACAGGGTTTTGTGAGAATTAAATTAGATTATAAAGGTGAAACTTTCTCGTACAGTGTCTAGAGCAACATTACAAGTAAATTCTGCATTTCTGAGGTTCCTAAGATGCTTCATGATAAGGGAATCCAGGATTTCCCAAACTCTGCCTTATTCACGTGGCTGCCCTTCTTCTCTGTTGGTGTTCGTGGAAGATAACTGCAAAGTGAGAAGAGGAAGCCAAAAGGAATTTAGATTTTAAAATTAACAAAGAACTTTTGCCTAAAATCTAATGCACAGTTTTGGGTGAATTGGCGAATTGGGCTAAAGGAAGTGCCTTAGGCTGAAAACTTCTGAATATCTTCTTTCTTCTCTCCCTCTTCCTCTCCCCCTCCCCTTCTCCATCTCCCTCCTCCTCCCCCTCCCTCTCCCCCTTCCTCTTCCTCTTCTTCTCCCTCTTCCTCTGGCTCTCCCTCTCCCTCTCCTTTTCTCTTTCTCTCTCTCTCTCTGTGTCTATTTATCCTTCTTTTTCTTCACAGAAACACAAATGGTAGCATCTGCATTGTCATCTGCATAAAAATAGAAGATATGAGAGCACCAACGTGTAGGCTGGAAGAAAGAGTGAGAGAGATAAAGACAATCAGGATAGGCACATTGCTATTTAGCTGGCATGGCACCTTGTCTTAGACACTCAGAGGAAATCATCCATATGCTGATGTGTATGTGTGTCTGTTCCATAACCATGCTCACGGGAAAACATGTACCAGTCAAGGGTTCTGCCCCATCAACTTTAAAACTCCTGAAGAATTGTTAGAAAGGAAGTGATGCACTGTCTGTGCAAGGAAGGAAAAGAGTACGTATCCTGTGTATCTTGTTAATCCTCTGCTTGAGGTCTTCATCTGTAAGAGGTACAGCAAAACATTCTTATATTCATTCCTAAAATCTCTGTGGATATCTCCTACCCTAGGACTTTACTCAGTAAGCACACACACTTAGAGAATGGACATTGTATTAAGTTGTTTGATACATATGAATTAGTTTAGTTAAGATACTAAGAAAACCAGATTAGGAAATTGTACAGTTCAGTACTGTGTGGCTTCAGCTGCAATTGAATGCAGATGTTCGTGATGGAGTTGCATCCCTGCCTTTTACAATATCTCTTAGCTTCATTTCCTCTGCGTGTGTCCCAACTTTTGGTACTCCTACCACATGATGAAGCAGGCCAAGCCTAGGGAGTATTTATATTTCTGATCCAGTATCTTTGAATAATCTGCTATCTTTGAATTTCTAGCCCCTTCCCCAAAAAAGAAGTCTCAATGACAGTTTCTAATCAACATCTTTGAACATCTATACATTTTCCTCCAGAAACGAGTCGTATTGACTCTGTCTAATCCATAAGCTTCTACCTGTATCAAATGCTAGGACCCTCTAACAGATGGGGCTCTCTCATCAGCTAAAGTAATCAATGACTAGCATGTCTTGCGTCCTGCTTATGTTTAGGGAATTACCCATATAATGAATTCCATGTCTCCATGTTATTAACCTAAAATGCCCTCTTTCAGCATTCAGGGAATAGGCATGAGTATTACATTTCACTTCTCAAACTCATCCATGTAAGATTTATTCAGAATAGAGCAAAGGGAGGAAGCAGGTGCCATGCAGAATACAGCAAGAGTAATGGTTGGCACCACAAGTTTCCATGTAGCATCCTCAGTAACTTCAAGGTTGTTGTTGCTCTTTTTGCTAAATTAGATACAATTGGATCATACATTTGCAACTAACAATCCTGAGTGTTATTTATAGCTCACCTGGATCAGCGGCTTATCCTGTTGATGGAGAGGTAATTTGACAGCAAACTGACATAGTTTGGGAAAAAGTCATTTCTCCAAAGGAAGCGATGCTGGACTTTCAAAAAGACCCACATGGGTCTGTCATTAGGTAGCAGAAATAGTCACTTGTGGAGTTATTCATTGAATTGTTAAGTAAGTAAAACTCTGGATCATTCTCCAATGAAAGAATGTGCTTACTTTTATTGGCTTGTTTGGTTCTCCATTAGCTCTTTATGTGAAGGCAATCAGCACAGATATGCTGCTGGGACAGGCACCTGAACCTGCCATGAACCTCAGAATCACATGCTTCCAATTTTCTTTTTCTCCTTCACCCCAAAACTCTAACTTTGGTTCCTCCTATTAATACCAATTTATAATTAATTTCTTTGACTCTCTTCTATTGTGATGGTCAATTCCTTCTTTGGCTTTTGAGGCTTTTTTTTTTAAACACATTTGCAATTCTGCGTACTCTCATGACTTGTGCATTTTTCACAGAGGGGCAATAGGAGTTCTTTTGTCATCCTGACCTGATTAGACTTCATTCCTGATGTTAATTCCCACTCTTCATTCCTGTAAGGGAGAGACAGTTCCTATCTCATGTTGGTACCCTTATCACTACAGAAATATCCACTATACATTCTAAATGGGAACTGAGGGATTCTGACCCATTACATTCTGTTTCTCTTAGTCTCCAAATTGAGCATTGTTAATATTTATGCAGGGTCCATCAAAGGAGAGGATACAGCTGCTACCTTAATACAATTGGGCTTCGAATTGTTGCTGAAACCTCATTCTTTTTCAAATCAATTTTCTACAAATTTTCTGTGATTTTGTGTCAGTTTTCAACTCAGCTTTTATAAGCTCAGTTAGCGATGTTGCAGTTTCCCCTGGAGGTTACTGGTCCAAGGTATTATTCTTATGTAGCAGATGTTATAAAACAGCTGGAAGATGCTGGTTTGCATAGACAAGATAAACCATATATACATATATATATATATATATATATATATATATATATATATACAAAATAAAAACAGTGGATTTTATAACAAAGTGAAACTAAATTGTTTGTGATTCTGTATTACTCTTTAAAATAGAATGATGATAAAGAGACATGCTAAGAAATGGCAGTTCAGTCCTGCCTCTCAGGCTGCGTTTGTAACCTTGAGCTGATCTTGTCACCTGTTGAGATCTCAGCTTCTTTGTCTGTAAAATGATGAATGTAGATTAAATCAGGTGCCAGAAAACATTTTTATGTAAATGTTTTAGGCTTTGTTCTCTGTTGCAAGTGCTCAGTTCTACCCATTAAATGTGAAAACAGCCATAGAAAATATGTAAGCCAGTGAACATGGCTATCCTCCAATAATACTTTCTTTGCAAAACCAGACAGTGGACCAATTTGGCCCATGGTTCATAGTTTACTGATCCTTTTACTAAATGATCTCTAAAGGTCACAATATTATCTGATCTCAAATGCATATGAATTCTCTGGAGAGCAGTATTCCCAAAGTAATTTAAAAACCAGATTCTAGAAATCATGTATAACTTACATTGAGTTGTCTTTTAGGATATTTTTCATGATCCCTAGACCTTCCTTCTAGTTATTCAATACTACCAGCCCTTCGTTTTCATGCATATGGGCACACACACATACACATGCACAATCACACACATACCATACACATTTCAAGTTCGAATTGACCTATTTTCAAAATGCTACCACTTAAAAAGCAATATCCTAAATACATTCATAACTTAGAGGCAATTTAGATAACTTCTGAGATATAGACTGTGTCCCTAACAAGCTGACCTATTAATAATACCATTTTTTAATCAATTTAGCCAATATTTATTTAGCACTGATGATGTACTTGCCACTGTGCTTTGAATTTGGGATAAATAGTGACAAAACACATGTGACCCACATGTTAATGGTCTGTATAGTCTAGCATAATAGATTTAACATTTCAACATCACACCTGCTTAATAAGGTATATTAGTGCAGTGCTAAAAATACAAGAGAATGAATTGATGTTCTAGTTCTAATTTAACACCTGTATTATATTAGTTCAGTGTTTTATGTTTTATAAGCTTCACTTTCCTCAGCTGTAAAATAAGAATAGTTACAGATCTGTCACACATATTTTTTTGTAATTTTAGAATTCTTCCACCCGAAAAGATAGTTATTTGTATATGCTCAATTCTGTTTGAATCATTTTAGGCCTAGTATCATAGACTTCATAATAAATAAAGCAAACACATCAAAGAAATAACTTTCTGCCAAGTTTCATTCCTGAATCACTAAAATAGTGTCTTTTAGCACTTTGGCAAAAAGTTGCACTTGATGTGATGATTTTTTCATTGCATTAATTCTTAATCTTACAGGCGTTAGGCTGATGGCAAGGTGATAGCTGCTTTAGATCTTCAAAAATTGAAGAAAATGAAAACATTTATAATTTACATTATGCTTGAACTGCTCCCACCCACTTAACTGCTAGTTTCAGGTTTTTCATTATCCTTACTAGTAATTAACTTACCTGAGGATAATCAACATAAAATAAAGTGTTGCAGAAGAAGAAATTAGTCTCCAAGCATTTCCTAGAATTATTATGAGAATCACAGAAACAGTATATTCAAGATGTGCTCATCTCTCTAGAGGACCACACCTTTATTAGTAAGTGTTCTCAAAGAAACAGAACCAATAGGAGATATAAAGATACCTGAATAGATAGACAGGAAGCTAGAAAGAAAGAAGAAAGAAAGAAAGAAAGAAAGAAAGAAAGAAAGAAAGAAAGAAAGGAAGGAAGGAAGGAAGAAAGGAAAGAAGGAAGGAAGAAAGAAAAAGAAAGAAAGAAAGAAGAAAGAAAGAAAGGAAAGAAAGAAAAAGAAAGAAAGAAAAGGCAGGAGGGAAGGAGGGAGGGAGGGAGGGAGGGAAGGAGAAAGGGAGGGAGGGAAGGCATTTATTATAAGGGGTTGGTTTACATGGCTATGGAACCTGAGAAGTCCCGCTATCTGCTATCTAAAAGCTGGAGGCCCAAGACAGATGGTTATGAAGTTCTAGTCAACATCTAAGGGCTTGAGAACTAGGGGAGTGTAAGTACCAGCCTGAGTGTGAAGGTCTAAGAGCCAGGACTGTCAGTGTCTGAAGGTATAAGAAGATGGATGTCTCATCTCAAGAAGAGAGAAAATTCACTCATCTTCCATCTTGTTCTATTTTGGCTTTCAGTGAGGTGGTTGATGCCCACTCACATTGGGGAGGGTAATCTTTTTTACCCAGGATACCAGTTCAGTGCTAATCTCTTTGAGAAATACCCTGACAGACGCATTCAGAAACAGTTTGTTTTTCCAGCTATCCAGGCATCCCTTCGCCCTGTCAAGTTGATACATAAAATTAGCCATCACAACACCCTTGTTTTGACCATTCGATTGCATTCTTTATTGGAATGATTTTTCCAGAGTTCAGTTTCTGGGCTCATATGAAACTATTTATTGCACATAGACTTGCTTATATAATAGATCTACAGAGTAAAAGTATTCTGCTGCACTCTACAAAGAAGGGAAAGGAAGTTGTTTAGAATATGAAATGGGTAAGGAAGCTTGAGTGTTTCCCAAAAGTTTTTTTCTTCTTGAATAAGACTCAGGATTGAAGCATTGAATTCTGAATCTCTTCTTTGAGGTCCTTGTCTAATACTCAAATCATATTCTAATTTAATCAATCACTTTGGGACAGATTCACCTGTTCAAAACAAGTGTTACATCAGATTGTACTTTGATGTGCTGTGATTTATCCTGTTCCTGGGCCTTTACTAGGCTTTTCTGTAGAACCCTTTCCCCCATCCCCAGCCTTTAGTTTCACAACTCCTGTTTATCCCATAGACCTCAGTTTAAATCTAATTTTTTACAGGAATGCTTCCTTGAGAACTTTAATATATGCCAAGCATAATTTTCTTTAACTACCTCCATCCCACGTTCATCAAACTGTTCTTAACTATAGATCTCTTGACTCAAACACTTTTCAGAACATTTGTTTCTTCATCCATCCCCTCCTTCAGCAAACCTGCCTCCCCTGAGTCTTCCTATCTCAGTAAGAGGAAACTTCATCTTGTAGCTGATTACAAACTTGGCATCACCATTATCTCTTCTCTTTTCTTTTGTATCTCACATGCAATCTGACACAGAAACTTGTTGGTGCTTCCTTCAAAATAAGTTTAAGTACCACCAATTTTGCCAACACCAGCACTATCCTTTTTTCAAACGATTATCACTTCCTGCTGGGTAAAATTAATGTTTTAACTGATCTTTCTTCCATCAATTTTGCACACTGTAATTTTTTTTTTTTCAGATGAAGTCTCACTCTGTTGCCCAGGCTGGAGTGCAGTGGCACTATCTCAGCTCACTGCAACTTCTGCCTCCCAGGTTCAACTGATTCTCCTGGCTCAGCCTCTCAAGCAGCCAGGTCAACAGGTGTGTGTCACCACACCAAGATAATTTTTGTATTTTTAGTAGAGATGGTGTTTCACCATATTGGCCAGGCTGGTCTCAAACTCCTGACCTTGTGATCCACCTGCCTTGGCCTCCCAAAGTGCTGACATTACATGCATGAACCACCACACCCAGCCTCTGTAATCTATTTTTAACACAGAAGCACAGTGATGATTTAATGTGTAAGTGATATCATGCCACTTCTCTGCTCAAAATGACAACCAAAGTCCTAACGATCAACTTACAAAGACTTAAAAGATCTCACAGCATCCCCTCTTCAACTTGGACTCCTGTCTGGTGTTTTGTCCTTTCTTCTACCCTCCAACCTTACTTTGGCTAGTTCTTGAGGATACCAAGAACTTACTCTTCCAGGAATTTAGCATTGTGGTGCCCTCTATCTTATACACTGATGGCTCAGATACCAATGTGACTCATCTCTCATTCTTTTGGGTATTTATTTAAATATCACTCTATGGGTGAGAATTTCTTTGTTTGCTTTAATTAAAGTAGCAAGAACAGTTGCCATCAGTCTGGTTGTTCCTATTCCCTTTCTTTGATTTTTTAAAAATCTACATTGTTCATCCTTATTTTATTATTGTCTAACCTTTCCAAGTAAACCATGAGAAAATAGGAATTTTGTTCATAGCTGGTATCTTAATGCAATTGGTCTTCGAGTTATTACTGAAATTTTATTCTTCTTCAAATCAATTTTCCATAGAATTTTGTATGATCTTGTGTCAGTTTTCAGCTTAGCTTTTATAAGCCCAGTTAGTGATGTTGCAGATAGAAGTTTGCCTGACATGACATTCAATAAATATCTATTTAATAGAAATTTCAGATCTAAGATAATTGTATGAGCTATAAATTGTTTCAAAAATTACATATAGAAGAGTCAAATTTTTTTTCCAAAATTGATCATGTCTTAGAAAGTCAAACACTTTATTTTATTGGCATGATTTGTTTTTATTGGTAGTTATGTTAAGAGATATTCCATTTGATCTATTAATTTGGAAGTGATTCAACTATGAGTCCACTTTCTAAAGAGGTTCTCATCAAGTTAATGATTTTTTTATCAGAAATCCTCCAAAGTTTTCCTGAATTTGTGGTATTATTTCTGTACAATAAAACTGGGATGGTAAAAAATGATATAAATAAGCAGAGCTGGCTTGCTTCTACCCTTATTTATACATATTTGTACACGTTCTATCCTCATTCTTACTTTACTGTGACTCAGAAGAACCTTTATCAGTGCTAAAGAGAAAACTAAGAAATCAAAAACATGTCCTTAGGTTACCTCCCTGCGAGTTGAAGTTTTTAGTAGAAAGAGTAAAGAAATGAAAATATAGGAGGATTTTGACAATACTTCTTTGCTTTCCTATGACTTTACCTCTCACATATACAGTGAGACTGGTCTCTTTGTCAGACCCTTTGTCTTGGTAAAAACTCCAAATATGTGGCTTACCTAGAGCAAGAGGATGGACTGTGAGAACAGAGTTCTGGAGAAGGTGGACAAAATTTCCTTTAGTGGAGGCTAAAAACTTCCTTACAACTTCTCTATGATTCAGGCAGCTTAACTCTTAAAAGCCTAAGAGTTTGGGGAAAAGGGGGAAAAAAAAAGAAAACAAAAACACTGTCAGTGATAGAGTGTGCATTTCCTAAGAGCGTACGTACATCCCACAGGAAATGAGTATGTTAGGAAGCATACATACCTTGGAAATTTGATGTCCTTAACTGCTCTTACACTTCAGGCTGCATAATCATTATTGTCTGTTGCTATCAATTACATAGTAAGACGTGGTGAAATGATGTTGAAGAATCAAGGACTTCTCAGTTAACTGGAGCTGGCTATGGTTGGGTAATTTCACTGTTCTACTTATGCATTTCCTTTTCTGTTCTTCGTTCTTTATTGTTTTGTTTTGTTTGTTTGTTTGTAATATATAAGTTGCTAAATACCTAATACTTTCAGTAAAAGAGCCAGAGAGGCAACATAAACTCGATTTCAGAAATGAGCTCTTATCCTTGGTTTCACCTCTTACCTGTGTGCTCTTGTGAAAGTCACTTAGCTTCATACATCCCAGGGCTTACCCAGAAAGGAGCGGCAACATCCCTTAATGTGTTAACCATCAGTTAGTGTGTCACTCTGATTTTTCAAAGAGAAACTGCTTCTCAGGGTGAAATTCAGTCTCACCTGCAACGCTGTGTGAATAAGCCACTTGGCTTGGCTCTGTGTGATTTTTATGATTGGTGGATTTTCTTATTTTCATAATGATGTTTCTCTGAGAGAAGAAACCAGAACTGAGGCCATATTGATAACAATATAATTATGGTTTTATTATTGTTCTGGTCCTGGAGATCCATAACTTAGTTTTCTATTAGCCCATTACTCAAGTGAGTCTGTTGGAAAGCAAATGCTTCTGTTGCGAGGCAGCATGAGCCACCTGGCTTTTGCAAATGCTTGTTTGGATGCACTGGATATGAGAAAGCTTTGTGGAGTGGCCAGCACAAAGGATGTTTTTTTCTTCCTTGTGCATCTGTATTTGTGTGAGGTTAGAGTCTCCCTGGAAAGGGAGAGGCATAAGACCCATTAACATTTAGAGAATAAATGTACACTCACTAAGAGGTAAATATGCCTATTAACCTAAGAAACGTGCATCAATTTGACTGGCAATCTCACACAGGCAAACAGTAACGTTGTGAGAACAGAAAGATCCTAGGGGGATCTGAAATTGATAGGTTTTAATTTAAGAAGCATTGTAAGAAAAAAAAAAAAGTTACCGTGACCTTAAAAAGATGAAGATAACTTGGCATGAAAATCTGAACAAAATATCTACAGGCTTTCTGTTCATGGAATTTCAAAAGTATAAAAACATGCTAAGGAAAGAAAAGCAAGGAAATTTACCTTCTACATTGCAGATTGTGCCATTATCCATTTAATCCTAAATTTAGGATAAATTATAACCTTCTTGCATTATTCGTTTACAAGGGCTACCATAACAAAGTTATGCACAGACTGGATGGCTGAAACAGCAGAAATTTAATATCTCAAAGTTTTGGGGACCAGAATGGTTGATGTCTTCTGAGGCCTCACCTCTCTCCCTGGCCTGCGGATGGCAGTCTTCTCCCTGTGCCTATGGATCTTCACTTTTTAGTTCTTTTTCTATTTTGTCCTAATTTCTTATAAGGGCAACAGTCATATTGGATTAGGGCTTCCCCTAACGATCTCATTTGACCTTAATTATACCTTTACAGACTTTGTATCTGAACGTAGTCACATGCTGAGGTATATTCATGAGACACATGCTGGGGATTAGGACCCCACATATGACTTTTAAAGGCACACAATTCCATCTGTCACCCTCTTCCATGAAAAGCTTAAGTGATGGGTCCCTCTAACTCATTTTTTTCAGAAGAGAAAAATGAATATTCTGAAAGGTTGAAAAGCTGTCATATTCAAACAGTTAAAAAAAAAAAAAGAGAGAGAGAGAGTAGTTGAATCAAAGGAAATGGTCCAGTGCTCTCTCCTTTCCTCCAAGATGCCCTTTGCTTCCTTGCTTCCTTGATTAACATTTAGGAAGAATGTACCTGGGAAAGGGAAAAACATAGAAACACAAAATCCTAAAGCTGCTTCTCCGATTTCTGGGTTTACGTAATTATAATTACTGGAATACTAAGACGCAAACCATGATAATGAAAGCGTTCATTTAATTTCTCACAGAAATGTCTAAACAACTGAGCTTAAAATAAATAAACAAATATTTGGTTAAAATACTTGGATAAATTATGTATCAGTGAATATTTTCCACATGTATACTTAAATGTAAAATGTTAAGATGTCTGAGGCATGTTATAAGAACAAATATGTCTTATTTGAAAAAAATGCTCATAAATAATCTTATTTTCATTTTTGTAAGTTTAGTCTTTCCTATGAAACTTCAGTCTTTATGGAATCTTAATACAACATTTCATTCTTATTTCTATATGGGATTTGGCTACCATAAATTGGGAGAAATTAAAGGTGACATCTATGTAGCTTGACATACTATGTACAGTTTTTTTCAAGGTAAATCTATTAATATTGCTTTATTCAAAACAATATTGCACAATCAAAGTTATCTCAAAGTCTGTTAGGTAGATTCATGACAAGCCATCATTTCTAATTTGTTCACAGTGATAAAAAGGGATGATGGAAAGACGACTTGAGTAATATTGAGGAATCCTGCAGTTTATTTTAAGCTCCACTACAAACCTGTCTGTTGATATTGAGCAGGCTCCAAAACCTATCCAGTCATCAGTATACTTACTGATAAAATGTTAAATCCCTAACGTGTCATTAGCAAGTTAGATCATATATGTGTACACTTTGAGAATGTATAAATGTAAAATATTATTATTCTTATTATTTATTAAAGAAGAAAATTACCTGCTTGTATTCTAAGCACTTTGTAAACAAACACTGAGTGTGTAATGAACAGTAAGCAAAATATAGTTCTCAGCAAGCTGACAGCAGAGTGAGGGAGAGAGACACGGTGGGTGGTTTGTGATTAAACACTCCAAATGCTCCATACTAAAATAGATACCAGTTGGTATGCCCTGGGAGCATAATAAAGGACTCCCCTGGTGGAGAGGGCAGGAATGAAGAGGGAGTCAGAAAAAGTTTCCTAGAGATGACACTGAAAGAGAGTTGATTAGTATAAACAGGAGGTAGCCAAGTCAATCAAATACATTTTCATACAGAATACATTCTGTAAGTGATTGCTTCATAACCAGTGGAACTCTCCATACAAAATATAATGGGAGATTTAATTATGTGATTTAATTATGTGATTTTTAAAAATAAATAAATGATTTGTTTCTTTCTATGAGGTTTCCTGTGGATTTTCAAAAACTTTTAATTATTTCTAGATATTAATATTAATACTTCTTCTGTGATGATTTTGGCATGGCAGGTTGTATTTCTGAAGACAGTCACAACATCTATTTTTCAAGCTCCTCTACAATGTGACTTTGCCCCTCCTTTCATGGAAGGATGAAGCCTCTGATTGTTCCCTTAAATCAGACTGTTTCCAAGTGCTTTAACAGATAGAGAATGACAGATATTATGCTGTGTAACTTCCCAGGCTGGCTCATGAAAGATGATGCACCTTTGCCTTTTTCACTGAAATAACTGTGCTTGGAACACACACACTTTAAATATCTTGCAACTGTTAACTGTGAAGAAGTCAAGCTACACTGTAGGCAAGTTAGGTTTTCTGAACAGCAGGATTAGTCTTTGATCTTCTCAGGCCAGTCACCAGCCATGTGAGTGAGCAACCCTTTCCATAGTATTCTCTCCAGGCTCAAGTACACTCTAGTTTTGGAATCTTTCAGCCATGGTCCCCAACATCAACTAATGTAGTGTAGACAAACTATCTCCTCAAGTGCAATATGAATTCCCAATCCCTAAAATCCAGGAACATAATTAAATGTTTGGAGTAAGCTGATATGTTTTGGGCCAGTTTGTTATGAGGCAAATAATTAGAATAAAATTTGATACCAAAACTGTAGTGCTGCTATAATAAAAAACTAAATCATATGGCATTAACTATGGCCCAAACAGTGGGCTGAATCTTGAAGGGCCTTGAGGACAGTATTAGAGGACACGAGAGTGCTAGGGTGGAAATTGTTAGAGGAGGCTGAAAACGAGGTAATTCTTGATCTGAGATAGTAACAAGTTTTGGTGATTCCCTGTGATTATGTGTAAAATAGAAAATAATTCTAATTAACCAGTGGATTTGACTGAGATACTTTGCAGGTGGAATATGGAATTAACAAGATGATTATTTGATACACATTAGCTAAAATATGGATAGAGAGAAGTGAGCTTAATAAAACTGTCTGATTTTAAAGCAACATTTATAGGAATTACAAGGGAGCCAGGATTTCTTGGGTTATTAAAAACAAAGAACAAGCCGGGTGTGGTGGCTCATGCCTGTAATCCCAACACTTTGGAAGGCAGAGGGCGGCGGATCACGAGGTCAGGAGATCGAGAACATCCTGGCCAACATGGTGAAACCATGTCTCTACTAAAGAAAAATACAAAAATTAGTGGGATGTGGTGGTGGCAGTGCCTGCAATCTCAGCTACTTGGGAGGCTGAGGCAGGATAATCACTTGAACCAGGGAGTCGAAGGTTGCAGTGAGCAAAAATCGTGCCACTGCACTCCAGCCTGGTGACAGAATGAGACTCCGTCAAAAACAAAACAAAACACCAAAGAACAAAACGAAACAAAATAAAATGCAAAATGTAAAATCATGTGATAAAGAGCCCCACTGGTCAAAATTAAAATACAGAGTACTGGGCAGAATAAGTATAAAGCAAAGTTCATTATTATAGAAATCTTTTGTAATACTCTAAAAATATGTATTAGGTGGTACCTCATAGAACCTTTAAAATAGACCAAGGCTTTCTAAGAATATTAACATTGTGCTTTACAGACCATCTCTGTTAGACTATAGGGCTTCTGAGAATCTGAAGAGTCTCTCAGAAATTTAATCCTGAGAAAATTTGATGCATTCTTCATCGAATTGAATAAATTATAAACTGATATACAGGAAACCCAAAAAGTTTTTATTTATGTTTACTAATATATTTGGAGATAGGCTCTTGCTCTCTTACCCAGGCTACAGTTCAGGGACAGTGCCAATCAAGCTCATTGCAGCCTTGAATTCCTGGACTCAAGAGATCCTCCCACCTTAGCCTGTGAGTAACTATAACTAGAACTACAGGTATATGCCAAAGTGACATGCCATTTAAATATATGTACATATCTTTTGTAGCGACATGATCTCATTATGTTGCCCAAGCCAAGCTTTAAGTGATCCTTCTGCCTTGGCTCCCACAGTACTGAGATTATAGGTGTGAGCCACCACACCCGACTCTAGAAAGTTTTAAAAGAAAAGAATTGAAAGAAACAGACTGTAATAAAGAGAAAATTGACCTCTGACAAACCAGATTTTTATAGGCAGGAAGCTGGCTGAGAGGGACACTTAGCTACAAACATGCATTCTGTCTGAAAAACGTAGAACACTGATTGATTTAGAAGGCTAGACCATGACTATGAAGTGCAGAGCCAAGAATCAAGGATAATAATTAAAAAGGAGTAGCAAGGAATTCTGATCAAGAACTGGTGACATGTGCTTGCTTGGATTTTAGAAATTGTTATTATCTGGTATCTTCTCTTTTGCGTGCTTTTGAATGAAAATAACTACAGTGGTTGTCATATGCCTGTCCCACTATTGAATTGTGTGTGTCTGTGTGTGTATGTGTGTGTGTGTGTGTGTGTGTGAGAGAGAGAGAGAGAGAGAGAGAAAGAAAGAGAGAGAGAGAGAGTCAGGAGGCATATTACCTTCTGTCTCTTTAGCTTACAGATTTTAAAATTGATATAAATTGCACTAGAGTTGTCACACACAAGGGGCTTCATCTGAACATGGACCTGGTTTTGATAATGAAATCTTAAACTTCCATCTGATGCCATAATAGAAGAAAACTTGGAAGTGTGGAGGAAGAAGAGTGTATTCTAAGTTGAAAGGATGTAAATTGTTGTGACTGGAAGTCAAATTGGAGATAGTTGTATCTTCAAAAGATATCTGTAACAGTATTGCACATATTTATTTATAGTGTAAATTTGCAACTTCTCCCTTCAAAATGAGGAAAGAAAAAAAAAAGGTAATAGCTTTGAGTATGGCAGAAATGACATTCTTCAATTTGCAAGATATGATTCAAAAGGTGATGCAGATTTTGCTTCACCTACTGGAAAATGCACGTGTCAATTCATTCATGAAGGCAGTCTAACTGCCGTGGAGCTGCCATGCTGAGAAAATAAGCTACGTGGTGATCTTGCATGTATGCATGACAGTAAGCAGTTCCAGCCCTTGATTCATTCTAGCGCAGGTACCAGACCTGTCAGTGAAAGAGCCTTAAAATGATCTCAATCCCCAATCATCACATTACGGTCAGTCTTCAGTTCATCCAAGCAGTGGCCCCATGTGTCATGATGCAGAGAAAAGCATTGTGTAATGTCCATGTAGCTGTCCTTCAAAATGTAAGACCGTGAAAAAAATTTCGGATAAAGCCATAAGTCTGACTCGATTTGTTATGCACACTAGTAACCAAAATAGTATATTTTAAATAAAAATATATTTAAACGTATACCCATATTGTAAAATAATTCCACACATATCTAAGAATATAAAGCCAAAAGTAAAATATCTCTTCACACATACCCTCAGAACAAAAGGAGTTAGTTCTCTTGGTTAAAGTAGTCCCTGTTTTAAGCTGGATATGTATTCTTCCAGATATTTCATGTACTTACATACTTTATAGGTACTCTCTTTTAAAGTAATTTGTGGAATACTGTTTATATAGTTCAAAGTTTTTACCATTCGAATGTAACTGGTTAGGTTGAAAATCATAACATTGCATCTTACATAAATATATATAATTGCTTTTAACATCTCACAGATTTGAGATATGGCTTTCATAGACATTAGCAATTTCTTCCTTCATAAGCCTCTTATATTAATGTAACAATAATAATATTCTTTATTACTTTTTCATATAAATATTAAGATGAAATAATTATATAATAATTGCTATAATTATTATATTCATTGTTTTACTTGATTTTAAAAGATTAAATTTAGGATATTTATCTCAGCTTTAGACACTGTGTCTAGTAAGCTTAGAATTTTGTTCTGACAAAACAGAATCTTTATTGTGGATATTTATAATTTAACGATTTTTGAATTGAATACTTTTTTTAAATTTCTGCTATGAAAATTATTTTTTGTTGTTAAAAAATGCTGCAGTTTACATATTTGTACCTTTTCCCCTTTAGGTGCATGCATAAATAATTTTTCTAGAACACATATCTGCAGTTAAATTTTTTACCTTGATGAATATATGCATTTAAAAAATTTTAATAAATAGTCTCAAATTGTCTTCTCAGAACACTAGCAGTTTATAATCCTTATAACAATGTTTGTTCATTGACAAGCAAAATGTTTTTGTTCAATTGACACCAAAAAATCAACAGTAATTGAGTATGCCAACAGCAAACTCACTGAAGGAAATAAAAAAAAGCAATGTTATTTGCAGGATCTACAAAGAAAATATCTAAGAATAAATTTAAACAAAGAGGTAAAAGATCTCTACAAGTAAAACATAAAAAAAACTAATTAAATAAATTAAAGAGATTACAAAAAGATTGAAAAGACATCCTATGTCCATGAACTGGAAAAATTAATTTTGTGAAAATCACCATAGTACCAAAACTGATCTACAGATTCAATGCATTATTGCCTTGTCATATACCAATGTAATTCTTTAAAGAAAAAAATCTAAAATTATTATGGAAAGAGGGAGTCTAGAATAACCAAAGTAATCTTGAGCAAAAAAGAACAAAGTTGGAGGCCTAATACTACCTGACTTCAAAATATACTACAAAACTATAGTAGCAAAACAACATGGTACTGGCATAAAAACAGACACATAGGCCAACGGAATAAAATAGAGATCTTAGAAATAAATCCATGTGCTTACATCTAACTGATTTTTGCAAAGGCACCAAGAACATTCAGTGAAGAAAAGACAGTCTCTTCAATAAATTATGCTACAGAAACTCAGTATTCCTATGCAACAAAGAAAACTAGATTCTTGTATCTCAACATACATAAAAATCAAATCAAAATGGATTAAAAAGATGAAATGCAATACCTGAAAATATAAAACTGCCAGAAGAAAACATTGGAGAAATGCTTTAGGACATTGGTCTTGACAAATAATTTTTGCATAAGACCTCAAAAGCCCAGGTAACAAAAACAAAATATGCAAATGGGACTACATTAATCTAAAATGTTTCTTCACAGAATGGAAACAGTGGACAGAATGATGAAACAATCAATCTATATTGGAAGTTAATCTTTGCAGATTTATCCATCTGATGAAAGAACACTAATAAAAATATCTAAGAAACTCAACTGAGTAGCATAAAAACAAATAACCCAATTAAAAATGGACAAATTATCTGAAAAGGCATTTTAAAAAAGACATACAAATGGCCAATGTGCATATGAAAAAGTATTCAATATCATTGATCATCAGAGGAATGCAAATTAAAACCATAATGAGATATTATCTCACCCCAATATAAACAGTTATTATATATATATATATATATATATATATATATGTGTGTGTGTGTGTGTGTGTGTGTGTGTATGTGTGTGTGTGTGTGTGTGTGTGTGGAGAGAGAGAGAGAGAGAGAGAGAAAGGAAAGAAAGAAAGAGTCTTGTTCTGTTTCCCAGGCTGGAGTACAGTGGCATGATCTCAGCATCTCAGCTCACTGCAGCCTCCACCTCCTGGGTTCAAGCAATTCTCCTGCCTTAACCTCCCGAGCAGCTGGGACTACAGGTGCATGCCACAACTCTAGCTAGTTGTCTGTATTTTTAGTAAACAGAGGGTTTCACTGTGTTGGCCAGGATGGTCTCGATATCCTGAGTTCATAATCCACCCATCTCAGCCTCCCAAAGTGCTGGGATTACAGGTGTAAGCCACTGCACCTGAACATCAAAAAGATTTTGAAAGGATATTGATGAGGCTGTTGGAGAAAAAGGATTGCAAGTACACTGCTGATGGGAATGCGAATTAGTACAATTACTATAGAAAACAGTATGTAATTTTCTCAAAAAAAAACTAAAAATAAGTTTACCATGTAATCCAGCAATCCTCCTGGTGGGTATAAAGACAAAAGAAATGAAATCAGCAAACCAGCATGGCACGTGTATACCTATGTAACAATCCTGCATGATCTGCACATGTATCCCATAACTTAAAGAATAAAAAAAAGAAATGAAATCAGTATATGGAATAGATATTGACACTTCTATCTTCATTAAAGCATTATTAATGGTAGGCAAAATATGTAATCAATCTAAGTGTTCATTAACAGATGAGTGGATAAAGAAAGGGTGATATACATACACACAATGAAATAGGTATTAGTCCATTCTCATATTGCTATGAAGAAATATTCAAGATTGGGTAATTTATAAAGAAAAACGAGTTTAATGGACTCACAGTTCCACATTGCTAGGGAGGCCTCACGATCACAGAAGGCAAATGAGGAGCAAAGTCACACTTTACATGACAGCAGGCAAGAGGGCATGTGCAGGAGAACTTCCCTTTAGAAAACCATCAGATCTCATGAAACTTGTTAATTATCACAAGAACATGGGAAAATGTGCCCTGTGATTCAATTACCTCTTACTGGATCCCCCCCCCCACCCCCATGATATGTGGGGATTATGAGAGTTACAATTCAAGATGAGATTTGGGTGGGGACACAGCCAAACCATACCAAAGTACTTCTGTCATGATAAAGAATAAATACCTGTCATGTGTAGCAGCATGTGTGGAACAGGAAGCCATTATGTTAAGTGAAATAAACCTGGCATAGAAAGACATATATCACATGTTCTCACTCATACATGAGAGCTAAGAAAGTTGATGAAGTGAAGATAGAGAGTGGAATTATGGGTATCAAGAGAGTGGAAAGGGTGAAGAATGGTGAAGAGAAGTTGGATAATCAGTACAAACACACATTTAGATAGAAGGCAAAAAGTTCTAGCGTTAGCATGGTGGAGTGACTATAGTTAACAATAGTTTATTTTACATTTCATCAAACCTAGAAAAGTTTGAAATGTTCCCAACACAAATTTTAACTGTTTGAAATTATGGATATCCTAATTATGTGGATTTGATTATTACACATTTTATGCATGTATCAAAATATCACTTATATTCCATAAATATGCACAATTATTATGATGTATCAATAAAGACAGCAAACAACAATTTACAAACTGTGTACAACATGATTCTATTTCCATTAAATGTAATCTGCATGTGTCTCAATTTTGTTTTGGTCCTTGAATTTTCTGTTTCCTTTTGTTTCAGAAGGTGGCATTTAGGGCAAGTAACCCTTCTGAAATGTAATTAAGAAGCTGTATAGGATACCTGAGCCTGGAATTTCTACTAATTCTCATATAAGAATAAATCTTTTCAGGTGTCCTTTTATATATTGGGCAACTGGTATAGCTAATAATGTTTTTTAGTGGTTGTTGGGTAAACTTATAGATGTTCACAAAAAGCAAATAAAAAGAATGAGTACTTTTGTTTTTGTTTTTATTATATAAAACAAATATAATCAGTTTACATTCTGTACTATGCCATGGAGATCTGAGCTGAAAATTCCTTTGTGTGAAACTTCAGTGACCTCTCATCTGATCATTGATCTGGTCATAAACTCTTTCAAGAAGATAGGCCCAAAGTACACTTTTAAGCCTACCCTTCTCATCTCCTTCTCCTGTATTTCCAATCTCAATTTTTTTCTTTCAATCTCCACCCTCCAGGGTGGAGAGAATAGAATGTCATGTGATTTGTGAGCATAATCCGTCTTCTATAATGCAGACATGGTTGGTACAGAGCTAGGACTGTGGCCTTGAGCGCAAATATTTCTAAGCAAATAGTGAACTTTGCCATCCTAGACGCTCATATTAACAAGTTAGACACAATTAACAAATTAGGGAATCAAAAATATGCCCTTTTAAAATGATCTTCAAAATGTTACTATGTACAGTTAAATAAACATCCATGGCTAGAAATCAATGACCAGAACTGGAAAATATGAAACTGAGTGATGGTCCAGCTAGCATGAAAAAGTGTCTATGAACCCAATATGCCAAGATTTGCTAGAACAAAAGACACACAGACTTGGGGGTGGTTTCTTGCAATACTGTTATCATTATCAAAATTAAAAATTATTTTGACTGCTTTTTATTGAGTAGTGAGAAAAGAAAGTACACTCAATTTGCTATCTTACGTGTACCAACCCATTAATGATAATTTATCCACTGAGAGTTCCATGTTTTGATTACATTATTTGCTAATTGTACTTCTAGGAGCCTAAGAATTCTTCAAACATTGATAGTGAATCTACAATTAAAGCAGATTCCAGACTGTATGTAATACAACACACCTTTACAAACTTTTTAACATGTTGTTTTGTTCTACTATTTAACATCTCCTATTGGCCTCAAGGTCATCTAATATGAAGAAATAGGTATTAAATAGTAAATATAAATATTTACGGAGAACCAGGTAATTTCACAGTAGTAATTTTCAGTTTGAGTTTCTCTTTCTCTCCTTTTTTTCTGAACCACAGAAATTTTCATGACCATTATTTACTTGAAAATGGACTATAAGCATGGAAAAGACGTATGTGATATTGAGGGAATATGGTCTCCTTGCAGGCCCACAAGATGGTGCAGTTTTAAGGGTAAGAATTTCCCAACACCATGCCTGACTCCCATCTCTCTCCATCCGGGAGATCTGAGGGCTTATGTTTAAATTTTGCAGGCACAGGAAGAAACTAAGAGCCAATCACTCCAGTGGAACTTCTAAGGAATTCCTTTCATTGACCCAGGGTCTTAGAGAGGTCGGGGGTTCCTCCCAGGTTACAAGTCACCTTCTCTCTCCTGGATTTCCCCTCTCGAGTCCCCTTCCACACTCTCTCGTGGAAGCCTGCCTTCCCCTCCTAAACTCCATCTCTCTCTATTCCCTTCCACTCAGTGTGGAAGCTGCTTTCCTCCCCTGGCTTCCATCTTTCTGGATTCTCTCACTTAGTGTGAGTTAGCTGTTTCTTTCTCTCTCCTTCTCTGGTTTCTCTCTCTCTCTCTCTCTAGATAAATCACTTTCTACAAATGCTTTTGAGTCTGGCATTTACTGTGCACTCTGCCATGCCCCCTCTCTCGTTCTTGAGAGAGCAGGAGACCAGGAACCTGGAAAAATGTCCTTTCAGGGGAGCTGAGGGTACCCTGAACCCATTAACCCCAATATAGCAATATCTCATAAGTTAAATTTGTATATATATATTGTGTCTAGCAATATTTACTCAGTAAGTATTAGATCTGAAAAAAAAAGGAGTTTTAAATATTGCATCCAATTTCCTCATTTATAGGTGAGGAAACTGATGTGCAAAGAGCTGAAATGGCTTATCCAAAATTTCTCTGCTTAAAGGTAGAAAAGTCAGGAAAAGTGCTCAGGTCTTCTCTGCTGTGGAGAATCTTTCAGCATACTGTGGACTTTTTGCAATTGTAATCCTAAATCACACACCGAATACTTGTGTGTGTATGTGTGTGTTCTATGTCATTTGAAAGTCAGTTGCTAAATACTCATCGTACTAATCCAAAAATGGCAGTGATGGTAATGTCTATGTGTCTATAAATATGATGGATACATGACCTTGTGTTATTTCTTTTCTATGTGCCGGCAGCAGTTGTCCTCAAAATGACCATGGCTTCTCAGATCCTTCTCCCTTTAAAAGCTCTGCCATTTTTCCCCACAGGAAGTTTTGTCTTATCTTACTATAGCAGAACCACGTGGCTTGAGATTGACAAGTAACCTCTTTGCAGGTGTCATTTCCCAAGAATCAACAGCTCTGCCACGATGTTTCCAATTATATTTGACAGTGTCCTTGTAAAAATCTATCAACAGCCTATTCAGCTTGTCACATGTAAAGTACACGTTCCTAGTCTAGTCTCCTCTTCCCAGCAACAGATATTAGGTCAAATCAAACTACACGGTCATGATGGAGAGTGAGAGACTGAAGAGGACCATCCTATGAGTGATTTTTTAAAAATCACTTTTGGGCCAGGCACGGTGGCTCATGCCTGTAATCCCAGCATTTGGGAGGCTGAGGTGGGCAGATCGTGAGGTCAGGAGATCAATACCATCCTGGCTAATACAGTGAAACTTCATCTCTACTAAAAATACAAAAAAAAAAAAAAAAAAAAAAAAAAAAAAAAAAAAAAAAAGCTGAGTGTGGTGGTATGCACCTGTAGTCCCAGCTATTTGGGAGGCTGAGGCAGGAGAATCTCTTGAACCCAGGAGGCAGATGTTGCAGTGAGCTGAGATTGTGCCACTGCACTCCAATCTGGGTGACAGAGAGACTCCATCCATATATATATATATATATATATATATATATATATATATATATACACACACACACATACACTTTGGGTTGAAACAGAGTTGTTAAGGAGACATTGTTGATTAAGTTCACTGGTAGCGTATGATAGGGAGTGCCCTTGAAGTTGATAGCTCTGAATACTCTGAATAAGGCTACAGTCATACATTAATTTATTCAGCATAGACAGGGGTCACATGTCAGAGTGCTGAAGGAATCTGCCAATTTGATATCTGAGCAGCCATCACTGTACACTGAAAAATCCTAAAGGAAGGAAAATGTGCCAAGAACTAAAAAGGTGAGACTGTTTCATGATTTTTTAAAGAGAGGAACGTAATTCTTTTAAAAAATTGCAGATTTTTGTCACTACCTAATGGAGGTAACTAAATCAATGCCATATTTGAATACTTAGGATACATAAGATCTCTAATGCAGGTATTTGAAATATATCCATTATGTGGGTTCACTCAAAGTAAATGAAATTAGTGTCACTGAGAGCCAACATGGATTAACAGCCAAGTCTTGCCAAATTTCTTTGGTGTCTTTTTTGTAGAGAGTAAATAAATATTTCATAATGGAAACAAATATGAAGAAACGAGAGCAGGAAAATATTACATTTATTTGACTTGAGGGTGGTGTCATGGCATTTTCATCACAAATGGAGAAAAAATTTCAGTGTTACCTTTAGCTAGGCTCTGCTGAGAATTTTATATGATTTAAATGAAGTCCTATTAAATCTATTTAGCAAACTTGGGACAAGTTTAAAATCTGTATTTACCAGAATGTACACTTCGTGAAGGCAGGGAGTTTTCCTGTCTGATTCACTGTTTGAATTCCAATTCCTAGAAAAGTGTTTTCTTGATACATATACTAAATGTAATTCTGTTGAATAAATTCAAAAAGCCTGGGGAAAGGGAATACTATGCAAAAATGGGTGTCACCAGGTATGCAGGAACTCCAGTCCTTCTCAGGTGTCTTTCACCTGATTATAGTTTCCAATGAGTCAGCCCATGTTGATCTCGAATTTATTCTTGGCTGCCATATGTTGTTCTGTTTCTGGTCTATATGTCTTAGTAGAGTAGTTCAGCCTGCTGTAACAGTCACCACAGACTGGGTGGCTTAAGCAACAAACATTTATCTGTCACATATCTGTATGCTGGGAAGTTCAAGATCAAGGGGCTGCAGATCTGGTGTCTGGTGAGATCCTGCTATTTTTAGTTCAGAGACAGTCATCTTCTTGCTGTGGCTTCACATGGTTGGAGGGAAAACACGGCTCTGGGGGATCTTGTATAAAGGCACTAATCCCATTCATTAGGGCTCTACTCTCACAACTTAACCTAACCCAAATTATCTCCTGAAGGTCTCACCTCCAAATACCATCACACTGGGAATAAAGATTTCAACATAGAAATATTGTGTGTGACACAAACATTTAGTCTAGATAATGTCTACATGTGACTTAGTCGCTGAGTGTGAATGTCTATAAAGGGTGCTATTGACCCTGCTTAGGTCCTAAATACAATCTCTGCTAATGACTTTGGGTTGAAGCTGTCAACCTCAGAAGCTGAAAAGGGAAAGAGAAGAGTAAGAAACATGCCTGCATAACTACCAACATGCATAAAAAACACTTTTGCAACGGGGATTTAAAATGCTCAAGGCTGTGAACGCCAGCGTTTGGACAGAGTGCTAACTCCTCAGTGTGGAAGCAACCTCATGGCAGTGAAATAGAATAAGTTTTTGGTATAACTTTATTGCAAATGCAAATGTTACATATCATATAGCACCACCACTGTTGCTGGCATTACTGCTTTCACTGTGACTTCATGTCAAATGCAACTGCACCTTCTTTGTAAGTATTTTTTCATTGCTGTATAGAAAATCATTAACAGCATAATTGCTACTGCTATTCTTAGAAAGACCTCCTTGCAAGGTTGGCCCTTGGGAGGCATCTGGTAATTTCAATTTTCCCCCATTCTCAGAGCTGATAAATGTAGCAGCCTGTGCCTAAACGGTGCAAACATTATGGTTTATGCTGCATACCAGCTTTCTTTCTGAGGGTCTGCCATATTGATACATCTGAAGCTGAGGGTTTTTACTTGACCAGCCACCAGTAGACACTTCGGGCAATGAGGCTCTAATGAATTCCTCTGGTAGATGACATTGCACATGCATTGTCACAACTTGCTGCTTGAGGAATTAAGTGTGTCTTGTGGGAGCTTGAGTCTAGTTCCCTCTGACTGTCACCCCAGGTGCCTTTTCTCTTTGCTGATTTTGCTGTGTATTCTTTTGATGGAATGAACAGACATGAACATAATTATATACTGATTTCTATGAGTGTTCCTAGTGAATCATTAAACCTGGCAGTATTTATGAAGATTTCTGACACAGTTGCCAAGGAACAAACCGCATTAACCACTACAGATTCTATCTGAGACTATATGTTCTCAGGATCCCTGGAAATGATCATAATCCAACTCTTTTAATGTCTATTTGCTTATTTAAAAATACCAATTTGACATTTTAAAATTAAAGAATATAATCGGAAAGTTTGTAACACAAAGAAAGGATAAGTGCTTGAGGTAATGGATAGATTATTTCCTCCGATGTGACTATTACACATTATATACCTGTATCAAAATATCTCAGATACTCCACACAGATATATTATTTTTTACTTTTATTTTTTAATTTCAGTACTATTATTTTATTAACATTTATTTCTCTACCATTATCTTATGAAATCATACTTGATTTTTTTACCTCAAATGTGTTTGTTTGCTTGTTGGTTTATTTTTTTTTTACTTTTAATTTTATGGATATATAGTAGGTGTATATATTTACATGTATTATATATACACCTATCATATACTCATTGATGTGGTTTGGCTGTGCCCCCACCCAAATCTCATCTTGGGTTATAGTTCCCATAGCCCCTGTGTGTTGTGGGAGGATCCAGGTGGAGATAATTGAACCATGAGGGTGGTTGCCCTTATCATGAGAAGTGGTGGTTTTATAAGTGGCTTCCCCCTTCACTGGACACTCATTCTTCTCTTTGAGGCTGCCATGTGAAGAACAGGTTTGCTTCTTCTTCCACCATTATTGTAAGTTTCTGAGGCTTCTCCAGCCATGCTGAACTATGAGTCAATTAAACATCTTTTCTTTATAAATTTCCTTGTCTTGGGCATATTTTTATTAGCAGCATAAGAATGGACTAATACACCCAAAAATTAAGAGGAAAAAAGGTAACAAAACAAGCTAACAAGGACATTTGTGGTAAAAAGCAAGTAGGATCCCATAAGATAATGGGAGAAAAATAAATTCCAAAAACAAAAACAAAAAAAAAAAACAATTGAACTTGTTTATTTAATTTATTGAGCTGATTAGTACATCTAAATAATTATCTTCATAATTTGTTGGGCACTGTGGTTGGTCCTTAGCATGCATTATCTCATTTATTCCTTACAAAAATTCCATCTTTGAAATCATAAATTCAGAAGTGAAGAAACTAAGACACTGAGAAGATAAACATGATGTCAGAAATCCAATAGCTGAAAAATAGTGGAGTTAAGGAAAGTAGTGGAGTAGTGGAAGCAACACCTTTGTGACATTAGAGTCTTGATACTCAACATTACAGGGGCTCAAATTTTTCAATCTTCAGATTTATCCTCCAATCAGATCCTAACTTATTTGCCTTAAATCAATCATGATCTGCCTTGTAGGTCTCTTTTAGGGTGATCCTTTCTTTTTTTTCTCAAAAATCTCCTGATTTTGCTAACCATATGAACATATATGATGTGCACACCCACCAACAGTCCTTCAGATACCAGAAATATGTCTGAATCACAGGGAAAAAAAAATGAGTCAAGCTTGTGTTAGGGAAAAAACTAACATTTTTTTATGAAAGCTTTTAAAACTTTGCCGTAAAGTTCATTATGTTCTCAATTTGCTGTTGCCAAAATTCTTGAGAGCAGGGATTAGATCTTAGATATACTTAACTCCTTAACACCATGCACAGTTTCTGGTACACACTAGGAACTTAATTTAGAAGTAATGTGGTTGGTGACTAAATAAATGAATGTTGGGCTACAGAACTTGCTTGATAATTTGGTCAGATGGAACATGGTCCAGAGAGTTCTGTTTGGAGTCACAATTTGGACTACAGGTTTGGACAGCAAGTAGAAGTGTATCCACATTATATTCACAGCTGAAACATGTGTTACAAATTCATAAAAATAAACATGGCTAGAAACCACACTAAGAAGAAAACTTACTTGCAACAATAGGAAAAGTGGCTGAGTGATTCATATTATTGATCTCCTAGGAGGAGTAAAGTACATCTCTTCCATAATGTATTCAATAAGAAAAAGCAAGATTTGGTTTAATAAGTAAGAAATAATTCCATTTGTATTAAAATACACAAATATATGTGTGTGTGTGTGTGTGTGTGTGTATACACACACTTTTTAAGAAAAGGAAAGATGCATATTAATCTGTCAACAAAGGTCTAGAGATTTAAGTTCTATAAATGGAATGGAATGGGTTTAGGAGAAACTTTAGCTACTCTTGTAAATATAAATATTTATTTCCAACCGAGTAAGATTATGGATGATTTTTGTAGTTTATAACTATTTTTGCCAATAAACATACATATAATGATAAGTTAAATTGATGAGTCTTGATACATAAATATATTAATGTTATATCAAGTGAATAAGTTTGGAATTGCAAAGAAGCAGCCTATTTATTGAGATTGTCTATGTGTATGAGAGATACAAATGTATATGTATATATGGCAGGTACACTAAACTGATTTTTTTGGGTGAATTTATGTAGGCCATTTATTCTATCATTTGGCTATTATAGAAAATTGTTTGCAGTGAACTAGTTTATTTTATAAGAAAATAAAGGAAAAAACCCCAAAAGACAATATTAGGATTGGCATAACAGAACCGATGACTCTGCTGTAATGACTGCTATGAAGTAAATGCTGTTCTTTTATTTAAGGAAGCAAAGGTCTTCTATAGGTCTGAAAGAATGAGGTAAAATTCAAACTTCTAAGTCTGACATTCAGGAGCCCCTGCAATTTGGCCTCAATATCGCTATGTGACCTTGAGTCCCGTAGCTCTCACAAATTCCATCCTAAAAAATTGTTTTGCTCATATCCTTAGAAAGCACTTTGCAATGGACTACTCCCACAAATATCCTCATACCAAATTTTATTACCTGGAATGACATTCCTTCTCCTCTATACCTTGTAAAGCCCTGTATTTTATCCTACTTTGAATTATTTCTTTCCCTTGAAAGCCATGTTTTCCCTGAAATCCAGTGTGAAGTTCCAATCCAGCTTGTGCGAACTAAAGATAATTTATTTCACCCACAACATTCATTAACATCATAGAAATAGGTGATGAGATGTCTTAAGCCTAGCGTCTACTAATAAAAGTGTCCCAAAGTTAAAACATATTAGTCATGTCCCACTTCAACGCTTCCCACATACATATGCACACAGAAAAACATAATGGGAACATACGCACACTGAAACAAACACTACAAAGAGAGAGAGAGCAGTGCAGGTTTATTATGTTTTACTTCAGGGATGTCATCGTTCTATTATCCTTTTTTGAATTATTTTAAATTAGTAACATATTGTGATGGAAAGCATCTCTCAGTTAGCCCCATGATATTCCCCAAAGAGAGCCAACTTTCCAATCTGACCAGTGGCCAAGTAAGCAATGTATTAATGAGAAATCAAGAGTCGAAGTACGGAAGTCAGATGAAATCCTGGATTTGAAATTCACCTCCTCTGCTTACTAGCTGTGTGGCCTTAAGTGAATTAACTAACTTCTCTGAACCTCAGTGTCTTCATTTATAAATTAGCATTGGCAATAATACAGACTGCAGAGAATTATAAAAGTTTATCATATAATACATGTAAAGTTGATGCTGTTGATAAATATATTACTTACCATTTACGGGCATGATGGTCCAAACTCCAACTACCAGCCCCTGCTGTTCCTTGTCTGATATATTTAGCTAACTGTTCTGCCTGCAAACAGGGCAGGTTTTCGGTTCCCTGCCTCGTCAGTATGACTAAACTATGACTATTGGGCTCTGGCATTTAAATACCCAATGTCCTCTTCTTTAGGCAGGATCCCTGTAAGGGTCAAAACTGGTATTTTGTTTCAGATTTCCACAGGGAAAGCAGGCCCACTGTAGCAATTTGCTGACAACCTACCTTCCCTAGCCTTTTAAACTCTTGTCTCATTTTCCTATTCCAATACTTACATTTTTTTTTTTAAAGAATCATCTCTTTATTAAACCACTGGTACTCAAATTCTTGTTTGAGGACCTGCTTCTAGGGAAACCCAAACTAAGACAATCAAAGGTATGGCATGGAATAAGCATTTGGCACAAGTTAAATTCTATTCTGATTACTGCTTGTATGCTATTTCCATTAAAAAATTCATAGTATGTTTTTTCACGTGATTCACCTTCCATACATCAAAAGAAGCCAAGCCTGGAAGCATAGTAAATCCTATATAGAAAATGGAGAAAAGTAAAGGCTTACAATTCTAATTATCTAACGACAACAGTGCTGTCAATGAAGCTGCCAAAACTACCCTCAGGGAAAGTGGAATTTCCTCTTCGTTACATAAAGAAAATTAAGACCCTGGGTTCATAGTACATATCAGGCAAGTTAGTTCTCATAAATATTTCCATCAGTTTCCATCTTATTGCCATTTGTGTATTCTACATTTGAAGCTAGAACTATCTAACTCAACCATTGAATGTCTGCTCTGGAATATCATCTCATACTGTTTTCTGCTTCAACGCCATGTATTGGGTATATATCATGTAATGACTAGCATGACTAGATTTTATTCTTCATTCATCATTATATTTAATTGAGCAAAAGGTACTTGATAATTCTTACAGTGAATTAAAATATGTAAATATTATAATTTACTAATTTCTTTGACATCCATTCTCCTATTTCAGCCTTTCAACTATGCTATGAAGCAGTATGAGTGTGTATTAGTAGCCAGCCTCATAAAACAGATGAAAAACATATGATTTAGAGAAAATAAATTATTTACCCAAATGCATAATCAGAAAGTTGAGTCATTTAACTGGATGTAACATTCTTTAAATTATATTACTCCTTTTAGAAAACTGACTTAAATTGTCTGAGTATCTGTCTAATAATGGTTAAACAAGGAATATAAAGTTGTCTAAAAGTCTTAAACACAAACAGATTTAATAAACTTTAACTTTCTGACCCTGATCCCCAGATTCTATGTTTTTACTTAACAGTCCTGTCACACCATCTTTTTCTGGCCTGTACCTTGTGTTTTTTCCACTTCCACATACCATGTGCAGTAAGATAGAGACCATAGTTCATATGCACATGGTGGTATAGCAGTTGCCTGGGGCAGTGCCTGGTACTGAAGTAGAGGGTCCCTAAATATTTGTTAAATGTATTATAGATTAATTATTCTGCACATGTGTCACTTTTCTTGTATGGAAATGCTGACTTATGAATCTGTTTTTAAAAACAATTATAATTTCCTGTCAAGTATCTACTGTTATCCCTACTTCCATTATAACCCAAATGAGGTTAAGAAATGTTTTTTGGTGAAGCAAAAAGTATGCCCACTGCTTATGGGTCAATGGGACTGTGTATTATTGTAGAAAGAGATTCTGTGGCCAAAATACTAATGTGAATTCCCAATCTGCATTTCTACTTTTGTACTGTAAAATGTTGATAATGTAACAAAATTTCAAAGTCTCAGTTTCATCTTCTGTAAAATAAAAAAAAAATGATGTTAATTTTTGTGACTGTTGGGATTAGCATAAAATGCGTATTAAATAACTTCACATTAAAAGCATTCAGTAATTGGGGCAATTATTCCTTTAACTTGATGTTTGATTTTTCTTCATAGTATTTAAAAACTAGCAGGTCTGTTGGTTTACGTGATTATTGTCTGTTGCATTCCCAGCCAGAGTGGAAGCTCTATGGCAATAGAGACTGATGTATGCACTGCTAATTTCCTACTTAGAACAGTGGCTGAGACAGAGTAGGTGGTTAATTACTGTATAATGAATGGAAGGACGTCATTATTTTATAAGGTGGTGACTCATTAGGCATGTTCACTCTAAGCCAAACCACATGGATAAATTTGAAAATATCATTATGTTTTACCCAGCCAGGGTTGGACCTTATACCATGAAAATCCACAGGATTTCAGGTTTCTTGAGGATTAATTAAGATCATAACTACTCGTCTTCTGATGAATCTCAGAGTGCACAGGATAGTCGTTACTCAGGGAGCTTCCTTCTTCCGACACTTCTGCATTGGCCATTTTCTTTTTAGGGTATAGTTACTTGTTCTACAAGACACGTTTGTAAATGAAGAAGCCGGGACAGAAAGTGATTGTGTAATATCCTCAAAGGTACCCAGTTAAGTAACAACAAAACTTGATTGAAAACCAGGTCTCTTAATTAAAATTTGTGCTCCTCCTACTCTGCCAACCAGGTTTGAATTACTAACAGTATTTCTTTTTTTTTAAATAATGTGAATGTCAATTACTAGTATTTCAAGTACTCTGAGAATCTACTTAAATGTAATTCTTAGAATAACTTCTTTCCCTCTTCCCCAGTTTTTTTCTCTTTTGTTTATATATTTTGTTGATTTTTATCTCTTCATCTCTCTTGTTTTTTGAATGGTATCTTAAATGACAACTTTTCATTTTTATGAAAAAGATTTTCTTCAGTTGAATCTTGATACTCACTGAACAACACTAATAATTTATTATAGCACTTCTGCAATGACAGTTCAAAATTATACATATCTCATGTGCAAACACGAGTTACTTATGATCATATTTACATAGTTCATACATAAGCAGGAAACAACAAAAAGAAATTGTACTTTCTCACTATGCCTGTGGCCAACATGTTGAGCCACAGCATTGTGGATTGAAAATCACAATGCTTATTTTTAGAACATATCTAAAATGTGTGTTCTCCTTCTAATAAAGTGTATCCATTCTTAAGGCAACATTCACTTATAAATATTCGATATTTTCTCCTTTAAAGTTGCAGAGGTTTTTTTTTTTTTTCAACATGAAAATCTCATTTCCATGAGAAAAAGGCAGCTGTGTTCCTAATATAGAACTGAAACATGACTGCTTTAAAAGTGGGCCCTGACACATTAAGTCAAACTTTTCCCATCTTCACTTGTTAGACATTCAGTGAAAAGGCAGTGATGGGTTATGGAAAATATAAGAAGTACTAAAAATATATTTTTCACCTAAGTACACTGTTTTTTTTTAAGTTTTTTTAAAAAAAGCAAAATAGTGAAACAGTTGTCTTTACTCAAAACTATTTTTTCCCTATCTTTTTTTCATTTATTTTTCTGTAACTGGGAATCTTCACTCCAGTTGACATTTTCATCATGTTTCACAGTCTCAAATGGAACCAGCTTGACCAAGCTCACTTTGAAGATTGAATTTCAGAGGTTAAATTCATCATAAATTGAAATAGGACATCTAATTAAAATGAATACTTTTCAAAGGAATCATCAATATTTCCCAGGTGATTCTTTCTTGCTGACCTTATTTCTTTTCTATAATACATATTTTATAGATGCTTTAAAGCTGTAGCTCAAATTAATACATCTGTGTACCAATACTTGGTGGGTCTAATCATTCTTAACTGTAAATAATTTAGGAGTATTAGAAATGACACAGGCAACTATGAATAAAACACATTCATTTTATAAAAGGAGAAACTGAGGCCCAGAGAGGGCAACATGAATTTTTATTTGAGAATATCTACATTTGAAATTTTAGAGTTCTGATAATATTATGAAGGATGAGAATAATAATGTTGTGCCTGTCTGACTGCAATCCAGGATAAAACAATGAAGAAAAACATTCAACTGAATTCTACTGACTAGCATGCTCATCCATTTGAAATTGACTTAATAGGCAATGCATATCAATAAAACAATGCAGAGAATAAATTATTTTCTTTGTTGGGAGTTATTTAAGTATTATTATTAAAAACCAAGTTATTGCTAAGTAGGTTTGAAGAATTAATTCTTATATATATATATGAGTTATATGATGCTCAATCTTAAATATCACATAATATATATATTCATGTTTATTAATATAAATATACAACTATATTTGTATTAACAAATATATTAACTAACTACATTCATATACATTAGTATGAATATATAATTATATTCATATATAAATATTTGGATACATTAACATGAATACATACAATTATAACTATATTAACATATATAATATGAATATATATATTCAAATCATAAGAGTTCAAATAATGAGAATAAACTGCCCAGAGCTTCACAGTAATTATGTAGCAGAATATGAATGTCCCAATAGCTTCTAACACTGTAGGAACAGCACTTGATTACTGGGTCCTATTTAGGGGTCAAACTAATTTTTTCCTATATTGGGGAAAATTGACGGGGGTGTTGTTCCTATAGTGCTGCTTTAAAAATAAAACTAAAATATGGACTTGATTTGAATTTGAACAGTTTTTCCATTAACATCCCTGATTGATCTAGGATTTAATCCAGTATCCTACACTGCATTTAGATGTCACATCTCTCAGCTTTCTTTGAGATAATTTCTTCAGTTTCTCCTTGGTTTTCATGACTTTGAGATATGTGAAAAGTATTTATTAGTTATTTTGTCAAATGTCCCTCAATTTGTATTTGCTCAAAGTTTTTTTAATAATTAGATACAGGTTGTAAATTATTGGGAATAATATCAGAGAGGTGATGATTCTTTCTCATGAAGGCTAATTTTCAAACAGTAACCAAACCCGTTTCTGACGGTTCCATCTAAAGATTTCAAATGCATCATTCTTTACTTTTATCTGAGTACCATCTGATGTTTTATCTTCCAGTTTTGGGAGAGATTAATTTCAATTACACATAAGGAAACTGAGGCCCAAGAAGATGGCAGGACTGAGCATCACATAACTCACAAGCAGATTTATGCCTTAAGTTTCTTTCTTCAGAGCCTTAGCTCACAGATGCCTCAGCAAAGTTCACCATGAAAACTTTAGAGCCTTATGACCTCAGGGTGTCCTAATAAGATTCACGTGGACTCAACTTTCTCTTTCATTTCCAGCCACAAGTCTCTAATTAGACATGTCACTTTATAGCATCACATGTAAGATTCATAAAGAATGTTTCCTCAGAAATTCGCCATTAGTGCATTGGGCTACCATCTTCTTTCTTCCTCTATTCCTAGGGAAATTTTGTCTCCACATGCCCATGAGGGAAATGAGTGCTTCTTACTTACTCTAATTGGAATAAGGTACACCACTGCTCAGAGCTGAGGATTCTTGGTGTGCCTTCTATATATATCTGACTCCTGAATAATGATTTGGCTCTGCAAAAATTGGTGCCTTGCAACCCTGCTGAGATGCTGCCATCAAAACGGAAAATAAAATCAAATTTTACTGTGAATGGAGTCTTAATAACAGTTGGAAACTTCAGCCTCCTGCCTATAATTTATTTACAAAGACTCTTTTTGAAGGAAACTATCTTGGAGAATTCTATGTGGCTTTGATGTTTGCAAAAGTAACCCTGTAAAGACAGATGGGAAGATGATACATAGAAAAACAGGTACACCTACAGGTAGAAAATAAAACAGATTAAAATAAAAAATCTGTCCAGTAACTCACATATGAGATTTTCATTCTTACATTTTTCCTGTGACCAAACTCCTACCTTGACCCTGCCCACTGTTTAATCATCTGTGGCCAACATTTTAGCTTAATTTCTCCCATAAACACTTTTAGAAAATGATTTTAGGGAATGTGGATTTTGCTCTGGGGGAGAGGGTTTTGAGGTTCAGAGTATGAAAAAGGGAAGGAAATACAGCTAATAAAATGTATGTTACAGATGGAATCGTGTTCTCCAAAATTCATAGGTTAAAATCAGATTCCCGATGTGACTGTGTTTGGAGACATGGCCTTTAAGAAGAAAATTGAAGTTAAATGATGTCATAAGGGTGCGGCTCTATCCTATAGGACTAGTCTTCGTAAGAAGAGTGAAAGACACTAGAAAGAGACCTGCGTGTGTGTGTGTGTGTGCGTGCACGCATATATGTACACAGAGGAAAGGCCATGTGAGGACACAGCAAGAAGCTAGCTGTCTGCATGCCAAGAGGAGAGGCTTCATCAGCAACCAACCCTGCTGGCGCTTTGATTTCACATTTCTTGGCTCCAGAACTGTGAAAAAAAATAAATATCTGTTGTTTAAGCCACCCAGTCTGTGGTATTTTCTTATGGTAGCCAGAGCTAATTCAGGGTGCATCATTAATCTAGCTACCACAGTGGGCAACTGAAGTGCAATTCCCGTGGGGAATTTGAAGAATTGCTGCACCTAAGATTTATTTCTTCCCAAGGGGTGAGGACTGTCTGTACATCAATTGGAATATCTCTAGACCAACTCCTAATAGGCGTGGGCGAATGAGTACTCCCATGGGTCATTAATTTCCCCAAAATTTCATTCAGAGGCAGAGTGACTTCTCCAATTTTGGAAAGAAAAGAAAACCTTAAGAATGCATGCAGAATATTTGCAGGTGGGAGTAAGTATGAGCATAGTGAAAGGGACTGTGGAAAGAAGCAGGGCTCTAGCAGTGCCTCTCACACCCAATAGTAGACTCTACTCTTAATTCTAGGGGAATTTTTACTTCTTAGTTTATCCTACAAAGAACAGGATGTCAGAAAACTATAGTGTGTGTGTGTGTGCATATGTGATGTGTGTGTGTATAATTGTACACAATATATGTGAGATATTATACTGCACCAGGATAAGGGTAAAAACGAGGTAATACTCTCACTAGTAGCTTTTACTGAGCTATCAGGTCCACCTGCCTGCATTATCTCCAGCCCCAGCAACATCCTCATCTACTTTATAGGCAAATCCACAGAGTAGTTCAGATTCTCATGAGTGTTCCATTATAAACCAAACGAGGTTAAGAAAATGTTTTTCTGTGAAATAAAAAGTATGCCCAGTGCTTATGAGGTCAATGGAACCGTGTGTTGTCATATGAAGAGACACTGTGGCCAAAATACTAATATGAATTCCCAGTCTGCATTTCTACTTTTGTAGCATAAAATGTTACAATAACGCCCTTCTCTTCTGGATTTCGTGGCTTTGGTAAGAGTTCTTTTTGCTGTTGTTGTTGTTGTTGTTTTAATTATTATTACTTTAATTTCCTGGATACATGTTCAGATTATGCAGGTTTGTTACATAGGTATACATGTGCCATGGTGGTTTGCTGCACCCATCAACCCATCATCTAGGTTTTAAACCCCTCAAGTATTGGGTATTGGTGCTAGTGCTCTCCTTCCCCTTCCCCGGCACCCCCAGACAGACTGGGGTGTGATATGCTCCCCTCCCTGTGCCCATGTGTTCTCATGGTTGAACTCCACCTATGAGTGAAAGCAGGCTGTGTTTGCTTTCCCATTCCTGTGTTAGTTTGCTGAGAATGATGGCTTCCAGCTTTAACCATGTCCCTGCAAAGGACATGAACACATTCTTTTTTATGATAAGTTTTGACTCAGGCCTGACACTTTTGAAACTACACATGATGTATTTACTCAAAAGCAGTTTCAGAAGCTGTCCATGGGATCTGCTCTCCTTCAAATCAGCATCTACTTCGTTTGCATCTTTCCTTCTCCCCCTGACTTTTTTACCTCAGCACCATGATCTGTTACAGTAACAGAAAATGAGTTTTGTCACACCACAGTTTCAAGTTACTGCAAAAGCCCTTAACATACACTTTTAAAACCAAATACAAAATGGTATAAAGTGATAACACTTTAACTTTAAAAAATTAGATTAGGGGTTAGGCAGAGTGACTTGCTACTGTAATCCCAGCACTTTGGAAGGCTGAGATGGGAGTATTACTTAAGCCCAGGAGTTTGAGACCAACCTAAGGAATATAGCGAGATCTCACCTTTACAAAAAATAGTAATTTTAAAAATCAGCCTAGGTTTGTAGTCCCAGCTACCCATAAGGCTGAGGTCAGAGGATCACTTCGGCCCAGGAGGTCAAGGCTGCAGTGAACCATGATCACACTACTGCACTCCAGCCTGGGAGACAGAACAAGACCCTGTCTCTACTTTTTTTAAATCAACTTTAAACTCTTTTAGAACTCAGCTAAAGATAGTAAGAAATTCAAAACATTACAATATACTATGAATGAAGTATCATATTAATAAATATAATATGTGACTATTATAAAAGTCTCCATTTAGAATAGTAACAAAAAGTTATGCAAGATCTATGAAAATGTATTTTTAAATGCCTTTGAGGAACACACACAAAAAATACTTCAGTGGGATAAAAAGGCAAACTATATTTTTGGGTATAAAGACACAGCATCCTAAAAATGTCAGTTCCTCTTCAAATGCGTGTATTTTTGTAGCCTGATAAAAATACTATCAAGACTCAATTGGAATTAAATAATCCTATCCTTAAGGTCAAATGAAATTTTTAAAAAATTATGAATAGTTAGAAAAAAATGTTTAAGAAGAAAAGTAATGAGAGAGTATCTAGTTGTTATTAATTGTCATAAAGCTGTAGAAAAAGATAGTTTAAAAATTGTGGTTGAGACAAATGGATAGCTATCTGAAAAAGTTTTAAAATTAGAATATTTACTTTATACCTCATGAAAAAGATTTAAATTAGAAAGAAAAACATGATCCAAAAAATTAAAGAATCACTTGAAGTGAAAAACATTCTAACACATATCCTAATAGTTGTCAAAAAAAATTATAAATATCACTACATGTGAAACAAAAGAGAAACTTTTTCATTTAAAAACCTCATAAATATTAAAGTCAAATGACAAATTTAAAAAGATTATATAAATGCTTCCACATTGTGAAGTTTAATTACAGATCAGTTAGTTTAATTTAGTATGTAAATGAGCACTTAACATGAAATAAGATAAAGATTAGTACCCATTTAAAAATGAGCAAAGGACATAAACAGATAGTACATCGAAAAAGAAAAGTGGTTTTAAAAATGTGAAAGAAAATATTTACCCTCAGTCCTGAGAAAAATCACAGGATATAGTTTTTATCATCATGTTGCCATTATTAAAATGCTTGGTATTAATAGTAATGAGAGCGTGCAAAACATTCTTGTTGCTGGTGGGGTTTTAAGTAGTGAAAATCACTCTGGAAGACAAATCATACTTCTAAATTTGTATACCGTTAGCCCGAACAATTATATTTTTTAAATGTACCCTATAGATATCTACATATGTAAGAAGTTTTTAAAGTAGAAGATGATTCATTGCAGCATTGTTAGTAGCAACACCTTGGATAGAGAAACAAAATCAATTACATGTTCTTCAATTGAGACCTAGTTAAACAAAGTAAATTATTATACACACCTGAGATGCAAGGTGAAACTTTAAAAACAAGGTGAGAATTTTGTTACTATTTAGATAAGAAAAACAACTCTTAAGATAATTTTTCAAGTAAAAAAAAATCAAAGGATAATGAGTAACAGTTCCACAATTTGTGTAAAATGCACATAACATGAGTTTCCTTGTAGCTTCTTGAAAAATAGGAATGGGACAGAGATGGGCTTTTCAATATATTAATATTATATATCATGAAAGTCAGTCTTGTGCATATATTATAGTCACCAGTTAATATATTTACAAAGTAACAGTTTTAGTCTTTAGTCCTGTTCATCTCTACTGTATTTTGTTTTCTATTTAACTGATTGATGTTCTGTTTTTCATTTTGTACTTTCTTTCACTTTATTTACAGTGTTCTGCTTTTATGGTTCTTGAATTTCCCAATCTATTTCGTTGTCCATTATTTTTGACCCTCCTTCCATCCCCTTTGGATTTAATTGTCTCTTTCCTTAGGTACTTCCTTTAGAAGTTACCCCAGTAAGTGGCTGAGAAGGAGTCACAGAGTTTCCACCATTTTGCAGACTTCTCGTGTATAAATTTCTTTTACAATATTTCTTTAACATTTTAGTTAGAGGGCAATTTGGACATCTACCCTGAATTGAATTGTGTGTGTGTGTGTGTGTGTGTGTGTGTGTGTGTGTGTGTGTGTATTTTTCATGTTTTTATGATGGCTTACTTTAAAAGAATTATTAAGGTTTTGAGGTTTTGTCATAGTTTCCTTTATCTATCCTTGTTACTCTTATTTTTGAAATACATTAAAGTCTAGATTTCATGGCATTTATTCCCATATACTCACTACATATCTTGAAAAAAAAACATGAAATTTTTCTTACATCATTATAATGAAATAAGCCACAACTAAAAAAATCAGTAATCATTTATTAAAATTATCTAATATCTAACATTAAACTTTCATAATTTCCTGAAAAAAAAACATATCCACAAAGACTTTTTGTGATCTAAACAAGATCCATGCAATGCATTTGATTCAAGTTTTCTGTATTCTTATAGTGAATGCATTCTTTTTTTTTTTTTTTGTAAGCAGTAGGTATGAATGTGTGTGGAAAATAATAGATTAAACTATTTGCTTTTAACTAGAGCATTCAATCTGTTTCTAGTTAATGTAAAAAGCGGTTTAGTTTAAAACTATCATCTTGCTATATGTGTTCCATTTGTTTCACAAGCTATTTTTTTTTAATTAAATGTGTGGGTGTCAATTTTTAGAGTATTTGATTATTTCATTTATCCTCTAATCTTATTCATTTCCTTTTAATCTTACTTTAGGAATTACCCAATAAATTACTATATACACTCTTGATTTATTAAAGTTTACTACAAATACATAAGAAACATATTAACCTCATTAACTCCCTCTTTATCCTATCCTATGTGTTATCCTGTACTTTAATTCTGTAAGATTTGAAAGTTCACATATATTATTATTATTTAGTCAATATTCATTTGAATGTAACTTTATATTATATATTATATTACATTATAGGAAGGTAGAGTAGAGTGTAGGTATATAAGCCTAATGTTTATTTTCTTCCTGCATCTTCAGCCTTCCATTGAAGATTATTTTGACTTTGCCCAAAGGGTATTCTTTAGTGTTTCTCTCAGTGTGAATCTAATCGTAACAAATTTTCTTAGTATCTGTTTGTTTGCTTAAACATGTGTCTATCTCATCATCATTCATTTATTGTTATGATATTTTCAATGGATATAGATTTCCAGGTTAATAATGACTTTCCTTGCAGCACACTGTTTATCACATTTCATAAATTTTCTGGCTTGTCTCCGAAGAGAAGTCAGTTGTCACTCTTAATTGTATTCCTTTCAAGCAAATAAATATTTCTTTTTCTTTTGATTACTGATATGGTTTGGCTGTATTCCCCACCTAAATCTCTTCTTGAATTGTAGTTCCCATATCCCCATGAGGGACCCAGTGGAAGGTAATTGAGTCATGGGGATGGTTTCCCCCATGCTATTCTCCTGTTAGTAAGATCTGATGGTTTTATAAGGGGCTTCCCCCTTCACTAGATTCTCATTCTTCTCCCTGCCACCATGTGAAGAAGGATATGTTTGCTTCCCTTTCTGCCATGATTGTAAGTTTTCTGAACCCTTCCCAGTCATACTGAACTTGTTAAGTCAATTAAACCTCTTTCCTTTATAAATCACTCAGTCTCGGGTATGTCTTTATTAGCAGTGTTAGAATGGACTAATACAGTTGCTTTGGTGGCTTTTTTTCCATCTGCCTTTAGTTTGTTTTTCTGTTTGGTTTTCTGCAGTTTCCGGTGGTGTTATATTTATCTTATTTGAATATCCTTTCCAGATACATTACTACTGCCTCCTGAATCTAAGCTATTTGATGTCTTTGCCAATTTCAGATTATTCAGGGGATTAATTATTTAAATATTTTTTCTTCTCATTCATTCTTCCTTCTGGGATACCATATTTTATACTTTATGAATTTCTCCATTTTCAATATGTATTTTACAATAATTTCTATATTAATATGTTTTGTTTCCAATTTAGTCTCCATATTTTGCTGACCTATATTCTACCCTAAGCTATATAGTTGACCTTCACCTTCATCTAATTTGTGTCTTATCACTGTTTAATCTGTTTGCTTCCCTTTCTATTACAAAGTCAATTATTCGAGTTTGCAATTTAAGTTATTACAATATCCTGTGAGTATATATCTATGGTCTTTTGATTGTCTGTTTTTTCTACGATTATTGCTTTACCTTTTTTGAAAGCTGTACATGGTATACAAATATTTTAGAGAAAATTTGAAGCTTAGTATGTGACTATCTTCTTCCAGAGAGGACTTGCTTTTTCTTATGGAAGGTGGCCACAAGCATGAAGTATCAACTTAATCTAATTTTAGAGATAGGTGTGATTAACAGTTCAGCTTCAGTCTTTGTGTAAGCCGATCTATTTCTTACTTTAGTTTTGGGATACAGCCTTCGTGGTTCCCAAATCAGCTCCCCTGATGCATCTCTGACCCTAGTATTCTAGCCTCTCTCTGCCTCCCCATAGCCCAATAGGGATGCTATAGTCAGCTCCAGTTGACTTAACAAAATACTATAGGCTGGGTGGCTTAAACATCAGAAATTTATTTGATACTGTCCTGGAGGCTAGAAATTCAAGATCAGAGTGCCAGCATGGTTGAGTCAGTAGTTACTGGTGAGGACCTGCTTCCAAGTTGCAGACAGTTGGATCCTCCTTGTATCTTCACATGACAGAAAGAGAGTGAGCGTCCTCTCTGGAGTCCCTTTTATAAGGACACTAATCCCATCATGAAGGCTCTACTCACATGATTTAATCACTTCCCAAAGGCTTTATCTCTAAATACTATCAAATTGTAGGTTATTATTTCAACATATTAATTTAAACATTCGGTCCAAAATAGACACTATCAAACTATCTCCTTGGCTTCTTAGTATTTTAATAACTTTTTCTGGAATTCTACCATTGCTGTTAGGAAAAAAGAGATTTTAAAGTCAGTTTCACATTCAACATTACTCTTTCTTCTGGATTGTGCCCCCCATAAATCTTACTGTCTGGTTTCCCTTCTGGTTGCTTTAACCATTTATGTAAAATAGTATTATCCAAGGTTTCTTAGTTGTTCACACTTTCAGTGTTAATACAAATTACCTATGATCTGATTACAAGAAGCTGGCATTTTCAATATACTTGTAAAATTGATGGCTGTGCATATTAAAACCTTCAGAAATTTTTATTTTGCTTGGTGCATTTTTCAAAGTTACATCACAGTTTAAATTAGTATGTAGATATTTATAATTTATCAGATTATATCCTTTGTAGTTCTTTGTGCTTTTGATAGACAATTTTAGAATATCACTTACACTATCATGAAAATTTTAATTCAGTTTGAATCAAAGAAAGCATAGTTACAGCGTGATTGACTTTTCTGTTTTCATTTGAAAAGGAAGTGGGAAATGAAGTTTCAAGTCGTCCGAGTATCAGATTTAGTTTTGTAAAAAAAAAAACTGGGCAAACACTTGGGGAAATACTAACGCTCCTTTGTATTTATAAATGGAATACTGCAAGTCAGGAGTTCATATATGTTTGCCTGATTTTTTTCCCACTATTGATGTCCATATTTTTAATTAAGAAAAACATTATTCTTGTATTTTGTTTGTTTGAGAAAGAAGTCTCAAATCATAGTGCAGAGTACACACCGAAACCAAATATTTTAGGTTTGAAAGAAGCTTTAAAGTTACTATAGCCACAGAAACAACAACTAATTTGTTTAATATTTTGCATGTACACATATCTTCAATTGTATTTTAGTAGTTTGCTATTGGTACACTCTGAATATTCATGTTTCCTGAAAATTCACATGTGGAAACAATCCCTAGTGTGATGATATTAGGAGCTGGGGTGTTTGGGAGGTGAACATAGGTCTGCCCCAAAGGGATTAGTACCCTTACAAAAGAGACTCCAGAGAGCTCCTTTGTCCTTTATGCCATGTGAGGACACAGCAAAAATCTGGCCGTGTCTGAAGCAGACAGCAAGCTCTCAGCAGACATCAGATCTGCCAGCACTTAATCTTGGACTTGTCAGCATCCAGAACTATGATAAATATATTTCTGTTGTTTATAAACTAACCAGTCTACGATACTCTGTTATAGCAGCCTAAGTAGACTGTGAAAAATACATATGCCTATTGATGTGTGATACAAGAATATAATTTAAACTGCTGGAATCTCCATTTGTAAACCATGGTAGATTCATCTGGCATAAAATTAGCATGTTTGTTCACCACATGGATTCACATATTAGAGATTTGGTCTGATACACCTTGAAATGGGGAAATGTTTGGAATTTTTATTCAATATATTAGCATTACTTATATAATTTAGGCAGCTTTTAAGAAATTTTCTCTATATCACACAAGAGCTGGTTGTTTAAAAGAGCTTGGCACTGGCCAGGTGGGGTTGGCTCATGTCCATAATCCCAGCACATTGGGAGGCTGAGGCAGGTGGATCAACTGAGGTCAGGAGTTCAAGATCAGCCTGGCCACCATGCTGAAACACTGTCTCTATTAAAAATACAATTAGGTGGGTTTATTGACACACACCTGTAGTCCCAGCTACTCCCACCATGTGACACATCTGCTCCTCTTTATCTTCTGCCAGGAGTGGGAGCTTCCTGAGACCTCAGCAGAAACTGAGAAGATGCTTGTGCCATGCTTGTACATCCTATAGAAACGTGAGCCAAATTAACCTCTTTTCTTTATAAATTATTTAGTCTCAGATATTCTTTTTTTTTTTTTTTTTGAGCCATGAACCTTGTCATCATCTATCAGGAGAAGCAAGGCGAGGAAGAGGATGCAGAAATCATTGTTGCCCAGGCTGGAGTGCAATGGCGCATTCTCGGCTCACCACAACCTCCACCTCCTGGGTTCAAGCAATTCTCCTGTCTCAGCCTCCCAAATAGCTGGGATTACAGGCATGTGCCACCATGTCCGGCTAATTTTTTGCATTTTTAGTAGAGACAGGGTTTCACCATGTTGGCCAAGATGGTCTCGATCTCTTGACCTCGTGATCCACCCTCCTCAGCCTCCCAAAGTGCTGGGATTACAGGCGTGAGCCACCACGTCCGGCCCTCAGATATTCTTTATAGCAAAAGTAAATGAACTAGCACAGCTCTGTAAGAGTCTGAGTGGGTCCTTGTTATGTATTTATTACTGTCTAAAATAAAATTAGTGAGGACTGCTTAATGGTAATTTTAACTTATTTTTAATTTAAATTGTAAATTGAGCCACTAATATATATTTGCAGAGAATAAGGAGAAAATAAGTTGTTCTCAGTGTAGTATATGTTTAACATTTTCAGGAATGAATAAGTACAGTAAAAGGTTAATGAACATAGATTAGAACAAAGATCAAATCAGGACATTTCCTAAAATGTTCATAATTTAGCAAACACAGTTGGAAAAATTATCCTTAGAGAAACATTAATTTCAGCACTTGTTTCATTGAAAAGACGTTGATCTAAAAACCAGTTTTCAAAGATGCAAAATATATGGCTCCACTTCAAGAACACCTTAGCAGGAGGCTGCAAGAGAGGTCTTATTTGGAAACATCTTGAATTACCTATCCAACTGTACTTCTATTTCATCTAACTATTGCAAGGAAATTTGATTTTATAATTTAATATGGAAAATAATAGTTATCTAATAACCAGTGATTCTCTGACTCTCAAGCCCTTCTTCTAACTATAATTAGCATTAAATATTCATTTATTGAATGCCTACGGCATATAGCAAGCTCTGTGTTAATCTATGGTGGCAGGTAGGTGGAGGAGACTTGGGAACTATCAACCTTCACACAGTTGGTGGTCTAATAAAAGGCATAGATAAACCAACTTTAATTGGTGCAATAATAGAAATTGCGAAGTGACAACCAGTCTCTCAAGTGGTCAAAGAAGGTCTTTTGAAATAGCTTTAATGACCTGGGTTTTGAACATCATCAGCATTGCCAGTGCCCGTCACCTAATGTCCTCCAGCATCACCTTGGTTATCATCACCTTACACATGAGAAAATGGGAGCAGAGAAATGGTAAGTCACCCAAGTTGACATGGCAAGTGAATACTAGAGATAGTTTTGTCTTCAAGATCAAGACATTGTTTTATTAATTAAAAGTAAAATGTCAACAAGATAGATTGTGTTAGAGGGAGCATCCACAATGTTCTGTATGGTGACCAATATTAGTAATAATGTAGTGTATATTTTTTAATTGCTAAAAGAATAGATTTGAATGTCCTCACCACACAAAATGACAAATTAGTGAAATGATGAATATGTTCATTAGCCTTATTGGATCCTTCTCCAATGTATACATAGCTTCAAAATCATACTGTATACCATAAATATATACAATTATTATTTGTCAATTAAAATAAATACAAATAAGTACAGTTTTTTAAAAACACAAATTTTTACCAATATAAAAATGTCACATACTTAATTGAATGAAACAGCCAAGACCTGAACCCACTGAGTTGGCTCTAAAATTTACATCCTCAACCCTTATATTACACTTTTGTGCAGACACACTCCAAGATGGCCTCAAGTGAATCCCACCTCCTGGTATATATGTCCCTATAAAATCCCTCTCTTTTTGAGTTTAGGCTAGATTTAGTGATTGCTTCTGATCAATAGGGTACAGAAAAGGTAATGGGATGTTCCCTCTGTGATTTAATTGCTTAGGATTGCAACTGCAGTCTTGCTAACAGACTGTGTCCTTGACTTCTTGGTGTGCATTGTTGAATGAAGCAAGCTACCTACCATGTTGGAGAGGCCTGTGTGGAAGGAAAAATAGGGATGACTACAGCCTCCAGCTAAATACATTTTATCTTCCATCCTAACATCCCACAAGGGGTTTTGACTCTCAGTCCTGCAGTGCATGAAGAAATGAATGCTCCCAAAAGTCATATAACTTTGAAAGCAGATCCTCTCCCAATCAAGTCTTTAGATGAAACCCTAGTGCCGAGCAGCAGCCTAACTAGAGCCTTATGAGAGATCAAAAATAGGTGACCCAGCCAATCCATGTCCAGTTTTCCTGACCCATAAAACTATCAGGCAATAAATGCATGTGTTCTTAAGGCCCTCACGTTTGTGTTAATTTGTTACATAGCAATAGACAATTAATACACCCACCATACACTATCCAGAACTATTTTACTTCTGTGGGTACATTCTTCTCCAGATCACCATGTTTTGGGTTTGGAGCCACAGAAATAAGGCTTTTCTATTTCCTTTCTCTTTCTCAGAGCAAGAAAGAAATCCCAAGCTAGCAGGTCTAATTTCATATACCTCTTGGCAAGTTAATAATAAACTGACAAATTTTGGCATTTTTTTTTCTGGACCCCTGGATATTCATTTCAGATTAGCCAAACTTTCTACCAGGTCATCCTAATTAATACTCATTAATTCTGATTCAGATATAGTTTGATATAGTACATAGTGCTGGACTTTGGAGACAATATGTCAAGATCTGAGAGTTCTCTCTACCGTTTACCTCCTGGCTCCCAATCTACTCATTTAACAAGTGAGTACAGCTGTATAGGCCACTACATTAATTAAAAGTGATATATTTTCTCTTTTTTATTTTTTATTTATTTATTTATATTATTTATTTATTTATTTTTGAGACCTAGTTTCACTCTTGTTACCCAGGCTGGAGTGCAATGGCGCGATCTCGGCTCACCACAACCTCCGCCTCCTGAGTTCAGGCAATTTTCCTGCCTCAACCTCCTGAGTAGCTGGATTACAGGCATGCGCCACCATGCCCAGCTAATTTTTTTTTTTTTTTTTCGTATTTTTAGTAGAGACGGGGTTTCACCATGTTGACCAGGATGGTCTCGATCTCTTGACCTTGTGATCCACCCGCCTTAGCCTCCCAAAGTGCTGGGATTACAGGTGTGAGCCACTGCGCCCGGCTTATTTTTTTTAATTTTTTTAAGACTAGTCAAGTGCAGCAGTGAGAAGTGGGGAAAGAGCAGAAAAAGGAGTTCGTTCTGTAACTGACTGTGAACAATCAATTGAGATAACTCACTACCTTCAGACCAGCCTAAAAGTTATATTTCTCATTATATAATACTATGCATTCTTTTATGCCACATAGTGGGTCTTCAGTTACTGTTAACTCAAATCAGTTTTATCCTTATTATTGCACATCCTTCAAAATTACATTTCGATTGGTTGATCATCCTTGTCTGTTTCTATTCTCTTTAAATAACTTACTTATATCCTTGTGACTGGAAATTTAGCCAGAGTTTGCAACTGGGTCATTTATTCACCAACTCTTGAACATTCCCTGTGTGTCAGGAGATGTTGTTGGTTTTGTTTTATGATCATTAGAAGCCCATGGCAGTGAGACATTATTATTAACAGCTTCCTATCTTAGAGGGAAATTTGGGGGCTTAGAATCAGGATTACATGCTGGAGTAGACTATAGGTTAGAATCCAGATCCTGCCTCAATGTAGAGTGTTATTTGGACAATGCCACCTCTCCATTTATTACCATTATCTAGAAATGCATGGTGGCAGCCAGAATTCTAAATGGATCTGAGTGCTACCTCCTCCTAGTATATGCTTTTCTATATTCCCTTGAGTACAGAAAGAAACTGTAATTATGCATGTTTCTCCTATGTTTAGGTTATTTTATATTGCAAAGGTAAAGATGCTTTACAAATGTGATAAGGCCTTTCATCAGTTTATTTTACATTAATCAAAATAGATGCTCTTCTGGCGGATGCTGATCTCATCAGGTGACACCTGTAAAAGAGGATCTAGGGGTCAGGGATGGAAGAAAGCAGATAGCTGAAGCTGCAGAGATGTAGTCTTGATGAATGAATAAGCCTGTCATATTATAAAAAGGGCCATATGGCAGGGAATGGAGACTAACCTCAGAGAGCTCAAGACCTTTGTTCTGTAATCAAGAGGAACTGAATTATATCAACAACCAGTTAGTCTGGAAAAGCCTCAGCCTGTACTCTGATTGCAGCCTTGTGAGACACATGGCAGACAACCCTGCTAATTATGTGTTTGGAATCTTGACCATGAACTGTGAGATAATAATATTTGTGTTGTGTTAAGCTGTAGCACTTGTGGTAAATCGTTACGGAATAATGGAAAATTAATATTCATATATAAAATATTTTATTTCCCTAAAACAATGTCTTATGTTATAAATGTTTCTTTCTTTAATAACTTGAGTCATTAAACTTGTATCACCATCTAGCCCAAAATGTTTTTTGTCATCTAACTCCAATTCTGCCAAGTCCTTCTAAACCAAATCAGGTAACAAGCATTTGTTCCATCCAGTTCAACTTATGTCCTTATTTGGGTTTGACCCAGTTAAAAACTGGTCAGCAATTAACAGATCATTTGTCTGAGACATCATTCTTGGGTGTTCATTTCTGAAAGAAGGCTTTGTCAAAATGTCAATCTTTGTATTCTGCTGTGCCTATAATCTGGTGGCCTTCCAGTTCTTGCCGAACAGGAAATAAATGTGCATGTCTATTTTTGCTGCTAATCAATGTTCATGACACAGTAGAGTTGAGAACAAAGCTTACCAGTGCTCTTGCTCCTTTTTGTGGGCCTACTGTAAACAAGAAGTGGAGAGAGATCAGCTTCTTAACATCCAGACTGTTCATTTTAAAGTTTAACAAGTATTAACAATGTGTTCTGGGGACCAAGAAGGGCAACATTCACAAAACTAGAGTGGTTGCACATGAGATCTTCGCTGACAAATGAAAAGCAGTGGATAGCGTGGGGAGAGGTCCTCACAGCACTGGGGGTAAGAAAGACCAAGGGGAATAAGCTACAATTCCTGTAAGGTGTTCGGCCTTGAAAAAAAAAAAAATTAACATGCCTGAGCTTCAAGTTCCTCATGCGCACTTGATGACTGCACCCCTTTGCTCTTTCTCTTCATGTCAGAATTAGCCTGAATAAATAGATGTGTCTATTAATCTCCACAATGTCTCTCTCATCCATCCATTCTCTTTATACCAGCTTCTTTTGCACTTTTCTGGCCAACATAATTTTATCTGGACTCTTTAAACAGTCTCACTTTCTCCATTTTTTGTCTTTCATGCTGAAGCCAGAATTATCTCTGCCACATCTATTTTTGTAGGTGATTATTCTCCTTCTTCAAAACCTCCCGTCGTTCTCCAGATTCCTCATTTTCCATGGGATGAACTAAGATGACCCCTTAGTATCCCACACAAAGTGAACGATGATGTCAGTTTGTCAGAACTAAAATCCAATGCACCCTATGCTCCAGCTACAGAGGACTACTTCTAATTTCGAAATAGATTTCCCTCTCTATGCCCGTTTTCAGGGTGTCTTCCTCCTCCTTCATCTATTGAAGTTTATTCATCTTTCAAAGACCAATCCAGCCTGAGTTGCCTTTGGAAAGTCTTTCCCTTCACATGTTGCATAAAGTAGATGCTCCTTCCTATATGTTCCCATGCGAGGCATTTAGCTCATACAACTACCATAACACCAGTGCAGTTGGTTTAAAACAGCTGAACCCTCCCAAGCCGATCACACACAAAAAATTGCACGTTTTATTATTATTTTATATCCTCACTGAACTCTCCATAAAGGCATAATAGTTGAAGGAATGAGTGGATGTGGTAATCATAATAATAAATAACTTTTTGATAATTGGTAATTGTTTCGGTGCTATGCTAAAAGCTTTATATAAGTCAAATAACTTGATTCATAATAGCTCTTGATGGTAGACACTGTTATATTCTCCATGGTGTGATGAATTAAACCTAAATTTATTGAGGTAAGTCTTTCCTCTAAGGCAAGTAACAACAAGTAAGAGGAATGAATTAAGTGAGTGCCATGGAGTTTGTTACATATTTTAAATGCTTTTATTTTCCCTCATTAGACAGCATATATTAACAAACATTATAACATTCGTGTGCTCGGGTATGTTATAATTCTCAAAGGAGGTCATCCTAAATAGTAATACTTATTGCAGAACATTGTAAAAACCAAAAAGGTAGAATATTTTGGGTTAATTGGTGGGTTTCAGAGTGTACTTTTGTTTTAAAAATGGAAATCTAAACACTTGACAAAAAATCATTTCCTTATATTTTGATATTTGACTATTAAATGGGAGTTTCTAAAGTTATCTTTTAGACTTTTGCTGTAAGTTTATTATATTCATTATAAATTATCTCAACATAAAATGAAGTAATATTTAATGATTTCATGCATATTACTTTCTGGAAGACTTATTAATTTTGGAGACTTAAAAGACAACCAAAGAAGCTGAGTATGGTGGCTCACATCTGTAATCCCAGCACTTTGGGAGGTAAAGGAGGGTGGATCATGAGGTCAGGAGTTAGAGACCCCTGGCCAACATAACAAAACCCCATCTCTACTAAAAATATGAAAATTAGCTGAGTGTGGTGGCACAAACATGTAATCCCAGCTATTCAGGGGGCTGAAGCACTAGAATCGTTTGAGTCTGGGAGGCAGAGATTGCAATGAGCCAAAATTACACTACTGCACTCCAGTCTTGGTGACAGAGTGAGACTCTGTCTCCAAAAAAAAAAAAAAAAAAAAAAATTGTCTATATTCATATAGCCTAAAAATTAAGTATCACAATGTGGACAGTTTTTGAAAATATCAGATTTCTTCTACCCATCTCATATAATCCTATATATTTTATTAATTTATGTATTTATTTTTTTGCCACAGTGTCACATTGTCACTTGGCCTCCCAGGTTCAATTAATTTTCCCACCTCAGCCTTCCCTTATCCACCAGTAGCTGGGACTACAGGTATACACCTCTATTCCTGGCAATTTTTTTTTTGTATTTTTTTGAGAAAGAGGACTTCACTGTGTTGCCCAGGCTTGTCTCCAACTGCTGGGCTCATGCAATCAGCCCACCTCAGTCTCTCAAAGTAATGGGATACAGGAGTGAGCCACTGCACCAGGTCACATCCTATATGTTTTAGGTAAATTGTCTTGACATTTTTTAATAGGATCTCCTTAAGTGAATTTTTCTTTCAACTCAATTGGTCTACCATGCCTTGTTTTCTGTGTTTCTCATGTGCAGGAAGTATCTGAGGATGCAGAACACTGGAGTGGAAGTGAGTAACCATGACAGATGTATACATGAACTAAGTCTATTTCTTTGACTTCCAAGTACCAGATTTTTAACCAGATGAGCTAATAAAACTAGAACAGAGTATTTTCCTACATTCTGGAATATAAATAAAATGGAAAAAGCTAAAGCTGTTTAACTCTGTGCATTGGGGAATGCACTAGCAAGACAAGTCTTGATACACATGATGATATACTCAAAGATTCATGCCTGTCACCACTCCCTTTTGGTTCAGGAACCATTCAATCTTCCCTGAGATCCTGGAGCTGTGATAAGATTGGAAGATGGACTATGTTTATTTCCACTTTCTATGACATTAAATCTCTTTCCCCGTGATCAATGCCATTGCACATAATTCTTTGTAGTAGTGGAGAGGGGGAGGCCTACAAGCAATGTCTAAATAATACAGGCTTGTGCAAGGTGCTATGGGAATGAGATGAAGAGGAGCTCACCCAGGTTGGAGAACAACCAGGAGGCAGTACGAGAAAACAACCAAGGTGGTTCAGACTGATTTAACACCAGGTGAGAAGGAATTGGAAGCTGAGGGAGCAGCACAGTAAAGAATTGGGGTAGGAAATGCCAGAAGTTTATTCAGAAGGAGAGGTGATCTCATCCGAAAAATATAAGGGCTACATTATGGGGCCCCTAGAATTCAAATCCCTGCATGAACACTGATCTGGCAAAACCAGCAACAGACAAGAAATGATTTAATGCCAACCATACATTTCAGGTGATGATTTATAAAACTGCTGCTAACAAAAAGGAAAGATAAGGGCATTTTTTTCAGTAACTCGACATGAATAAACAGTTGTTCTCTCATTGAAGGTAGAATTTATCACAGGCACAAGGAGGGCAAAATTCAACATTCTGTCTTTGAACAACATAAGCCAGCTTCTTTTGGAAACTATACAAAGCTTCTCCCCAGGAATATGTTAGGATTTTTTTAAGTCTTTTGACTTTGGCAGGAAAGTAGAACGATTCATGCTAAAATGGCTCAGCTAACACAAACACTTGAGTTTTGCCTGAACGTTTATTCATAAGAAGCACAAAGTGTAAATATAGTTCTCTAATAAAGCACAGTGGAGCTGAATGATGCTTTAAGTGCAAATAACAACAAGGTTGTAGTTTGAATCTGAATATATAAAGAAATGAAGAACCCACAGGGATCATTTAGCATAAACTAACAAATGATGCTGAAATGTAATGACCCCCAACAGACGAATACTGAGTTGTGAAGTACATTTTGCTTGAATACCTAGTTAAAGTAAGTTATAGTTTTCCTATCTCACCCTTTCTGTTTTTGTGAAAAATCTACTTGTGAGAAAAACATACCTGATACTGAGCAAAGTTGCTGTTCTTCCCCCAGTTCCATCCAAGGTTACTATATCTGAAGCAAGTAAAATTTATTTTCTATGCAACAGCTGTTCCTATAGACTAAGAGTTCTTTTAGCGTACCTCCATTTAACAAATGCATTGGACTAACTAATGTCTTCACACCCTCTAGGATTTAGATTGACTGCTGCTCATTGCAGACTGAATGCTTCTAGGCAATAGGCCCATTCATTTCCAATGCCAGACTTGAGTTGTAACCCTACCAATAGCAAAGAGTGTATTTTTTCCAAGCCTGTTTAAACAAAGTGTGCTTGCTGTTGTAATTATGGAATTTAATGATTAAGTAGCATGCACAATCATGCAACCATAGAATTGAATCATTCGGGATGACTAATAACAGTTGAGCTATTACCCAAAAATGGCAAACTACATGTGGGTGAAATAGATTTAAAATAGGGGCGATTTTCCAAGTTCTTGCCTCTCTTAAAGAAAGCAGACTGGCAATCACAGTAAATAGGTGGTTGTGTAAAAGAAATGGAGCAAAGCTCCTTAGTTATCCACCCACATTCTTTTGGCACCCTCACTCTTCATGCATACCAGCAAAAATTTCTGGTGCAGCATTTCACTTCTTGATGTCAGACCTTTTCTTTCCAGAGCCCTTTTTCCCCATTAGCTTGGGAAGCCAGAAATTTCTCCAAGTTAGTATTCCCTGGGGACACCCTCAACAAATGATTGACAGGAGTATGTGCAGAAATATTCTACTCCATGGCTCCATGGGTAAAATATCTTTGAAGGACATATTCTGTCTGGGCCTTAGATTTTCCCAGTGTGCTCCATTATCAGAAGCAGGCTTCAAAAGGTGGATGATAAGAAACTTCTGTGAATTAAAATAACTTCTTCTAACCCAATGCAAAGAAACTAAGAACTCTGAAAAAAGGTTTGATGAAATGTTAACAAGAATACACAATTTAGAGAGAAATATAAGTGAATTAATGGAGCTGAAAAATACAATACGAGAACTTCGCGAAGTATGCACAAGTTTTAACAGCCTAATGGATCAAGCAGAAAAAAAGATATCAGAGGTCAAAGACCCACTTAATTAAATAAAACGAGAAGACAAGATTAGAGAAAAAAGGATAAAAAGGAACGAGCAAAGTCTCCAAGAAATATGGGACTATGTGAAAAGACCTAATCTACGTTTGATAGGTGTACCTGAATGTGACGAAGAGAATCAATCCAAGCTGGAAAATACACTTCAGGATATTATTCAGGAAAACTTTCCCAACCTAGCAAGGCAGGACAATATTCAACTCCAGGTAATACAGAAAACACCACAAAGATATTCCTCAAGAAGACCAACCTCAAGGCACATAATCTCCAGATTCACCAGGGTTGAAATGAAAGAGAAAATACTGAGGGCAGCCAGAGAGAAAGATCAGGTTATCCATAAGGGGAAGCCTATCAGACTCACAGCAGATCTCTCAGCAGAAACTCTACAAGCCAGAAGAGAGTGGGGGCCAATATTCAACATTCTTAAAGAAAAGAACTTTCAACCCAGAATTTTATATCCAGCCAAACTAAGCTTCATAAGCAAAGGAAAAATAAAATATTTTGTGAACAAACAAGCACTCAGAGATTTCATCACCACGAGGCCTGCTTTACAAGAGCTTCTGAAAGAACCGCTACACATAGAAATAAACAACCAGTATCAGCCTTTCTAAAAAAATACAAAAAATAAAGAGCATCAACACAATCAAGAATTAACATCAACTAATGGACAAAACAGCCAGCTAACATTAAATGCCAGTATTAAACTCACATATATTATTATTAATTCTAAGTTTAAATCGACTAAATTCCCCAATCCAAAGACAAAGACAGGCAAAAAAAAAAAAAAAAAAAAAAAAAAAAAAAGCCAAGACCCATCGATATGCTGCATCCAGACCCATCTCACATACAACGTGACACAAAGACTCAAAACAAAGGGATGGAGAAAGATTTACCAACCAAATGGAGAGCAAAAATAAATAAATAAATAGATAAGCAGGAGTTGCAAATTTTGCTGATACAATAGACTTTAAAGCAACAAAGATAAAAAGAAGCAAAGAAGGATATTACATAATGATAAAAGGATTAATGTAACAAGAAGAGCTAAAGATCCTAAATATATATGCACCCAATACAGGAATGCCCAGATATATAAGACTTATAAAAAGACTTAGACTCCCACACAATAATAGTGGGAGACTTCAACATCAATATTAGACAGATCAATGAGACAGAAAGTTAACAACAATATCCAGGACTTGAACTCAGATCTGTAAGAAGTAGACTTAATTAGCATTTATAGAACTCTCCACTTTAAATACACAAAATATACACTCTTATCACATCACACCTATTTACAGGTTTAAATGAAATATTGGTTGGCTGCTTATTAGTTATTTTCTTCCCTCGTTTTTTTTTTTTTTTATGTCTCTATAGGCATACCCATTTTTAGACTGCATTCTAGCCTGGGCAATAAAGCAATGCCCCCATTCTCTCTCCCTCTTCCTCTTTCTTCCTCTCGTTCATTCTTTTTTTTTTTTTTAATTTATTCTTTCTTTTTCTTTCTTTCTCTCTTTCTTCTTCTCTAAAAAAAAAAAAAGAAAGAAAAGAAAGAAATTCACTTATTTTCATGGGTGTATACCAGGTGTCCCCAAACTATGGCCCGCGGCCTACATGTGGCCCCCTGAGGCCATTTATCCAGCCCGCTGCACTTCAGGAAGGGGCACCTCTTTCTTTGGTGGTCAGTGAGAGGAGCACAGTATGTGGTGGCCCTCCAACGGTCTGAGGGACAGTGAACTGGCCCCCTGTGTAAAAAGTCTGGGGATGCCTGGTGTATACTATCCTTACAAAAGTATTGAATTTATTTATCCATTCAATTTTTATTGAATTTTTGGGTTGTTTCACAGTTTTGGTTATTTTTAATACCATTTTGAACCATCTTGTATTTTTTTTGCCACACATGTGTAAGCATCTCTGTTGAGTATATGATTAGGAATGCAGTTGATGGGTTGAATGCTGTATTATGCTGTATGCTGGTATGTAGGTTTAGCTTCGGTAAGTTCTGACAACATTTTTCAAAACAAGTTATAGCAATATTCTCTTGTAGTATATGAGAATTCCACATGGTCCACATTCTTACAAATACCATTTACAGTCTTTTTAATTTTGATAATTCTGGTACTGTAGAGTGGTATGAATTATTTTATTATAGTTTTAATTTGCATTGCATTTATGAATACCTGAGGGTGAGAAATATTTTTAATGTTTTATTAGGATATTCACTTTTGTAAAGTGCCTAATCAAGTATTTCATCCATCCTTATATTGTGGTTTACACTTTACAAGTTATTTGTAGAATCTTTATATATTCTGCAAACAAGAACTATGCCAGTTACTATTGCTGGAAAATCATTTTCCTACTGTGTGGCTTGCTTTTTTGCCTCCTTATGGCATATTTAAAAATTGGAGGTTTCTAATTTTATTATAGCTCACTTTATGTCTTTCCCTTCTTGTTAAAAGTTCTCTACATTTAATTTTCCTAAGTGATAATTGGTGATATATAGAAATATACTGAGTATTTTATTTTGTGGATTAATATATTTAGCAAGATCAATTTACTGCTTATAGTTAGCTGCCAATCATCTCAATTTCTTTTGTTTATTACTTTAGTATATTAATCATTGATATTTTAAACTTCATGCATGAGATCAGATTTCCTGTCTCTTGTTTCTATTGGTTTTCAATTACACCTTTTATCTTTGTGTGGTTGGTTATTTTAACAATCTTTGCATAATGATCTCTTTTGCCAGAAACATTGAGCTTCTGAAAGTGATGCAGGAAAAGGCATAAGTAGATCCTATTCTTCGTATCAGAAATTAGATCCTATTCTTCGTATCAGAAATTAAGATTTTTCAGAGGTGGGCTTCGATTTCTATGAGTGTGAATATGTTTCTGGTTTATTATTAGTTTGAGACTATCTCTTTAGCTCAGACCTCAGGCTTTATCAGGGCTCTCCTCTCTGGCGAACTCTCAATAATATGTATTTTTTTCTTTTTTCAGTTTTATGAGATCCTCAGTAGTTCTTGGTTCTCTTTAGAAATCAGCAATAACTCAATTGGAAAAGCAGACTGAAATGAGCTAGCTTCTTTCTTAGATCCTGACCCCACAAATCCTCATTGTGTATTAATAGCTCCCCAATTTATTCAAATTAATTTTAACATGAATAATATGAAACTTTCTTTACTCTGCTTACTTAGTGAAAAAGTTGGTGTGAGCCACATGGCTAGTGACTGTTAAAATGTAACCACTTAAAAGACTGAAGTTCTTATTGGATTCTAAGGAATTCATTAAATAATACCCATTCTGACCTAAAGACTGAAAGTAATTGAAAGACACGAGAGTCAAGATGTGAGATAGGATATGGGCAGGACTTGTTTCCTGGACAAGATAGGAAACCAGCCAGAATCAGCCAGTGGTATTAAAAACAACGTCTAGTTGCCCTCACTGCCCATCTTCATAGGACACTCCCACCAGCGCCATGATGGTTCACAAATGCTATGGCAACACCTGGAAGTTACTGTCCCTTTTCATGGCAACATCAACAAGATGCTGCCCATTTTCTAGAAATTTCTGAATAAACTTCCCCTTAATTTGCATACAATTAAAGGTGGGTATAAATACAGCTAGCCAACATCTGGCAAGCTGCTATTGTCAGCCCACTGCCCATGGGTTAGCCTTGTTACTCAAGGAGCAGCTACTGAGCTGTTAACTCTGCAGCATCAATAAAGTTGCTCTTTCCCACCACTGGCTCACTCTTGAATTCTTTCCTGAGCAAAGCTAAGCACCTGCTCTGCAGCAGATGGAGACTACACATAGCTTTATTACCAAATTAAATCCAGTTTGGAGATTGTGGCTTACATGCGAGGAAACAATCTACTTCCAAATATGCATTCTGTCTATTTGTCATTCAGTGATAGGGTGGTAAAGAAATGGAATGAAATCAAGTCCTCTCCAACTCCTAACTGCTTACTACTTTGCAGGGCAGAACCTGTACACTTAAAGATATTTCACATCTAAAAACAGAAAAAGAATCAGGTTTTTTGTTTGTTTTGGCTTCTGGATTCTTCCCACCCAACCTCATCAAACTGGAACTGAACCAGTTATGTCCAAGCACTCAGCACACATCCAACGATCAGATAACTTTCTTTTCCTCACCAAAAGAATATCAGAAGCAGATGAAATCATATCTACTGTTAAACAGAGTATGTTTTACATGTCAAAGACATAATTTTGCCTAAATGAGGAATGTCTCCAACAGACTTGTTATTAAAATGCATTCAGGATGCATAGCTGATGATCATGCACTCTGAAAAAATCACAATTTGTGGCAATTTTTTTTTCAGCTTCAGCAATGAGTGAACTCATTTGTTCTCTTTCAGCTCATTGTGCAATGAGATTCTTTTCCAAGGTGATGAGATATTCCGTAACTTCAGATTAGGTGTTTGCTTTATGCTGCATAGTTCTTGTTTGGTTTTTACTATCCTTCTGGCCTTATCCATACTTGCTTGGACAACTCTTCATTCAAATAATTGTTCTTGTCTTAGATTTCACCCAGAACTGATTTCTGAGAGATATCAGAACCTGCTAATCCACATACTGATGACCCACAGAAAAATGTGTGGTAACTATTTTTTTGGCATAAATTATTGTTCACTAGTTTTTAGGGGCATGATGTCCTTGCCTTTCACCCAGTTGATTGCCAAAGCTTGTGGTTCTATATCACATTAATACAATTAAAGAATATCCAGCCCTCATGTACTTGACAGGCAATACCACTTGAACTTCCCACTGCCATTCTCATAATCAAAGTTCACCCACGAAAAATGATAATCATTTAAAAATAGATATTCAAGTAACGTATTTGACTGAAGGCTTGCCACACATTTTGGTAGCAAGCCAAGAGTGATGCAACATAATATGGCCAAAATAATGTAGGCTCTAGTTAAACCACTGGACTAGAAATATGGGCAAGTCATTTGCATATTACATGTATAAGTGACTTAAATTCCGTGTACATGTTTCATCTTTGTAAAATCACAATAGGGTTGTTTTAAGGAATAAAATTACAGGTACATAAAAATGCCTTATAGAAAGTTCTATAAATTCAGCTTCCCTATTTTGATTTTTATACTTAAGCTTTTATTATAGACATCTTTAGAACACATACATTGATTGTTACTTCCATAAATGCAGACCTTCTGTTTATTCACTGTTATGCTTCTGTAACATAAATAAAATAATAAAATAAATGTTTCCTCCATAAAATATGTTTTTCTCCATAAGATAAATGTTCAGTAGATACTTTTTGAATGGATGAATTTTTAATAAACCTCCGATCTTCCCATCTGATATATTTCTAACAGCCATTTTGAGGGATCTGATGAGTTATAAAAAGTGATATTATTGTATTTATTTGGAGCACAGTGTCAAGAACCATGTTTATAAACTTACCCAGCAATCACTTTATGAGTTCATAGAAAAAATCCTAGTGAGTATTAATTATAGAAAGATATTATCCTTCTTAAGAATGTGAGTTAGCTACAGAAATGCAGAAATAAACATTGTTTATGCTTTAAGGAGGTTCCACTATTGTAAATATTGAGGGAATCTATTTAAGAATGAAGAATGTATCCTGAATCTGGATATATAAAGAAAACTCTAAAATTAAGTTGCTAGTTTGGAGTGCTTGGAATGCTATAAAGAGACAAAAGGAAATGTTAAACTTATACACACACAGAAACACACACCCCTACACACATGCACACAAACTCATGGGTTGCACATACACACCCTCTAATGCATGTGATTCTAATTTCATTCTAATTTGTTGCTCAGAAAAAGTAGGAAGTTTTATAATTGCCTTTTGCAGTAATACTAGATTCTATTTGCTGTGAAATCCAGCATTTGCCAAATTCAAATCTGTGATTAATGCTAATGCCAATTTCACATTGTCAGCAGACAGTGCACCTGCACACACATTTCCAATGACAAGCACCATATATTACCTTCAAATCAGCAAGGATTATTTCCAAACCTGGAACTGATTTAACATATATTAACTTCAAGAGTTAGTATGTTTTGCAAGCTTATTCCAAACATCTTGAAAGGCCATATTTTAAAAACAATAGAGGAAACAAATCATGCTTAAAAATAAAAGCTCAAAGTCTATAGCTGAAGTATTAAGAAAGAGAGGTTGAGTTCTCTGATCATAAGGATTGGGGGTGGAGTCCTTTTTTTTTTTTTTTTTTTTTTTTTTTTTTTTTTTTTAATCACTGTGAGAGAAGGCAGAAAAAGAAAGACACATTTAGAAAATTATTAAAGATATAGTTCCTGTTCTGTAACACTGATAAAGAGTGAAAATATATCTTAATTACAATGTTTTTATTGTACTCATTTTTTTTTCTTTTTTCGAGACAGGGCCTCACTCTCAAAAAAGGATAACTCTATATCCAACCTAGAGTACAGTGGGGCAACCATGGCTCACTGTGGCCTCAAACTTCTGGGCTCAAATGATTCTCCTACCTCAGCCTCCAGAGTAGCTGAGCCAAAGCTGTGTGCAACTGAACCAGGCTAATATTATTATTATTATTATTTTTGTAGAGAGAAAGCCTCTCTGTGTTGCCCAGGGCTGGTCTTGAACTTTTGTGTTCAAGTGATCCAGCTGCCTTAGCCTCCTAAAGTGTTAGAACTGGGATTACAGGCATGAACTACTCACACTTTCCTCCCTTCCTTCTTGCCTCCCTCGTTCCCTCTCTCTCTCTCCTTCCCCCTCTCTCTCCTCTCTTTCTCTCTGTTTTTTTTTTTTTTTTTTTTTTTTTTTTTTTTTTTTTTTTGATGGAGTCTTGGAGTCTTGCTCTGTTGCACAGGCTGTAGTGCAGTGGCATGATCTGCAACCTCCACCTCCCCACCAGTTCAAGTGATTCTCCTGCCTCTGCTTCCTGAGTATCTGGGAGTATAGAAATGAGCCACTACTCCTAGCTAATTTCTGTATTTTTAGTAAAGATGGAATTTCACCACGTTGGACAAATTGGTATCGAACTCCTGACCTCAAGTAATCTGCCTTCGTTAGCCTCCCAAGGTGCTGTGATTACAAGTGTGAGCCATCACAACCAGCCCCCACTCACACTTTCCTAAAACTGTGTTTTACAAACCTTTCCTCATTTTGTAGTCACTACAGCATTCAGGTTCTTCCCTTGGATACAGGCAAGTAATCAGAGAGTCTATCTAGCTAAGAAGTATCAAATGGATAAACTGGAACCTGGTCTTTTGTCTCTATGAGGCCCTTTATTCCACAAAGCTGGCTCTTCAGAATATATGAATTACAAACATTCACTAAAAAATTAAGGACTGTGTTTTCTAGCACTACATGAATTATTATAAGCAAAGCTGTTAGAATAATGCCTGGCTAACTGTTAGCACTTCATGGTCATTTGTTGTTGCTGAACTGTTATATTGGTCAAAGTTTTTATACTGTCATTACCAGTGTTCTAAGAAAAGTGGGCCAGCCCCAAGATCAGTAGTTCTTCTGACCACAAACAGTTAAAGAAACAAAACAATAATAAATAAATAAAGACCACCACAGCAGACTTTTAGAACATCTGGTCACCTAAGATTCATACAAATTTGCTGTTAATAATAAGCCCCATATGTTCAAATCTTGACCAGATCACTCCAACCAGTGATTTAATTAAATGGTTTATTAATTTCTGTTTTGTTTACAAGGTGCAACTGCATGCAGTAACCTACTTAAACTTAGGAAGGAGATTTCCTTTTAGGATCCCATGCTTCAGTACAAAGAACAACGAATTATAGCCCATGGGCCACGTTTGACCTATGATCCAAATAAGGCCATGCTTACATTGTCTATATGGCTAATATTGCACTAAACAGCAAATAGAGTAATATCAATAGAGACCACCTGGCAAATGCATACACACACACACCCACCCACACACACACACACATAATTTCTATATAAAATTAATATTTTGCCCTTTAAAGAAACACACACACACACACACACACACGTACACACACACATATACACATACACACACACACACACACACACACACACACTCCCTTTACAGAAAAAATTTTGTTGATGTGTATTTAGATGAGCATTCACAATTTAGATACAGTCATATCACAAAATGAATAAACACATACATATAAGCAATAGTATGTAAGCACCTCAATCATCTGCAATCCAGCTCTCAGGGCTAGCCTGGTGGGAGCAATAACTCTAACTTTCAAACATTCACTCTGCAGATTAACACTGCAGAGCCCAAGGAGAAGATCTTTATACTCAAAAAACAAGTAAATGAACCAAGATATGTAAAAAATAAACAAACAAAAAATAACATGCTGCATCAAAAAGTCAAAATTGTATAGGTTGTGCCTCTTCTGATATACAGCATCAGAATGTAATGGTAAAAGAAAACAGATTAATTAGCTAGTTATATTAGGATTCTGCAGAGAAACAGAACAAATAGAATATGTATACATATATATGTGTATACACATATATTCTATTTATAAATACGTATACATATTTACAGAGAGAGGAAGAGATAGTATAAGGACTTATCTCACGTGACTGTGGAGCCTAAGAATTTGTATGATCTGCTTGCCGTCTGCAAGCTGGAGACTCAGGGAAGGTAGTGGTATAAATGCCAGTCCAAGCCCTAAGGCTTGAGAAGGAGGCATGCTGGTGGTGAATTCCAGTTTAAGAGCAGGAGAAGATAGATGTCAAGTCTCAATCAGGCAAACTGAGTGACAAGTTAACCCTCCTCTACCTTTCTGCTCTGTGCGGGCCCTGGATGAATTGGATGATGCTCACTCAATTTAAGGAGAGCCATCTGCTTTACTCAGTTCAGTTATGCAGAAGCTAATTTCTTCTGCAAACACCTGTATAGACATAACCAGAAATAATGTTTAAGCAGGTATTTGGGCATTTCCTGGCCGAATTAATGGTCCAGGGATTGACACATAAAATTAATAATCACATGGATCAAATCTTCAACATGAACACAATATATTCTTACATTACTTAAGTTTTTTTCAGTTGAGCTAGTGTCCATCTTCTCTTTTCTTAAAGTTCCAATTCCTGCTTTGAACATACTGGCTAATTAGCATGCTACTTGCATATGGTAGTCATACATAGCAACTAAAGAACATTCTGTAATTTACAACAATTCATATCACTCTTACATTTATATAATTGTTGGTCTAGCTATAACATGCATGAAGTGTGACACGGATTCCTTAATTTGGCAACTAGATGCACATTGAATGTGAAAATTAAGAAGTTACATTTTATAAGAGTCTTTAATGAGGATGCATTTTAAAATAAAATTATTTGAAATTTTGATATGAAATTAATATTTATTATTAAACTTGTATTTTAGCTTTTATTATGTTGATCAGTTTTGAATATTTGTAAAGAAAAATATTGTGTGTGAAAATAGATATGAAATAATTCTAGTTTTTATATTTTATGTATATTGAAATTTACATTTTGGATAAAATATTCACATTTACTAATCTTTGAGTATATTTACATTTTATTTTTGGTCAGCTGGAAAATTACAATAAACATAAAAAAATCTAAATATTAACTCTAGAATATAGCAAAGCTGATGAAATGAAGGTAAATCATGAAGTAAATGCATAGTAAAGTATTAACTATGTCTGTCTAATTAATTATGCAATCATCCTCCTTTCATAAGTACAGCACCCAGATATGCACAATAATAATACATTCGTTCTTCTTTGATAATGTTGAACTGACTTTGACTTTCAGTCACCTAAAAGCTATACATATGCTTTTGTTTTGAAGGTATATTTATCAACATAGAAGTTATATAATTATTAACACATGTGTTTATTAGTTTATGATGTTCAACTCTTTAAAGGTATGATAAATGGGTTTCCTTTTTTATTTCTGCCTCAGTCACCACAAAAGTTAGGTGAAGGCCTGTTCACCTGAATGGACTGAAATTCACATTGAAATATCAGCAGCAGCCTCTACTCCTGGCTGTTTAGGCTCAGACTTGATATCCTTTTCTGGAAAGTAGGACATCATCAGTGCCCTCATTGTATTTCTAAGATGCTTACATAAGCCAATGTCTGTAAAAGTGTCTAGCACTTAGCTCATGCTAGTTTCTTCTTTTCTTCTCATGAACATATCATATCATTTGAACCTCAGAATAATGAGGTTGGTTTCATTAAGTGCTCTGTTATTCTTTACTAAATGATAAAAATGAGATTCTGGGAAGATGATACCTACTGGAGATCGCAAAGTCAGTGAACAGTGGATGGGGTCCATCATTCATAACTTAATCGGATAACAGTTAAAGGGAATGTGACACCTGAGATCAGAAATCCAAGTTTGAGTCTTATCTTGACCATTTACTGGTTATGTGACCTTGAACAAGGAATTTAAACTTCCTTATTCTCAATTTTCCCAAATGTCAATTGAGGTTTAGAGTAGCCATCTATAAAATGTGAGGATTAAATAAAGTAGCTAGATATGATTTATGTGGTTTCAACCTTATGCCTCTCAACACTGTGCTCTTATTACATTAAAATTATACTTTCTTTCAGTAGGAATGTTTCTTCCAAATAAAATTGCATGTACAACCCCAATGTTATTAATGTATAACACATAAAGAACAGCTTTGGATAAATTAGAACAGATCCCCTGTGTATTGGAATGTCACTTATTTTCCTTACTCTCCAGGACTATGGTGGCTCCTAAAGGCACTTTCTCTGAACCTGAAGGCTCCAGGAAACAAGGTTGAAATAAATGCCCTAAAACCACTTTCCTTGTTACATCATGGCACACATCTACATATGAGATATCTGCAGCAACAGCTATTTTCCTGAAGCAATTCTGACAGCTCAGCTGAAGAATTTTCCATCCGCCTCTGCTGGCTAATGTGGCCATTTCTGAACATGTCTCCTCAGAAGGTCTCCCACTTTTCTTTCTGCTCCCCGTCTTGTTCCAAGACTGGGCCAGTGTAGCATCAGGCATCCATATGACCTTGGCTTATCTTGACTCAATCTAGTATACATGTGAAAGCAGTCTGAGATCCCACACACCAGACAAGTGGCTGCTGTGTGCCACCAGGTTAAATGCTAGCTTGAATCACTTGTTTCCTAATTCTAGGGTAGCATTTTACACACCTGCAATTTATTTTTTAGGTTTTCAGGCAAGTCTAGACTTTGCCAATTGGGCATTTTTCAGTAACAGCGCATTTCTCTGTGACAGTTCCATTGAAAGTAAGTGGGGCTTAGCACCTTTCAACTCTGATATTGCCTTTGGCTCCCATACAGGTGTCTATCACTTCAACTTCTATTTTCAGGGTTCAGGAATGTATAAGGTTTGGAAGGCTGAACTGTGCCAATAGCCAACATAAATCATTTTGTGTCACTCTGCTGCTTACTCTTCTCCAACAGTTTCTCATTGTCCTCAAAACTCTTTGTTTTTCCTTCAAAGTATACAAGTCCTGATCACTCCCTCTTCCTACAACAACATTTAGTACTATGATTCTTCTCTCTCTCACTCTGCTGTATTCACAATGACCTACTTTCTGTTTTGTCACCACCCAGAGTTTATTTCTGCAGCAGTCTTGGAGCTAACTCTGCTCAGTCTAGAATGTCTCTTCCTAACTTTATGTAGCTGCTCCTTCACGTCATTCAGATTTCTGTTTACATACCACCTCCACACAAAGATGTTTGCTGACCACCTACACTAAATTAGCTACTGAGAAGCTTTCTGTCACATAATGCTATGACAATTCTGTACAAACGCCTACCTGTACTTCTTTAATGTTTAAAATGATTACATTTGGGGGTTTGTGTTTGTTTGTTTGCTTCTCCTTCTTAGAATGCAAATTCCATGACTGTGGGGGAACTTTTATGTTTTGTTCACTGCTATTTATTCAGGAAATTAAACAGCCTGACACACAGTAGGACTGCAGTAAATATTTGTTTAATTAACTGCATGGCCTCCCAACTCTCCAGTATCCCTATTTGCATAAAGCCAAGTCTTTTACTTTAGTATTATATTGGATGTGATGTGCATTTACCCAATTTTTTTGTTATTATTTCCATTTAGTCACACAAAATAAACTGAACCATCTTTTTGTGGTTAGGCAGAGTTATAGGAAAGTTTTGGCTAATACAATATGAGTGGAAGTGATCTGCACCAAGTTTGGATGAGGCAGGCAAAACCCCTTACCATTCTTCTTTCTCTTTCCTCACTTTGGGGATTGGCTGACCAGAGACTGGGTGCCAGATGGGACCACAGGATGGAAGCAGCATGCCTATGTGAGTCATCACACTAGACATATCTGCCATAGAGAGTTGCTCAATCCACACTGGACTTATGGATAGAAAACAAATTTGTCTGTGTTATGTTGTTTCCACAACATAAGCATAACCTATCAGAGTAATGAATCCATGCACAGTGAAAAGAGCATGGACTCAAGAAATACCCAGAATCAAAGCCAGCTCAAGTTGTTTGATTTATCTAAGCTGCTACTGATATGTTTTGGCTCTATGTTCCCATCCAAATCTCATCAGAAATTATAACACCCAGGTGTTGAGGGAGGGACCTGGTGGGATGTGATTGGATCATGAGGTTGGTTTCCCCCATGATGTTCTCATGATAGTGAAGGAGTTCTCATGAGATATGATGGTTTAAAAGTGGCAGTTTCCCCTGTATTCTCTCTCTCTTTCCTGCTGCCATGTAAGACATGCCTTGCTTCCCCTTTACCTTCCACAATGACTGTACGTTTCCTGTGGCCTCTCCAGCCATGTGGAACTGTGAGTTAATTAAACCTCCTTTCTTTATAAATTACCCAGTCTCAGGTAGTATCTTTATAGCAGTGTGAAACTGGATTAATACAGCTATGAAATAAAGTGTTTAACATACATACACATCTGTAGGTGGTTAGTCATGTAATTACTGGGGAGAAGTAAGTGTTTATTACATTGTGATTCAAGATTAAGATTTCCAGAAAAATAAATGTATCTATTCACTAAATAGACAATGCAAATTTGAATCTTCTTGCGTTTCAGCCTTGATTTGATAATGAACACCAGCCCCTTTGTTACCAGAATGGTGTTCCAATTCAGACCCCAAGAGAGGGTTCTTGGATTTCTTGCAAGAAATAAAGCAGGGCGAGTCTGCAGTACAAAGTATAAGCAAGTTTATTAAGAAAGTAACATGGTGGAAGACAAACTTGTCTATGTCATGTTGTTACCACAGCATAAGCATAACCTACCTGGAATAATGAATCCATACAAAGTAAAAGGTGTAAGGATGGCTACTCCATAGACAGAGTAGGAAGTTCCTGAAAGTAAGAGGAGGAATGTGTCCACCCTAAATACAATGCTTGTGTACTTGTGTATTTGCGTATATGTGTGTGTGTGTGTGTGTGTGTGTATGTTTTCTTTTCCAGATATCAGGGTATCTGGACAATTCTAAGTCTGGATCTATTTTAGTAAACATTATTAATTTTTTCCCTTAACCATAAACATCTAGAGGCTAGCAATGCCTATTTTTTTTTTTTAGATGGAGTTTCACTCTTGTTACCCAGCCTGGAGTGCAATGGCATGATCTCGGCTCACCGCAACCTCTGCCTCCTGGGTTCAGGCAATTCTCCTGCCTCAGCCTCCTGAGTAGCTGGGATTACAGGCACATGCCACCATGCCCAGCTAATTTTTTGTATTTTTTAGTAAAGACGGGGTTTCATCATGTTGACCAGGATGGTCTCGATCTCTTGACCTCGTGATCCACCCGCCTTGGCCTCCCAAAGTGCTGGGATTACAGGCTTGAGCCACTGCACCCAGCCTAGTACCGGGAAATTTTTATTCATCATTATATTCAGGCATGACAAATAACACTTTGTGGCAATTGTCTTGTCCTTACTTACAGAGCAGATAATAAAACAGGATCAGGAAGATTAAGTAACTTGTCCTAGATCTAAGTAACTTTTTTTTTTAATTGCATTTTAGGTTTGGGGGTACATGTGAAGAACAGGCAAGATTGTTGCATAGGTACACACTTGGCAGTGTGGTTTGCTGCCTTCCTTCCCCTCACTTGTCATTTCTCCCCATGCTACCTCTTCCCACCTCCCCACCTCCCCGTCCCTCCCCAATTTTCCTCCAATGAACCCCAGCGTGTAGTGCTCCCCTCCCTGTGTCCATGTGTTCTCATTGTTCAACACCCGCCTATGAGTGAGAACATGCAGTGTTTGATTTTCTGCTCTTGTGTCAGTTTGCTGAGAATGATGGTTTCCAGGTTCATCCATGTCCCTACAAAGGACGCTTCATGACCAAAATGCCAAAAGCAATGGCAACAAAAGCCAAAATAGACAAATGGGACCTAATCAAACTCCACAGCTTCTGCACGGCAAAAGAAACAGTCAGTAGAGTGAATTGGCAACCAACAGAATGGGAAAATTTTTTTGCAGTCTACCCATCTGACAAGGGGCTGATATCCAGAATTTATAAAGAACTAAAACAGATCTACAAGAAAAAAACAAACAAGTCCATTCAAAAATGGGTGATGGATGTGAACAGACACTTTACAAAAGAAGACATGCAGGAGGCCAACAAACATATGAAAAAATGCTCATCATCACTGGTCATTAGAGAAATGCAAATCAAAACCACATTGAGATACCATCTCACACCAGTTAGAATGGCAATCATTAAAAAATCTGGAGACAACAGATGCTGGAGAGGATGTGAACCAATAGGAACACTTTTACACTGTTGGTGGGAGTGTAAATTAATTCAACCATTGTGGAAGACAGTGTGGCGATTCCTCAATGACCTAAAAATAGAAATCCCATTTGACCCCGCAATCCCATTACTGGGTATATATCCAAAGGATTAGAAATCATTCTACTATAAGGACACGTGCACACGAATGTTCAGTTCAGCACTATTTATAATAGCAAAGACCTGGAACCAACCCAAATGCCCATCGACGATAGACTGGATAGGGAAAATGTGGTACATATGCACCATGGAATATTATGCAGCCATCAAAAACAATGAGTTAGCAATGCCTAATTTTCTAGGAATGTAGCCCAGAATGTCTCAGCCTCGTTTTCCTAGCCCTCACTCAAAATGAAGTCACTCTGGTTCCAACACCTCTGATACCTTCGTTATTTATCATATATAATTATTTATCATGTATTCATTGTGAATATTGGTCATAATTTAACATACCAGTCATTATTCTGAAAGCATTAATGTGAACAAAACACTTTTTCCCTCTAAAATATCTCTTATTTTAATAGTTAGAATGGACATGGAAGTAAATAAATTTGATAAGTTGGGACAAAATAATAAGTCCTATAACAAAGATTCTGACTAAATGGAAGAGGTAAAGTTTGAGTTTTCTTTTTTTCATTCTATTTTTCATGTATATTCTCATTCATTTCACCATTGATGCAAATATTTTTTAAATTTCCTTTTGGCCTCTTATCCAGCAATCATCCTCTCTTTTTTCTTGGTATTACTTTTTTCCATAACTCATTCTATTTGCCCTAAAATGTCCTATGAAAAATACAAAGTCAAACACATCAAATAAGATCAAAACAGACAAGCAAGCAAGCATATTTCTATAGATACTACTGCTAGTAAGCAAAGTTTCTTACTTTCTTGATGACATCTACCCCACATCTCCACTAAATTGCCTTGCTTTCACTCAGAAATTCATTCCTTAATTCTTTAACAAACCAAATACTAAGAAACTGCTGTTTACTAGTCACTATAGTTGACAATGGAAATACAAACATGATTGTGGTTTATAGTATAAAGATAAGGCATTTAGATAACAAAATTTTTAAAAATGCAACTTTACACTGTGACATGCTTGTATATCTTTCCTTCTCGTATACACAGTTCGATAAAAGCATGGAAGAGGAGTCATCTAATTTCATCTATAATGTCAAAAAATGATTTCTCAATGAGGTTATATTTGAAAGGAGTCACAAATTTAATGAAGAAAGGTTTCTTAGACATGAGAAAGAGAAGACATTTAAAGAGAAAACAAACTTGGAAGACAGCAGTGTGTTTAGAAATGGACTTAGATTGTAATTGTGAAAAATGAATAGTTTTTAGAAGTATTTAGAAAATTACAGGAATTTAAGTAAGGAAGTCAGGGAGCAGGAGCTATGCAGAATGACACCTAGCTTTCTTCTATGATGGAGCCCATGAAAAGAAGACCCAATGTTCTGAGATAGAAAACACTAGAGAATGAAAATATTTGGGGGAGAATATATTAAATTCAGTTATTGACGTGTTGGCTTTAAAGTGTCTCTCAGTTATCCAAATGCATAATCCATGTAAGAGCTTTTATAAGAGTTAAGAAGAAAAGACTTAGTAAAGGCAAGATAAAAATATTTATAAAGCTAAGATGAAAATAATAGAGGATGTATGTTTGGAAATTATCACAACAAAAATATACAAACTATAACACTCAGGATAAGATTATTTTCCAGAAAAGATTACATCATGAGAAACAAATTTAATATTGGCTCCAAGAATGTCTCTCATCTCATTAGAAATGAATAATGAACCAGTAAAAAAGACCAAGGAATAGTTGGAGGAATAGAAAGAAAACCATGTGTTTTTAAGGCTAGATAAAACAAAGTTTATGAAGAAATGCCTGCTACATGCTTAAAACTACTGAAAGCCCAAGTTAAATGGGTAGTAATGAGGGGTCTTTGATGAGGGGCATGAGAATCGGGCCCCAACAAATGGAAGTTCAGGAAGAGTAAAGAAGATAGAAGCCAAGTTAGATTGAAAGAAGTGAAAAGGGAGAACTTTGGAGACAGAATGTATCAGCTGTAGGCTCGGAGGCAGGGACGGGATTTACACAAATTTTACACATGGCACAAATCGTCCAAGATACCCACGTCATGATTTCTTTTTTCTCGCCATCTTGCTTTGTACACATTTGTCTTTGCAAGGAAAGAAACACATACTAACTAGAATTTATCTCCAGGACTCCGGTTACCACTCAATTATCAGTTTTCTGGAAGTAAATATAAGTGAACCACAGAAGTCAGAAGACGTCTTGCATCATCTTCACTCCTTCCAAATCCCACTCTAGTATAGAAGCTCCGCTGTGTTCTTGAGGGTTTCATTTTGTTTCTAATCCATTTCGGAAATTTTTTTCTCATCAAGGCCATTGTGAAGGGAAAGAACCTTGAGTTTTCTGGGGAAATCAGAGACTGTGACCAACACATATCATATCTCTCAAAGTATAAATTTCAGAATTCAATAAATTGATAAGGAATAACTTCTTATTCAATTCCTTAAAAAAATAAGATGTACTACATTTTTTGCAAGCAGTCCACAAAAAGATGTCAAAGATTTCGACACTCAAGTAAACTTCTGAATAAAAACTAGAAACAAAACAAAACAAAACAAAACAACCTTTTTGCAAAATGTTACTAAGTGTCCATTTAGTAGTCTTAAAAAGAAACTTAATACTCCTGATTTGTAGTTCTGATTCTATGTCTTTTTATTGAGCAATTTTGGGCAATCACTCTGCCCTGGGCCCTCATTTTCTTAATCTGTAAAGAAAGGAAAATTTGCCTAAATTATTGTTCCAAGTGTACAATTTTGCAATTTTTACTTGTATATTTTATAGTTACATTTTTGAAAAGATAAAAAGTCTATTCTATGCATCCAATTGTACTTCTTAATAAAACAGAGTTCTTAGACTGAAGAGTCCTATGGGGTTGTGTTAATACATTTCTCAAGGAAATTATGGTAGGGTAAAACAATTAGCTATTGATGACATCGATCCAGTAGAAGTGCTGTGCTCTGATTATAAAATGGAAGGAAGCCATGAATAGCCAGAAAAGTGGGGAAAAAATTTCTCCTGAAGGCAGCTATTCTGGGAATCTGGTAAGTTTTACCTGTGGCATCATCCTTTCCCGCCAATCATGAGAAGATTTCAAAGAAGATAGGTCACCTACCACCCACCTGATTGTAGTCTTTAAGAAAGTTAGGAGCTGACAGGAGGAGAAAGTAATATTGAATGTAATCTGTCTTGACTTTTCAGGAGACTGAAACGATAATTTCCTAGGAGTAAAGGTTACATAAGAGTAACTAGACTAGGAGATGGTCTTCGTACTTGCTAGGGAAGTTGAGTGATACTAATCAAAAATACTAAGTATTAATGAAACAAATAATTCTAGCATCTATTGCTATTTTTTAACTTAAATTCCCTCATTTCATTGTTCTTGTTTGAATCATTATGTCAACACAATAAAACACAGCATGCCCCCAGCCCTATAGAAAAGAGAATTAGTCTATTTTAGAGATTCAGTGCAAGACACTGTGGATTCAAATGGCAGTCACCATCTCTAAAGAAGGAGACTTGAGGAATTTATTAACTGTCCTAGCATTAATTTCCTCATTTGTAAAAGGGAGCAAGCTGATGACTACTTCTAAGCTTACTAAAAGAATTAATAAGACTTTTAAAAATGAATAAATATAAACAAATTAAACTATACATAACATATAGGAAGTACAGTTTTGCTGTTATTATTCTCTATGCACTTAGCATATATACCAAAGTCAGCACTTGTAAAATGTACATTTTAAAAAGCCTATTTAATTTGTAAATAATGAAGTTGCATTAGCATTCATATAACACACATAGCACCCCAGACTGAGAGGTAATATTGGCTATAAAAACTGAAATCTTATAGAAGGAAAAGCCACTGAGATAAATGTTCCTCTATGTCTTTAGCACTGCCCAGGAGATAGAATATTATATTTTATAAAACTAAATTGTCTCTCCATGCCTGCAAATCTGACCATGTGGTAGAAATGTGCACAGAAAACCATCATATCTCAGTAGTATCCACAGTTTTGATTGGACTAATTGGATGTGCTTTGGCTCCCTGCTCATTTTAAAATAACTTTCTGATTATAATTTTATTTCTAGAATAAATTTGGCATGCAGAACAAATGTACTGACCAACAAACTTATGTAATCCACTTGACACATTACATTTCTCAGTATAATTACCAATTTAGCAATTTGGTATTCTAGTTTATAAGCAACCTTCTTGTGTAAGGAATTAGCATGACTTATTCCTTGGAAGCACATTAATTTTCAGGTGTATTACTAACTTTCTTAGTCTATAGAGCTAACTATTCCCTGGAAATTGATGACATTTCCAAATTACCAATGTCATTGGCAGATATCTCTGGTGACTAGCCAGGCTTCTCCAGGAAAAGCGTAAGTGTCCTTTCAAATTTTAAGAAAGATCTCCAGTCATAACATGAATTGGAGAAAAGAGACTATCGGTCTTCAGAAGTCCCAACAAAGCTTACCTTCAGAGGATTATGAAAACTGCCATTTTTGAGAACCAATGTTACAACTTAATACAACTTATTTCTTCACACTCTCTTCTTGTCCACTATTCTCAATTTTTTAACTCCTGTTCTGTCCTTAGAGTTGACTTACCACACAAAATTACAACTACAGGACCATAGATAACTTGAGCAAGAATGGAAGAGAAAGATGAGGCCAGATCTCAGCTCCCCTGCTTGTCATGGGCAAATTCATCATCAGAAAAGAGAATTCCTACAGTTCTGGGTTGCTCTTACCTATTCTCCAGTGTATTTGAACCACATTTTACTCTATTCAAAATTTCCTAGCCTAAAAAAAACATCAGGACAAAGATCAATTTCCAACTGAGATGTAGTAGTATCAAGCATCTTTGAAACTGGTCATTGGCCTCAACATATCCACCTGATTGAGTAGTTAAAATTCGTTTGTGTGTGCATGTTGGGGGTTGTGTGTGTGAGTTTTGGAAGGTATGGTTAACTATTTCCCTTCAACTAGCATGAATAGTATACATGTGCATGTTTGACAACTAATATAATGCTATCCTCTTCTATACCTTCCTTTTATTATTCATAAAATGAAGATAATACCAATAACGCCTGCTTAAGTTTCTTAGGAGAATTAAATAAAATAATATGCATAAAACATTTAGTATAGTGTCTGACTCATTTACTCATTCTCCAAACACCAGTGTAGCAGTTTTTGTTATAACATTTATGTACGACTTGTACTATATTTTTATTGTGCCATCAATTTAAGTTCTTGTCATTCCTTACTCTCTTTTCATAATTTACTTCACAGCATTTATTTCCTTCTAGTAGCATAAAAATTAATTCATTTTTAAATTTTATTTTTAGTCCCAACCCACTGAATTATAGGTCCCACCAAGGACCTTTGTCTTCTTTGTTCACTACTGTATCTTCAGTGCCTAGATCAGCACCTGACCCATAATTGGACGGTAAATATTAGTAAAGTGAATGACAGAAAGACACTTCTGTGAGATGGGTGGAGCAGGGGTTATTTGCCCTGTATTGCCACAGAGGAAGGTGAATCTCAAAGATTTAACATTTGCCCAAAACTGCACAGCTAGAAATTCCCAAAACTATTGATAGAATCTGGTAATTCAATTGAACAAATATTTTCAAGAGAAAAAACATCTTGAAACATCAGAAGCAAATTAGTAGGAGAAAATTCACTTGAAAGATTGAGACAAGGACAGTCTATGGAAACTCTTAAATTTCAGTCTGGAAGTCTGAAAACGCTCAAATAAGGCACTGGAAGTCATTAAATGTTGATGATACTGTAAATGGCATAGAGAGGTTGGGTTTTATAACCTCCACATTGAAATTATTTTATAATCCATCAGTATATTTATAATTTAACACACTTTGGAGGAAGGAAGTTTTATACAAATATAAACAGAAGGGTTTATGAAAATATACACTACATGATGCACACCATATCCTAACTCCAATCCTTCCCTACTACAACACACAAAAAATAGATGTGCCTAACATGTGACCTTGGGCAAAGACAGCAAGTCCTAGACACTGCTGGTAGATAGATGGTCATGAGATGCTTAGGCAGTTGATATTTCTAAACAATGATAGGACTCTTCCTTGAAAACATCAAATGCCTTAGCAAGTAATAAAATATACTTCAGAGACTGTCTGCTGCCTCCTTCTGCAGGTTTGTATATCACTGTGCTAGCACCGTGGACAATGCGCACATATCCTTTCTACCCATCAATGTGGATTACTGACAGTCTCTGAAATACTGAGCTCTCTAACATCCTGGTTTCTTTCCTGCTACTAAAAGAGTATGGAAATCACAATAAGTGCTGGGAAAAAAAAAATGTATATGTATATAATTTGTATTACATTATATTACATGTGTGTTATATCATGTACTACAGTAAAACATTATATAAATATTTGTTTTTGCAACTATGACTTCTATTATTTGTATTATTATGCCTAGCAATTATCCCCAGCAAATATCTGTATATCCTTCCAAAATTTGATTTTTCAGGAAATTCTTTTGGTAACCAAGGCCTCTGTCCTTGTCCCTGAGTCTTGACTTCACCTTGCACAGATTTCCATTATACTACCTTAGAACGTTTTACTATTCATTTTTTATATCTGGGTAAGTCTCTCATAATATGTTTTGTTTTGTTTTGTTTTTCCTTTGGGGGCCTGGGTTATATCTTCTTCATCTTTGTGTGCTCAGTTCTTAATACCTGGTACGTGGTTGGTGCTCAGTTGTTTTTTGTTTTGTTAGTGAGTTTTACGCTTAAGGAGTATTTACAATTCCCACAATATATATAGTAATGTCAAAATGACCTCTGTCTTTGAAAATGTCCAGTGATTTCTTTTTTTGGGCGGGGGGGTCAGGCTTTACAACCATGGAGTTTTTTTTTGGTGGTGGTTGTGTGCTTTTTTTTTTTTTTTTTTGGCTTTGTAATGAATTCCATTATAATTCATTTGAGGGGTCTATTGAATTATCTTTATTTTTTTATTTTTTGAGAAAAAAGTAGAATTATTTCTGATACTTAGAAAATTTTTTACTGGAGAGACGATGGGTAGCCTACAGCCTTCTGCCTTATGGACAGTAGATAACTTTTTGTCTATTCAGAGCTCTGCTGGATGCATTTAGCACAGCGAGAGGATGGATACTCTTCATGAACATCAAAATGACTCTCAATCTTCCTTGGAATTTGTGTAATTACCTCGTTTGTGTTCCTTATAAAATCAAACATTCCGAAATTGCCTTCTCAGTGTGCACCAGTAACTTGTATATGACTTGTATCAACTACATCCTACCTCAGGAGCTGACCATGCCTTTGAGGTACCTCACTTTAATTCCCAGAATCCCAACCCAGACCTTCCGGGAAAAAATTGCTTCACTATTTCCTCTACAATAAATTATCACACAGCCTAATATAAGGTTTTAAGGAGTAATTAAATTAAATTGCCTTGAACCACACACATGCATACACACATTTTGCTTTTTGTTTTTTGTGTTTTTTTTTGTTTGTTTGTTTTGTTTTGTTTTGTTTTGAGACAGAGTCTCGCTCTATTGCTCAGGCTGGAAAGCAGTGGCACATTCTTGGTTCACTGCAACCTCGGTTCACTGCAACCTCGGTTCACTGCAACCTCCGCCTTTGGGTTCAAACAATTCCCTGTCTCAGCCTCCCCAGTAGCTGAGCTTACAGGTGCCTGCTACCACGCCGGCTAATTTTTGTATTTTTGGTAGAGACAGGGTTTTAATATCTTGGCCAGGCTGGTCTTGAACTCCTGACCTGGTGATACACATGCCTCCGCCTCCCAAAGTGCTGGGATTACAGGTGTGAATTACTTCCTCTTCTTTCTACTCCTATCATGTGACCCTTTGGTAGCACATTTCTCTTTCATATTACTTCCATTTATTTTATCTAATTCCATTCTAATGGAAACTAGAAAACTGACTGAAACTACTCAACAATCATATCATTTTAATCAGTATAGCTGGCCAAGGATAAATAATCACCTCTGCAATAAATGCTTCTCAGTGGACTTACCTCTCCTACTCCACTCCAGATACAATTCAGTTGTCCTCTGTTAATTTTTTTTCTTTACTGATTATGTTGTGACATCAATTTTTTAAAAAAATTTATTATACAAAGTTCTGAGGTATATGTGCAGATAGCACAGGTTTGTCACATAAGTATACATGGGCCATGGTCGTGGTTTGCTGCATCCATCTCCCCATCATCTACATTAGGTATTTCTCCTAATGCTGTAATTTAAAAAAAAATTTTTTAGACAGGATCTCATTCTGTTACCCAGGCTGGAGTGCAGTGGTATGATCACAGCTCACTGCAGCCCTAACTACCCAGGCTCAAGCCGTCCTCCCACCTCAGCCTCATGACTAGAGATGTTCACCACCATACCTAGCTAATTTTTAAAATATTTTTGTAGAAATGGAATTGTATTGCCAGGCTGGTGTTGAACCACTGGGCTCAAGTGATCCTTCTGCCTTGGCCTTTCAAAGTGTTAGGATTATAGGCATGAGCTACCATGCCTGGCTTGTTTCCCTAATTTGATTGAATCAATTAATGATGGAAGTGAGATATGTCGAACAGCAACTAATTTTAAGACCATGTGCTGGATGTATGTATGCAAATAAGCATATATAGTATTCTTTAATTGTCATAATGAGACATTTAAAGTAATATTATTATCATCTCCATCATTAATTGTTAGAATGCAGTATGCTTCTTCAAGCAAAACATATTTACATCTATTACAAATCTATGAATGTTCTATTTCACAGAGTATAATAAAATAATAAAACATAATAGATTAATGGACGTCAAATACTTGATTTAAAAACAAAAAAAGTTCTATAGTTATAACATAGACAAGTACTCTTCTTTCTTCTGTAAGTTAAAATTCTGTTTAAAGATAACTCGCATCTATTTACCCAGGCATACATGAAATATAAACACATATGTATTTCCAAACTCTATGATAATAATGACTCATGGTATAATCATAAATAATTTGTACTTTCAGGTGAACCAACTATTTATAAGTTCTTCATATGTATTGTACTACTTCATACAAGAATTAACCATTCTGAGCTAATGATGGTAATGCAGGTAGAGTATATTACATTTCTAAAAGTACTTAACTATACATATTTTTATATATGAAATATATAAAAATTGTATAAGTCTCCCAAGCGAAGTTATTCAGTTGGTCCATATCTCATTTACTTTTTTACATATACTAGAATTTTGTACATAGAACATTCAATCTGCTCATAAAATCCTGGAACTATGGAAATTAATGGATTTCTTCAATATCACTTGTATTGGAATTGATAGGGCCAGGATGGAGCAGGAAGTATCTGTCCTTTTCACAGTTCCAAGCTTCCTCCAGTTAATAAGAACAACAGAAAAGGAGGATTGAGCTACACTTCTGTTTTCTGAATCTTACTTTAAACCTGTTGACTATTATTTTACATTTTCAGGCCTTGAATTTGTGATAATGTTCTTCATGAAGGCATCAACACACTCTCCAATTCCAGATGGTCCCACAGCATTGCCAAGAATATTTTTGTGTTTCTGTTATCTTCTAATTCAATTTATTCACAGCATCTAGTTTAACATTTTTCACTTTGCTCAAGCTTCTTTCTCAGCCTAGCAACAACCCCCTCATTATTAACAGGTGACCTTAACCTCAGCATCCATAAAAGTAAGATAAATAATCGGATAGAACTCTGCTGATCTTTTGCTGTGAAGGCAGAAGGACTATTACTTCTTACTGGGGTCATCTCTTTGGTCTTCCTACCGTGTCCTCCTTTGAGGAAAGCTGATTTCTATTATCCCTTTAAATTCTTTATCTAAGAGAATCTTCATTTATTGCTAGTTCTTTCCCTTTTGTAACTAACTTGATTCCATTTTTAAAATATTCAAAGAAACCAATAAACAAACAGCAATAATAGGCCAGGTGCAGCAGCTCATGCCTGTAATCCCAGGCAGGTGAATCACTTGAGGTCAGGAGTTCAAGACCAACCTGGCCAACATGGTGAACCCCGTCTCCATTAAAAATACAAAAATTAGCTGGGCATGGTGGCGGAGCTACTCAGGAGGTTGAGGCAGGAGAATCACTTGAACCTGGGAAGTGGAGGTTGCGGTGAGCCAAGATCTCACCATTGCACTCTAGCCTGGGTGACAGAGTGAGACTCTGTCTCCCATCAAAAAAAAAAATCTGTAGTAATCACACCACCGTGTTACTCTAGGAATTCACTTTGGGGATTTATTGTTCATATGAATTTTTGTGAAATGATGCATGAACAAGTTTATTCACTGTAGTCCTGTTGGCAATAGAAAAAATAAAAGCAGTGAGCATACTGAGGGTCTGTTAATCGAGGACTGGGTAAATAATTGATGGAATAATGTCATGGCATGAGGCTGTAAAAAAGAACAAGGAAGCTCTTTATGGGCTGATATTGGAAATACAGTTAACCCTGAGCAACACAGATTAGAACTGTATGAATCCACATATATATATATATGTATTTTTGGTTTCCCAATACATATACAAGTTATCTTTATTATTATTATTATTATTATACTTTAAGTTCTGGTGTACATGTATAGAATGTGCAGGTTTGTTACATAGGTATACAAATGCCATGGTATTTTGCTGCATCCATCACCCTATCTTCTACATTAGGTATGTCTCCTAATGCTATCCCTCCCTATTCCCCCTACCCCCTGCTATCCCTCCCCTATCCCCTACTCATAAGTGGGAGTTGAACAATGAGATCACATGGACACAGGGAGTAGTCCACTTATACAGAAATTTTTACTCACCTATGCCACCCATGAGACAACAAGACCAACATTTTCATTTTCTTCTCATCTTTGGCCTACTGAACAAGAAGGCAACAAGGATAAAGGCCTTTATGCTTACTCACTTTCACTTAATAAATAGTAAGTATATATTTTTTTTCCTTGTACCTTTTTTTCTGTACTGCTGTCGCTGAGTGTATCTTTGTTTTTCTTAATAACATTTTAAAAATCTATTTTAGTTTATTGTAAAAATACAGTACAAAATATATATGACATACAAAGTATGTTAACCAACTGTTTTTTATCAGTAAGGTTTTTTTTTTTTTTCAACAGTAGGCAATTAGTAGTTAAATAATTCACAACATAAATTTATATTTAGATTTGTAGCTGCACATGGGCTTGGCATTCCCAACCACCTATTGTTCAAGGGTCAGCTGTATTTGCAACATACACTGGCAAGTGAAAATAATAAGAAAAAGCAAGGAGCGGAATTATATAAATAAGAAAACACTTTGTGTTATTTTTCTATAGGAGTGAAAATACAACAATCTATATTTGGATTTGCTTATATAAGGATAAGGAAACAATGCTTCTATATAAGAAACAAACTAGTGGACATCAAGGTAGAGTTAGAATGAGAGCTTGGCAAGGATAAAGAAAGCGTGGACAGAGATTTCTCACTGTTAAGGTGTATTACTCAGGGTTCTCTGGATGGGCAGAACTAGAGGATTAGATGTATGGCGCCAAAAGATAGAAGAATGGCACCAGAAGCAGATGCTGGTGCTATTCTTCTGATGCAGCCTTCAGAATCATGAGCCAAATAAACCTGATTTCTTTATAAATCACCCAGCCTCACATATTATTTTATAGTAACACTAACAAACAAATGGACTAAGACAGTATCAGTAAATATGGATTAAATAGCAGATTGAAAATATGTTAACTAAGAAAATAGATTAGTGAACAAACAAATCCCGACTTAGTTCAGCAGCTGGTTTGGAAGTCGTGGTCTTCTTAAGAATCTACAGGTGAGATTCTAAGAACCCATCCCCAAATATCTTGAACATGTCAACCTAGAGTAGAATGTCACAATGTGCATGTTAATTATTACTGCTGTTGTCTGCATATTACAGCCCGCAGATCACATTTTGAAAATGTCAGTGTTGCCATTGAGTAGTCCATTCGGGTCATAAAATCTTACCATAACCCCTACCAAGGGAGTTCTGGGTCAAGGTCTAAGACCAAGATCTTAGGTATGACCCAATGACATTTATTCACTAATTTAATAACATATTTTGCACCAGACTTCACCCTAGATGACAGGTTGCAGTTGGGAGCAAAGTGGAGAGGAAGCCCTTGCCTCTCACAGAGCATATGTTAGTGTAGACAAGACAGACAGAAAATAAGTAATTAAAAAAAGCATACTGCAATTCCCTCTCAGTCCAGCTTCAGCCAGCTTCCCCAGCTTTTATTCTGTGGTAGTTGCAAAATACCTGCAATTGTCCTGGGGAATTTATTTTAGACATCAATTTCAGTTCACTCAGTGATTTTATATATCCTGTTCTTTGAATAGCCATGTCTCTGGAGAAGGCCTGCATTGCCCATGTCTTCCTTCTAGTAAATAATTAAAAGCACTCAGCATAGAACAATTATCAGGCTGCTTTTCCTGGGCCTGGCCTCCTGCCCTCCACAGAACATATGAGCTTCTTTTGACAAACATCAATGGTCCCCAAAGCATGCTTATTCCTGGTAGCAAGCTTAATGATCTGAAGATTGCAGTGATGTCCCCTTGTAATCGTAAGCATTTATAGAAAGTAACTCCTACATCCTGCAATTAAAGCACATTCTGTAAAATAATTAGTCACAAAGATAGAATGTCAGGTGCTTTTAGGGGTTAGCAGGATGACATTAATTTCAACAGTAATTATTCAAACAGGCCAAGATCTTTGCAGAAAGCCACTCAAAGGAGTAATTTTCATTCTCCCAAATTTTGTATGCGCATGTTTCATTGTTTCAAAACAGTTAACAAAAGTGGCAAGGTGAAGGATGCCAAACAGGCATGCAGAGACGTGAGAGAAATCTGTGGGACTGTTTTTAAAAGGGAGTCTAGTACAGTGGGAAAATCATATAAGAATCACTTAGAACTAGTTAAAATTCTTTTCTCTGCTCCTCTAGTGTGACCTTGACCAGATAACATAACCCTGCCTGTTTTGTATCCACATCTGCAAAAATAGTGGGAGTAACACTTACCTTATGGCATTATTACAAGGATTTCAGAGGCAAATTGCAGATATGCATAATGAGATAAAAGATAAGGAAATAAATTAACAACGATGAGGATGCTAAAATGACAGTAACGGCAGAATGTAAGACCTGGAACAGATCCTTGAGAAGCTAGGTGGAAACCCTTCATTTTAGAAATAAAAGATGAGCATTGCATTGTCTCAAGCTCTTTGGAGATCATTCAGCATATTTTTTTTCTGGAAAAAATTTGAATATAACCTATGTCTTAAGATACTAAATGTAGGGTTTATGCTCCCCACCTACTCTTTCCTCTGTATTCTCAGGTATTTTTAAAGTACATCCCCAAATATTTGTGATTTATTTCACAGACAGTTTCATTAAAAGCTATATGTCAGGTAGAAGGAGCAACATGGTAAAATAGAAAGCTCCACTGATTGCAGCTGCTCCTCCCCCACACACAAGCACATCAATTTAACAATTATCTACACAGAAAAACTCCGTATTTCAGAACCAAAAATTAGGTAAGCTCTAATAGTACCTGGTTTTATATTTGTATTGCTGAAAGAGGCAGTTAAGAGATAGAAAACAGTCTTGAATGGTCTACACCCCACAAACCTCAGAATGCATCTCAGAGCACTGGGGAGGGGGGAAACAGAAATTGTGAGGCACTGAACTCAGAGTTTTCCTTTTAGAGCAGAAAGGAAAAAAAGGCCAAACTTAGCTGATGTTTGCCCATGGAAGGAGCATTTAAACCAGTCCTAGCCAGAGAGGAATCACCAACCTCAGTGGTCTGATTGTGAGTTCCTGCAAACTTTGATGCTGAGAGCTGAGGTGCCTTATGTCTCCAAGCAATCCAAAGGCAGTCCAGACTTATTTCCCAACTCTTGCATGAAAATTTCTCACCTATAAGTACAGTGTGGTCTCTACTTCTTGCTCACTGGATCCAATCAGCATAATGTCATCAGTGTAATGGACCAGTTTGATGTCCTGCAAAAGCTAAAAGCAATCAAGCTCTCTCTGAATAAAACTATAACACAAAGCCAGATAGTTGATATACCCTCGAGTAGGACAATAAAGGTATATTGCTGCCCTTGCCAGCTGAAGGCAAATTACTTCCAGTGGGCCTTATGAACAGAAATGGAGAAAAGGGTGTTTACCAAGTCAATGGTGGCATATCAGGTACCAGGAGATGTGTTAATTTGGTCAAGCAATGAAACCTCATGTGGGACAGCAGCTGCAATTGGAATCACCACTGTGTTAAGATTATGGTAATCCACTGTCATTATCCAAGATGCATCTGTCTTCTGCACAGCCCAAATGGGAGAGTTCAATGGGGACATGGTGGGAAAGATACCACTGTGTCTTTCAAGCCCTTGATGGTGACACTAATCTCCGCAATTCCTCCAGGGATGTGATATTGTTTTTGATTTACTATTTTTCTAGGTAGAGGCAGCGCTATTGGTTTCCATTTGGCCTTTCCCACCATTCCAAGTGAAGCATGGAGACTCCCTTATAAAATCATTAGATGTCATGAAAACTCACTTACTGTCAGGAGAACAGCATGGGGAAAACCACTCCCATAATTCAATCACCTCCAACCAGGTTCCTCTATTAACATGTGAAGATTATAATTTGAGGGCGGGCGCGGTGGCTCAAGCCTGTAATCCCAGTACTTTGGGAGGCCGAGGCGGGTGGATCACAAGGTCAAGAGATCGAGACCATCCCGGTCAACATGGTGAAACCCCGTCTCTACTAAAAATACCAAAAAAAAATTAGCTGGGCATGGTGGCGCGTGCCTGTAATCTCAGCTACTCAGGAGGCTGAGGCAGGAGAATTGCCTGAACCCAGGAGGCGGAGGTTGCCGTGAGCCGAGATCGTGCCATTGCACTCCAGCCTGGGTAACAGGAGCGAAACTCCGTCTCAAAAAAAAAATTTGAGATGAGATTTAGGTGAGGATACAGAGCCAAATCACATCCCTTGTTTTACAGGAAATACTAAATCTACTTTAATCGGAAAGAAAAGAACCTTAGTAATAATAAGTAATTACTTGAAGTTACAAAATTTACCGGTGATAGTAAATACACAGAAAAACACAAAATATTTTAATACTGTAAATGTGATGTGTAAACTGCTCTTATCCTAAATAGACTAATAAACCAATGAAAATGATAAGCATAACTTTTTTATATGTAGCATAAGAAGATATAAATGGAAACAAAAGTTTAAAAGCAGTTGGAAAAAGGTATAGAGTTTTTGTTAGTTTTCTTTTTGTTCATATGTTTATGCAAACAGTGTTGTTATTTTGCATGCCTCATAGTAACCTCAAAACACAAAACATACAATGAGTGCAGAAAAAAAATATAAAACAAGAAAGCCAATCATGTCACCAGAAAAAAAAAATCAATTAAAGAAGACAGGAAGAAAAGAAAGAAGAGAGAGAATCACAAAACACCAGAAAACAAATAATAAAGTGGGAGGAGTAAGTCCTTACTTATCAAGAATAACACTGAGTGTAAATGGACAAAACTCCCCAATCAAAAGTTTTAGACTGGCTAAATGAATGAAAAGGCAAGACTCACTGATCTGTTGCCTATAAGAAAAACCTTCCTTATAAAGACATGCATAGACTGAAAAGGATAAAAAAGCATTTTGAAAGCCAATGGAATTCAAAAAAGAAAAAAGCAGGAGTAGCTATTTTTATATCAGACATAATAGATTTTAAGACAAAATAGAGACAAATAATGTCACTATATAATGATTATGGTGTCAATTCAGAAAGAGGATATAACAATTTTAAACATATATGCACCCCAAACTGGAGCACTCAGGTAGATAAAGCAAATATTATTAGAGCTAAAAGAATAGACTCCAACAAAAAAGTAGCTGGAGACTTCAACACCCCAATTCTAACACTGAGCATATCTTTCAGACAAAAAGTCAACAAAGAAACATCCAACATATTGAACTACATTATATTGAAGATATTGTATTGAAACAATATCAAGCATCTTCTCTGATGACAATGGAATAAAACTGGAAATTCAAAACAAGAGAATTTTGGATACAAGAAAATTTAAATTATATTTATCCAAATACATGTAAATTAAACAATATACTCCTTAATAACCAGTGAGTCTATGAAAAAGCTAAGAAGAAAACTGAAAATTTTCTTGAAGCATTTGATAATGAAAACATAGTTTACCAAAACCTATGGGATGTAGGAAAAGCAATAATAAAGAATTTTATAGCTATAAGTGCCTACATAAAGAAAAAAAAAAGGAAAAATTTCAAAGTGCATCTAATGATGCATGTTTAAGAACTAAAAAGCAAGAGCGAACCAATCCTAAAATTAAAAGAAGAAATGACACAATAAAGATCAGAGCAGAAATAAATGAAATTAAAAAAAAAAAAAAAAAAAAAAAAACTACTACAAAAGACAGTGAAAATGTTGCTTTCCTTTGGAAGGTTAAATAAAATTGACAAACCTTTAGCCAGACTAAGAAAAAAAAGAAGAGGATCCAATTTCATAGAGTCAGAAATGAAAAAGGAGACAAAACAACTGATACTACAGAAATGTAAAGGTTTGCTAGAGGATACTATGAGCAACTATATGCCAATAAATTGGAAAATACAGAAAAAGTGGACAAATGCCTAGACACGTACAACCGATGAAAATTGAACCAGAAAGAAAATGAAAACCTGAAAGATCAAGAACAAGTAAAAATATTAAAGCCATATTAAAAAATCTCCCGATGAGAAAAGTCCTGGAGCTGCTTATGCTTTTGGATTGTGTTGGAAAGACTGCAAATTTCTGCCATCAGGGACTTTTTGTAGACAACAAGTCAGTGAATGTGACCTTCCAGAGTGGCACAATGGGATATCCCATCAATGCCTAGAGGATGTGTTTGTGCAGGACAGGATCTCCTTTAATGTCAGTGCCTTCTGCTATGAAAGGACATATAATAGCCATGATATAATATGTAAATAGATTTTTAGCCAGGATGCAAGGAGTGCATCTCAGAGTTGCTAACATGAAATCAACACCCAAGGAAACCGTTTTGGTCACTGTGGTATTGTAGGCACAACATACGTAAAATGTTGGCCCCATGATATTATGTGTGGGAGGTTTCAGTGTGAAAATGTGGAAGTCATTCCTAATCTGATGAAGCATTCTACAGTGCAGCACTTTACCTCAATGACACCACTTGCTGGGACACTAATTATCATTTAGGGATGTCTATACCTGATATTGGACAGGTGAAAGATGGCACAGTATGTGGTCCAGAAAGGATCTGCATCCATAAGAATTGTGCCAGTGTGGTTGGTCTGTCACAAGCCTGTCAGCCTCAGACCTGCAACATGAGGGGAGTCTGCAACAATAAACAACACTGACACTGCAACCGTAAATGGGCACCTCCCTACTGCAAGGACAAAGGCTATGAAGTTAGTGCTGATAGAGTTCCACCTCCTAAGAACAATGTAGAAAGATTAAATGTGATGGAAAGTTGGGTTACCTGTTATTATTGTGCCTTCTTGCCTTCTTCCTTTGATTCTATTTTTTATTATATTGCTAACTTGTGATTTTTAAGAAACGTACAAAAAGCCAAAAAGATGAAGAAGGATAAGAGAAATGGAAAAAAGAAGACTAAGCCTCATACTTCATTTTTTAATCTCCAATTTTTCTCTTAAAAGTAGAAAAATATGAAGGCATTTCTTACTGTTTAAACAAAACTTCATGGATATTTCATGTCAGGATCACAAGCATTAGATATCACACCAAAGGATTCCTAGCATATTCTTACTTACTCCACAGTGTCTTAAGCAATATTAAAGGTTCATTTTCCCAGGGGGAAAAAAAAAAGAAGACATGATTGTGGCCAAGATCCTCATAATTAATCTCAACTATTTTTCTCTCTCCAAGGCCCAAGTTTGTTAAGTTTCTCCAAACCAAAAAAGGATAATCTTCCATTTTCACCAAAACGCTCAAAAAGTTTTTCAACACAATATTTTTGTATTCATTTTCAGCAGCTTGCTTTGGAAATTTGCTTGGCTCCAATTCTGCCATTCCAAGATGCTGTCTATCTGTGAAGCACCTTAAGGCCATGGTCATGTTCTTCATGGCAATGGTTGCAATGATAAAAAATAAATGTCAGCAAACAAATAAAGGAAAGAAAGAAATAAATAAAGAAAGAAAATCCCAGGACCTGATGGCTTCACTGATGAATTGTACAAAATATTTAAAGAAAAACTAACACCAATCTTGCTCAAACTACTGTAAAAACTAGAGGAGGAGGAAATACTTTCAACTGTGTTCTATAAAGCCAGTATTACAGATGAAGACAAAATAACAACAGAAATATAACTACAGGCTAATATCTCTAATGAATATTTCTATAGGAATCCTCAACAAAGTACTACCTAACCAAATTCAACAATACATTGGAAAGATCATTTGTCATGGCCAAGTGGGATTCATCTCTCGGATGCAAGGATGGCTCAACATATGCAAATCAATTAGTTTGATACATTATATCAACATAATAAAGGATGAAAACCACATGGTCATTTAAATTGCTGTTGGAAAAGCATTTGATAAAATTCATCATTCCTTTATAATAAAAAACCCTGAAACTAGGGATAGCAGGAGCATACCACAATATAATAAACGCCATATACAACAGACCCACAGTTAGTATCATACTGAATGGAAAAAAAAAAAAAAAAAAAAAAAAACTGCAAGTCTTTCCTCTAAGGAAGACTTTAGAAACTTTACAAGGGTGCCCCTTGTTACCACTGTTATCAACATCGTACTGGAAGTCCTAGCTAGAAGAATAAGATGAAAGACATAAGGGACATCTAAATTAGAAAGAAAGAAGTCAAATTATCCTAGTTTGCAGATGATATAATCATGTATTTGAAAAAATCTAGACTCCATAAGAAAACTGTTAGAACTGATAGACAAATTTAGTAAAGTTGCAGGATACAAAGTCAGCATAGAAAAATCAGTAAGATTTCTATATTCTAACAGAAAACAATGTAAAAAAGAAATAAAAAGTAATCCCATTTACAATAGCCACACATAAAATTATATACCTAGGAATTAAAACCAAACAAGTAAAATATACTTGTCATAAAACTGAAAAACATAGTTGAAAGAAATTGAAGAGGGCACAAAATAATGGAAAAAATATTCCATATTCATGAATTGGAATAATCATTATTGTTAAAATGTCCATATTGTCTAAAGCAATCAACATAATCCATGCAATCTCTATCAAAATAGCAATGACATTCTTCACAGAAATAGAAAATATAATCTTAAGATTTATATGAAACTACAAAGGACCCAGAATAGCCAAAACTATCCTAATCAAAAAGAACAAAACTGGTTGAATCACATTACATGACTTCAAATTATATTACAGAGCTATAATAACTAAACCAGTACGATACTGACATAAAAACAGACACCTAGACCATGGAACACAATAGAGAACCCAGAAACAAATCTATATACCTACAGTGAACTCATTTTCAATAACTTAACCAAGAAAATACGTGAGAAAAAAGACAATCTCTTCAATAAATGGTGCTGGAAAAACTGGATATCTATATGGAGAAGAAATAAACTAGACCCTTATCTCTCAACATATAAAAAAATAAAAATAAAAATAGGTTAAAAACTTAAATCTAAAACCTCAAACTACAAAATAACTACAAAAAAACATTGGGGGAAATCTTCTGGAGATCAGTCTGGGCAAAAATTTCTCAAGCAATATTTCACAAGTACAGACAACAAAAACAAAAATGGACAAATGTGATCATATTAAGCTAAAAATCTCTACACAACAAAGGATACAATTAACAAAGTGAAAAGACAATCTACAAAACAGAAGAAAATGTTTAAAAACTACCCATCTGACAAGGGATTAATAAGTGGACTATGAAAGGATCTCAAACAATTCAATAAGAAAAAAATATAATAATCTGATCAAGAAATGGGCAAAATATTTAAGTAGACATTTCTCAAAAGAAGACAGAAATTGCAATTGTTCTTTGAAAAGATGCACAAAATCATTGATCATTAGAGAAATGCAAATAAATTTTCAAATAAGATATCATCTCACTACAGTTAAAATGGCTTATTTTCAAAAGACAGGCAATAACAAACGTTGGCCAGGATGCAAAGGAAAGGGAACCCTTGAGCCCTGTTAGTGGGAATGTAAATTAGCACAACCACTATGGATAATAGTTTGGAGGTTCTTCGAAAAAAAAAAAATGGGGTTACCATGTGATCCAGCAATCCCTCTGCTGGCTGTATACCTGAAAGAAAGGAAATCGGTATATCGAAGAGCTATCTGCAGTCCTGTGTTTGTTGTAGCACTGTTTCCAGGAGACAATATTTGGAAGCAACCTCGATGTCCATCAGCAGATGAATGGATACAGAAAATGTGGTACATATACACATGGGAGCACTGTATAAAAAACATAAAAACACAATATAAAAAGGAATAAAATCCAGTCATTTGTAATAACATGATAGAAACGAAGACTATTATGTTAAGTGAAATAAGCCAGGCACAGAAAGTAAAAAGTCACATGTTCTCACTTAGTTATGTAATCTTATGGAATTAGATTCCATAAGAATGAAAGGAATTAAACTTATGGACATAGAGGCTAGAAGAATGGTTTCCAGAGGCTGGGGAGTGTAGCGGGTAGACGGGGGAGGATGGTGATTTTTAATGGGTACAAAAACAATATCTTGAAATAATGAATATGACCTACTATTTTGTAGCCCAACAGGGTGGCTATAATTTATTATAACTTCTTTGTACATTTGAAAATTACTTAATGTATAATTGAATTGTTTTAACTCAAAGGATGAATGTTTGAGTGGATGGATACCTCATTCTCCATTATGTCCTTATTTCACATTGAATACCTGTATCAGAACATCTTATATACCTCATAAATATATATACCTACTATGTACCAATAACATATTTTTAAGAAAAGAAAAAATAACTATATGTCATTATGGATCAATAAGATATAAAATTGGGAAAATAGTCATTGACCATACCACTGTTCAATTAACAAATGACAATAATATCAATGCGAATTCAGTTCCATGTATGCACATATATGTGTGTGTGTGTGTGTGCGTGTGGTGTTTGTGTGTGTGTGTGTGTGTGTGTGTACATGTCAAGAAGCAAGTGGTAAAGTAGATATATTTGAAAGTTGTATGGCGCTACATATTAATGGAAGCCACATGCATGTATTCGAAACTGTTTTTACGGGAATTATTCTCAGAAGTTTAATGGATTTATTCTTATGTCAGATTTTTTTCCCCTCATGAACGGAAAAATGTACAGACTGGTCTCATTCTGCTTATTTGCTTATTCAAAATAAAGTCTGTTTGGAAATGGTTAAATGTAGCAGATCCACCCTCCTCTTTCCCGTTTTTGGAATGAGTCAATTTGGGATAATCAGATCTCTATCACTTAAGGAGCCAATTTTCCTTTTCTCCTTCCTCATTTGCCCTCCTTTAATACACCTGCTACAGAGTAGTTAGTAGAGGGGGGATTTGAATAATAATACTACTTTACATGTAAATAGAGTCTTTCATCCAAGCATCTCAGAACTCTCTGTAAACATTATCTGGCTACATATAGATGATGAGCATCATTTTAAAGCTAGGCAAGTGAGGATTATGCAGGTAAGTGACTTGCCTAAGGTCACACATTAAGACTATGGTGTTGCTGGAAGGAGCCTCCTGGTCATTTGAACATTTCATTTCCCAATTGGCCCAGCTAAGGGCACCTGTCTGCATTAAACCTCACATAGTTCCCACATCGCTCTTTTGGAGTACCATTTATGACGTTCATATAACCTACCATTACACCCTCTCCTGCCATCAGATGCTTTACCCCATAATCCATCTTATGATTCTCTGTCATGTTGATGAATCCTGTAATGCCACATATCACTATAATTCTTGAAGTTAAAGACAGTGTTTATGACTCTCTCTCATTGAGTTTTAATTTCCACATCTTGAAACCTGGCTCAATGGAGCATAATGCAGTACTCGAAAAGCCTAGTTTAGAATAAAGAAAGAATCCACGGTTCTTATTTGCAAATCTAATCTGCAGGATAAATGAAATGCAGAGGTTTATGGTAATGGAATATTGAGTTTGGCAAGTGCAAGATTTTAAAATCTGGAAATGGAAAAGGAATTTCTACTCAATTACACAAGTATGGTATTTATCATGCTTGCCTTCCAAAAGGATGAGGCTAGGCTACCTCTGCTACAAATTATACACTGTAGAATAACCTATTTCAAGAGAAAAAAAAAAAAAAAACCTCAAATGTTTTCCATTTCAAAGGACAATTTGTCATTGAAACAGAACAAAATGCTAAGATGTGTGAAGGCATATAATATGGTTTGGTTCTGTGTTCCTGACAAAATCTCATGTCAAATTGTGATTCCCATCGTTGGAGGAGGGAGAGGTGATTGGACCATGGGGTCAGAGTTATCAATGGTTTAGCACCATTCCCTATGTAGGTACTATATAGTGAGTAAGTTCTCATGACTTCTGGTTGCCTAAAAGTGTGTATTAACTCCCCGCTCTCTCTCCTGCTCTAGCCATGTAAGCTGTGCCTGCTTCCCCTTCTCCTTCCACCATGATTGCAAGTTTCCTGAGGCCTCCTCAGGTGCCAAGCAGTCATGCAGACACAGACATCACGCTTCACATACAGCCTGAAGAACAGTGAGCCAATGAAATCTCTTTTCTTTATAAATCACTCAGTCTCAGTTATTTCTTTGTAGCCATGCAAGAACTGATTAATACAGCATATAAAGCAGCCAGCCTAAGTAGAAAGATCATTACTGCTTGTTTTCTTTCTTGTCACTCAGAAGCAAGTCAGATGCTCGCATTGGGTCCAAAGAAGGGAGACACCCAAAGCCATCTTGTGCAGTGTGCCCATAACTGGAAAATAACAGGCCTTGCTTTTTGTTTCAGCTTTTTTGCCAAATACCTGTGTGACATTAGTGGGTCAAGTATTTTCTCCTGAGACCAATTTCTGCAACTGAAATAAAAAGAGTTAGATCAGATGACCTCTCAAGTTTGTCCCAGATGTAAACTTTATGAGTGTTCTAAAATTTAGCCGCATCATCATTGGTTATGGGAGTTGCAAACCATGACATCAGCTTAAGAATATTACCTTTGTTGCTCCAACCAAACTAGTATTAATCTTTTTCCACAGCTGCCCTCATTTCTCTATGTGCTAATACAGAAGCGACTAGCCACATATGGCCATGAACACCTTAAATGTGTCTAGTCCAAATTGAGATGTGCTGGAGGTCTAAAATACATGTCATATTTTAAATACAATTTAAAAGCAAATCTAGAATATTATTATACTTTTTATGTAAATTTAACACTAAAAATAATGTTTTGAACATATCAAGTCAAATTATATGTAATATTAAATTAGTTTCATCTAGTTTCTTTTGCTTAGTTAATGTGGCTTTTAGAAAGCTTTAAATTAGTTATTCCATTTGTATTTCTTTTAGGCAATCCTACTCATGATACTAATGAGTATAACATATGCATAATCAAGCTGCAGGTTTTTAGCTTGAATATACCTAAAAACATCATCTGAGCCAATACACTGATCTCTCTGCCCAGTCTTGTATTAGCATTCCTATTTTATAGATGAGCCTCTAACAGATCAACTGAGTGGCCTCAGAGGTCTGTAAAAGGTTGCATAGTGCCTGCAACTCAGATCTACTGTAGTGTACTTCTTAAACATCATTGTTTAATTTTAATTTACAAATATTATATTACAGATTCTTCCCTTATCCTCTCATTTTGGTAAAGCGATGCCTTAAAAATATTTTTTGTCATTTTTAAAGAACAGTCCTTGATTCCAATTATTAGATTTGATTCTAAAAATTACTGTCATCTGATTAATACTTTTGGAATCTGAGACTGTGCTATGAATGGCATTAATCTTTCTTCCCCTAGCTCTGAACAATTGAGAAATAAGACAAAAGAATGGCAAAGTTGGAGGAGTAGTGAAAACATCCCTTCATCATTCAGAAGGCTTGGGTTGCTAGACTGCTAGGCATGGGTTTTCATCAGCAGAAAATTAACATAAGAATGACGTCCACTGCTCCTTGGAAATCCCTTTTTGAAAGCACTGCTCTGTGGCTTACATTTTGTCCCCAGAAAGCTCTGAAAAGTGGCAGACGGGACATTAATTACATGAATTCCATTGTCACTTTACACATCACTAAAAAGTCATTCCTTATTCTATTTCCAATCCCAACTTAAATCTAGCTGCATTCTCCAGTATAGTCTATCCACAATTCTGCATAAAATCAAATGTTTAAGATTCTATAATAAAATACGTGATATTCAGACAATAAAATGCCAAAAATAGACATATGCCAAATTTAAATGTAAACTCTAATTGTGAAATTCTCAAGCAGAAATTAAAGTTGAAAGATTCTTTTCCATTGCACTTTAAGTCCAAAAATGTTAGTCTGAAAGTATCGAAGTTGGAATTCAAATTGTCTTGAGTTGAAATTTAAAGTCTAACATTAAATATTTTTTTTTTTTTTTTTTTTTGCTGGAGTGCAATGGCACGATCTCGGCTCACCGCAACCTCCGCCTCCTGGGTTCAGGCAATTCTCCTGCCTCAGCCTCCTGAGTAGCTGGGATTACAGGCACGTGCCACCATGCCCAGCTAATTTTTTGCATTTTTAGTAGAGACGGGGTTTCACCATGTTGACCAGGATGGTCTCGATCTCTCGACCTCGTGATCCACCCGCCTCGGCCTCCCAAAGTGCTGGGATTACAAGCTTGAGCCACCGCGCCCGGCCTTAACATTAAATATTTTAAACTTTTTATTCCTTTCAGTTCTAGCTAGTGGGATTGTCAGATGGTCAATACCAAGGTTAGGTTGCGGGGCGGGGGCGGGGTCCCTTCAGCACCTACAACCTGAGCTCTTTCTCCCTGGAATGGTATTCCTAGTGGTTATATTAATATAATACCTAGCTTTTAAGAGTACCACTTTTTAATAATCTCTAAATGTGAAATGCACACCCAGGAGTATCAAAGCATGGGACTTAAATCCGTTGAATTTAGAAACCAAGGTCCAGCTCTTAAAACAGCTATCCACAAAATATGGTCCTAGAGGCTCTATTTATGACTGACAAAGACCGTAGCATATTGAATAAAGGATGATAAAGGGGGGACAAAGAAAACAAATGCTTTATTACTTTTGTTTCACTAAGATATCGTCCCTTTCTTCTGCTTGTCCAAAATCCATAGCAAGTATATTTCAATTTGGTTGAGATAAATCTTCAATTTATGCCTAAGTTTTGCTTTATCTATTAATCATTTTCCAAGATAGGGAATGATATGGGTAAGGTTCTAGATATGCATATTATTTGTAATTTGATTTTCTCAAATTCAGTGCTAAAATGAGAACAAGGAACAAGGAATTCAGTACTAAAATGAGAACAAGGTCTTTCCAATTTTATAATGTGCCACTTTAATGAGCTTAGGTATTTTCAGTTTTAATGAAATTGTCATCCATTGCCTACTTAGATCTAGCCTGAATACTTTAAGCTATAACTTCGTTAGTGCATTTTCTACACTCGGAACTCCCTGGCTGCCTTGAAGTTTAAAACAGCAAGGCTTGTATTTGTTATAGAAAGATTCTTACCCCATGGTTGAATCACATGTGTCTATGTTTTCTTCTGTGCTGCTTAAGAAAACATTTTCTATATAGTATTTCTTGACTATAAGGCCCCTTCCAAGCCTTCTGCTGCTCTTGCTGTTGCTAAGCTTCTACCTTTCTCGAGTATTCCACTGACTGCCTAGGTAAGCTAAATGTAGTTCAAAGCCATGCTGCAGCAGAAAGAACACCGATGTTATCTCATCTGAGTCATCTCCATTTCCCTGAGGCCAGAGTGGCCTACATTTGTTGGAGTAGCTGTGTCTTCTCAGACTAATTATGAAGCCCATGGACTTTTTTGAGGCCCGAGCATTCCAACTCTCTGGTCTGCCTCTAAAGATACAGTCATCTTCTTTGGCCAAAGCCATCTAAAATTGTAGCCATCCATCAAGGTTAAAATAACTTATGGACTACTAAGGACTCTTGGCTAAGATTCTGCAGTTAAGATACAATTATACAACTTTTAACATCTGCCTAGTCTAATACCTATCTCTACCATCACGCAGATCAAAATGTTTGACCCACCCACCAAAGACCAAAGTCCGAACACCTGACACACCAACACAATCACTCCTCAGGTATTTTTCTCCAAAAACGTATTTTCTCTCTGTGTCTCATTTTTTGAGTTTTTTGCTCCACCCACCCAATGTGAGTATCTGTAGGTACCACAAACCTATCTTTTTGCTTAGGTTATTAAAAATAAATAAATAAATAAATAAATATAACAAAGGAAAAAAAGAAGAAAAAATAGTATCTTTACTACTAATAAAATCCAGATGGAAAGAAAGGGCTTATGGGGGACATACCTCTAAATATCCACCTACACTCAGTAAACCCCAGAATTGCCTGAACACAATTTTCCAGTCGCAGGCAACACTGAATGAGACATGCCTCCACAGGTAGAATGCCTGCCCAAGCAAGGGCCAGGGTATGAAGAGTCAGAGGGTTTCTCTGAGGCTATCTCACTACAAAAGAAGAAATAAGGAACTTAGTTGATTTTAGCCAGTTATTCTTCCCAGGTTACTAGTTGCATGAATCATTCCATCTCTGCTTTTAAAGGCAGAGAGAAACTGGGAGAGTTATGCTAATGGTGGTCTATCTAATATAAAGAAAATCTCAGGGTGGAAAAATAGCATCCCTCCAATTTTAAATTTTACAAAATTATAAGGGAACTATATATTTATTCAAATTTTCTGTTTTATCCCTACATTCCTATCATGCATGATTTTATCTAAATCAATTTATATGAATAAAGGTCAAATTCATTGACTTTGTATTCTCAGCTATTCAGTTTATAGCAAAAGCAACTACTTTTCCAAGCTCCTATGACCGTCTATATAATATCCTAAATTTCATTCATTCATATTGACCCACCAAAATGCTTTTTTTTTTAATAGATGGAGTTTCACTCTTCTTGCAATGCCTCAGTCTTGGCTCACTGCAACCTCTGCCTCGAGGGTTCAAGTGATTCTCCTGCTTCAGCCTCCCGAGTAGCTGGGATTATAGGCATGCACTACCACATTCGACTAATTTTGTATTTTTAGTGGAGATAGGGTTTCTCCATGTTGGTCATGCTGGGCTCGAACTCCTGACCTCAGATGATCTGTCTGCCTCGGCCTACCAAAGTATGGGGATTACAGGCATGAACCATTGCGCCTGGCCTAATTTTTTTAAACATGTTCTGCACTATTCAGTCTACATGACTTTTTTTTTTAATGCCTCACCAGGTAAAAGTATTATTTTCTGAAATGTATTTGATTCATATTTATTCTACAATACTCAGATAAAATCCTAGTCCTTTCAGAAAACATTGTTTTAAATATGCAATATCCATGTAGAATGATTTTTCCTATCTGTGATTCCCATGGCATTTTGGATCACTAGTATAGAACTTTACACTCTGCCTTACGTCACTGATGTCTACCTTCAAATTTGTTTCTCTTTCACAAAACAATTATGTAAGTTTTTAAAGGCCCAAGATCATGTACTTTATCGTCTCTGAATGTCCACAGTGGCTCTATGACTTATTCTGCCCTCTTAAGTTAAATTAGTTGTTCTAAACATTAACATTTATGAAAAAGAAAAATTTAAAAAGAAAACTATGAAAGAAGTATTGGCTTAGAAATCTGTATTCATCAAGTTACTTCATATCCAATGGAGGTAAACCCAGTTCAAATTATCTTAAATACAAGAGAAAAATATTGGCTTATATAACTGGGAAGTCTAATGATTAAAGCCAATTTCAGGTAGAAGTGAATTCATGTTTTCAGACACTGACATCATGGCCTTTTCTTTCTCTTTTTTTCCTGACTCTATTTGTTTTTTTTTTTTGTTGTTGTTTGTTTGTTTGTTTTTTTCATTTTTCAGACAGCTTTTAAAAAAATTAAGTAGTGGCAAGGAAGCGTCACTCGGCTTTAAGTCCACCTTAAACTTATTTCTCTTGTTTCTTTAATTGCAGAGAAAGACAGACTCTTTCTTTCACTTTGTGTTCAGGAGAAAACTTGGATTCGCTGTGTTCAGTTCGTGTGTCTCACTTGAACTATATGCTTCTGTTCTCATTTTAGAGACAGGATCCTCCTTTGTCACCCAGGCTATTGTTGAGTGGCCTGACTGTAACTCACTGTAATCTCAAACTCCTTCGCTCAAGTGATCCTCCTATCTCAGCCTCCAAAGTAGCTGTAACCAGAGGTGGCACCACCACACCCGGTTAATGTTTTATTATTTTTTTTGTAGAAACAAGGTATCACCATGTTGCCCAAGTTGGTCTTGAACTTCCAGCCTCAAGGGATCTCCCGGCCTTCTAAACCGTTGGTATTAAAGACATCATTAACTGTGTGCATTCCATATACTTCAACTAGGATACTAAGACCTTTCATCTGGATCTAAGGAGTTAGAATTAGCTTCACTTGCACCTCACTGGATCTATGTTATTGCTAAGAATGAATGAGGAACTATTTTCTCAAAGGAAGGCATGTGTACACTAAGCAGTGTACATGCATTAAATAATTAGAACAATGGTAACTCCTAGTGCTGACATGGACTAGCTATTAGAATGCATGCTAAGTATTAATCCTCTTTTAAGCTTTCCATAAGATTTCCTGGGGATTAAATGAGACACTTTAAATTAAGCACCAAAACCACATAGCACACTTAATAAATGTTAATTCCCTTAAGATAATTCCTGTACATATTTCTTAGGATCATACAGATTTAATATAAAGTCATCCTGAAAAAAAATTAAGAAAAAATAGGAGAAAAGGGGATAGTTATGAATAGATGCAGAAAAGCCTACTGAAATATGATGTAAACAAACAATAATGTAAATTTCAGAGGCCATGGATATGAAAAATTGCATTGAAATCATTTTAGGCTATATTGCGTGTGAATGCAGCTGATAATGACAAGCGATGGCACTATCTTAATTGTCCTTTGCTACTGTGAAATCCCTTGCACCCAGTGTCTTTCCTTTATTTTTCAAAGCTCACATATTCAGGATACTTCAGAAGAAAATGTAAACATAAATGGTATTGGGAATAGCGACATTCAAATAAGTACATTATCTTCTCCTTGCTGTCTTATAACTCTTTCATCCATCTCACTAAAAATATCTCTACAATGAAAAAAAATTCACTCAGGTTAACTTTTTCAACAAAGAATGTATGCTAACATTAAATAAACAGGCACCTCTGCTTTGTAAAGGGAATTTAATACTTTTGAAAGATGTCATCAGCTTGTGAGTGGTGACAATTGCTAAAAATGTTTTTAAAGATGCAGGCCCACCTAGGAAATCACATATTGAGGGCAAAGCAGTTCTGAATTAATTCCAAATCATTACTTATTTGGCTCTTGTGAGCTACTCTTTATGCTGCTTGAAAACCTTGTGTTTTCAGCCCTACGCCCTCTACTCTCAAGTCTGTTGTATAACACAACTCCAACTACCTTTATGATGAAAACATTTTCATCAATTTTGTAGCCTCTTCTAAAACACAGATTAGTTTGTGTTTTATATTAAAAACACAATTAGTAATTTACAAAATTGATTACTTCCTAATTAATTTAATTTACTGGCTGTGTATACTTTTTACAACTCGCTGTGCCAAGATTCAGGTATGCATGAAGAGTAGCCTCTGCCCTGAAGAGGCCTGTAGTCTAGAGTTTGACATTGTTTCTGAAAGTATGATTTGTTGCACACCAGAATTGTCATATACGAATACATGATAAGGTAAAAATGAATTTCATGGTCAAATAAACTTGGGAATTACTGGATTAAACAAAGTAAAATAGATTTTGTTACTGCAGGACTTTTTTGCAACTTTAATATGTTAATGTGTTTTGAAGACTTCCAAAGGAAGTGACATAATCAGTAGTTTCAGACCTAGCCAAATAAAAGAACCATTTTGGAAGTGTTTACCTTGCAGGACCAAAGTATATACAGTATACCAGTTTGTGAAATAATTCACCAATGGAATAATTCTCATAATTATAGGTGTTTCTTGTCATTTATCTCCAATGGCAGAGCTGGTGAGAGACTAAGTCACTTCTGCCCACTCTTTCTCCATCTCTTCTAGGTCAAGTCAGCTTCCAGCTAAGAGGAAAATTGGGCAGTTTCCAGAGCATCGCATTCATGAGCCAACCTCAGAGCAAATGACATCTAGACATAGATAAATGCTTAAGATATACACTTTTCAAAAGTTTTATGTTATTATCATTGACGAATAATAATTGCATGTATTTATGGAGTACCACATGATGTTTTGATATATGTGTACATTGCCTGTGGAATTATCAAATCAAGGTAAGTAGCATGTATGTCACCTCACATATTATCATTTATGTCTGGTGAGAACATTTAAAATATTCTTCTAGAGCAATTTTGAAATATACAACACATTGTTAACTGTAAGTATCATGCTATTCAATAGATCACCAGAACATATTCCTCCCATCTAACTGAAACTTCGTATGCCCTAACCAATGTCTCCCCTTTCCTTATCCACCCCCACCTCCAGTCCCTGATAATCACCATTCTACTCTCTCATTTTGTGAATTTGACTTTTATTGATTCCACATATAAGTGAGATCATATTGCATTTGTTTCTGTGCTTGAATTATTTAACTTGATGTCTTCAAGGTTCATCCATGTTGTAACCAATGACAGAATGTTTTATTTCTTTTTTTAAGGCTGAATAGCACTCCATTATGCATACATACACACTCATCCATGGATGGATACTTAGGCTGTTTTATTATCACCTGATCTGCCTTAGGAAAAATGTTAAAATATAGTCTTTTAAGTAACTATCCACCAGTTCATTGTGAAAAGACCATTAATTCTTTTAATGTATTTCCTGTAGCAATACTTTTCCCCTCAGAATTTAGTGTTGTTTAAAAGGACAGTGTGAGTAATGGAACAGAGTAATTTCATATAAATCAACACAGGAACAAATTAGGGTGATAGACTTAACAGAACAAGGGCCTGGCAATTGTAAATCCTTTGTGTTGTCTATCACTCTCTGAGTTTGTGCTGAGAATTTCTCTAAAAACCTTACTGCAGATTATCATTGTAAACTGTGGATGTCTGAGGTATACTTTATCACGAGAAGAGACAACTTTTAAAGCTAGGAAGGAAATTCAGTGGGCGGCATTAGATTTCTGGGTTTCTGTGAAGCAGTAATTTAGCTTCTTGGAGGAAATCAATTCAGATAAAATACAAACCACTGATACCACACAGTGTCACTTATCACACTGAATACAATGTTCTTTCTGATGTTACACACACGTATAAACCTCTTGCATACACACACAGCACAAATTTACTCATACAGCACCCTGAATTTAAATCTTTCACCAACATTAATATTCTGAGTATGAATAAGAGATAATAGTAAATGGTAACAAATACAATTATAAAATTATCTTCTTTTATATATTCTCTCTTGGAAATCTCATGTAATTTTTTCAAAACTTCTCATTTTGTCATTGTGATTACTATCAATTTCTTTTTTTCATAATCTTATGGGCTAAATTTCTATCTCACTATTATGCATCTTCACCTGGATAGCTCATTGGTGACTCCAAATCAACCAGACTCAAGGTGGACTCATAAATCTTCTCTTCCTAAAATACACCTATTTTCATGTTTACCATCTTTAATCTTCAACAGTTCCTTTCCCCACCCCCAGCCATTTGTGTTTAAAATATTTTTCTTCCCTTTTCACATTTCTTGTACTGGTAGATGTTCTCTTCAAAATGTAATAAAAAAGGTATAAATAAACACAAAAAAATGATATAGGGAGACAGGGATCTGAAACTTTATTTGTACACAAACATTCTGCATAATGGGCATTATTAGACTACTACTTTAAGCTGCATAATTACAATCTAGTTTCATGATCTTGGGAAAGTTTTGTGACTTTTTTGTGTCTCATTTTTAAGAGGAAGTAAAAAATCTTAGCCTCTAAGCTTTATTGGGGGGATACAAAGAGATGATGTGTACAAACTTGCTTTGCAAATCAGAAATCAACAAAAGTTGCAAATCACTTAGCCACGTCTGTTCTATAACATCAATGATACCACCTTAGTTCAAGACCTTATGATTGTTTTTCTTCTAAAATTAGTTGAAAACTAACTCCCAATGTGATGATATCTCGAGGTGGGGTTTCTGGGAAGTGATCATGTCATGCGGGCATAGCCCTCAAAAATGGAAATAGTATCCTTATAAAATAGTTCCTAGAGAGTGACCTTGCCTCTTCCATAAAGTGAGGACACAGTGAGAAGTAACATGTGAACCAGGAAATTGGTACTACTCAGACACCAAACCTGTTAGGACCTTGATCTTGAACTTGCCAAAAGTTACTTCCCCAAACTCTGGGAAATAACTTTTTGTTGTTTATAAGGACAGGAACAGGAACAGTGTAATTTCATATAAATCAACCCAGGAACAAATTAGGGTGGTATTATCTTTTTTTTTTTTTTTTTTTGAGATGGAGTTTTACTCTTATTGCCCAGGCTGGAGTGCAATGTTGTGATCTTGGCTCACTGCAGCCTCCACCACTCAAGTTCAAGCAATTATCTTGCCTCAGCCTCCAGAGAAGCTGGGATTACGGGCATGCATCACCACATCCAGACCCTGACTCTTCTAAAAATATGAAATTAGCTGGGTGGTATTATTTTATAGCAGCTTAAGTGGACAAAGAATAGTATTAAAATTTTAACAGGCTTTCTTTCCATGCTCTGTGGGCTTCTGCTTCAGCAAAAATTTAGCTTTTATGTATTCTTTCATTCATTCATTATTTTGCATACCTATTCACTTATTTATTCAGCTAACATCTAGTGAAGACTATAAAGGTAAATGCTACAGTGCTATGGCATGGGGTTGAAATACAGACATACCAGAAACTAATCATCTGAAAAGCAGTGATCACACTTTCTGTGGAGAATTGACATGAGTTAGAGACAAACCTACCAACACAGCACTTGGCATCACATAACAGATGTTTGCTATCTGTTGGTTATTATGCCTTTATTAGTGTTAATGGCTAACGTCCACAAATCCTGGCAACCTGCCCTGTTTCCTCTGGATAGAAAGCACAGTCTTCCTTATATAAACATTTTTTTTTCTGCCTAAATAGCTAAATCTCTATGATACATGCTTATACATAGGCATATTCATTATGTCCCCATGGATTTTGATATTGAATAAATAAACATTTAATGAATAAAACTTCCTGAAAATCATGTCGATGTGAATGTAAATTGTTTTAAAGCTATTTAAAAACATTTAAGGCAACAGACTATCAGGATGCAGACAGACAGCTGGCATTCATATCGACACCCATAAAGTAGAATAACACACCTTCCACCTATTTTTTTCCCCAGGCACTTAGCTTTGTCTAACTACTCATTTGCATTTACTTTGAATCCTCAAGCGATTTTCCAAAATAGCTCCTTCATAGAAAGCAAATTAATCAACAGTCATACAGCTCTCACTGGGAGCAACATCACATGGAACTTCCACATTGATGAATTCACAACTGCAGTAAACTCAGCCTCAGCCCGCTCCACACACACACATACACTTACATTTACCTTCTTTTGTCATTCCATGTGTCCAAGGAAGTTGGTTGAGTAGGCCTATGTGTGATGAATTACTTTGCAACTGCGTTATGAAGTTAGAATAGAATTCAGTTCAACAGCTTGCTTTTCTCATATTTGATTAACTCAAGCTCACTTCTGTGGTTCCCTACAGTGATTTCTATAAATGTGTGCCAGAAGAACAATAATTCTAGTCATAATTTATAACAATATGCTCCATAGATCCTAGTACATAGCACATATATAAGGCTGAAATATTAGCATTTCTGGTAGTCAACTGTTGTTGACACAGAAAAACAGCAGTTTCTATGACTTCACTTAAAAGAACAAATGTCATGACTTTAACTGTTTGTTCTCCCGTTTCTTCCATGGGTGGACCAAGAGCTCTTTAAGGATAGATATTGTGTCTTTTTCTCTTTTGGATACAAGGCTCCAAGCACAGTGCTTGGCACAACACAGTACTCACAAAAGCTTTCAGATAGGACATAAACTCTCCTTTAGAATGTTCATGTGCCATATGATGGATGAACTACAGAACTACGTCTATTTTCTTGAGTGGTAAAATTAGGTTATTTATTTGAGATTTTATAATATATACATTTATTGTTATGACATATCCTTTTAGAATATTATCACAGCATCCCATATGGGTGTAGGTAAGGCAGGGAATATCAGAAAAGATAACTGAGTGGCTCACTGAGACCAGTCTTGGGTCAATAGAGACACTCACTTTTCTTTATTTTTATAGAGGCATAATTGACAAATAAGAATATTATGTATTTATTTTGTATAGTATGATATTTTTATATACTTATACATTATAAAATAATGACCACAATCAAGCTATCAACATACTCATTATCTCACATAATTACCTATTTCTTAAAGAACATTTAAGAACTACTCTCTTAGTTAACTTCATGTATACAATGCAGTTCCATTGTCTATAGTTCCTCATGTTGTACATTGGATCTCTGAAACATATTGATCCAGCTGAAATGAAAATGTATGCTCTGGCCAACATCTCCCAACTAACTCCATTCCCCAAACATTTGTAGCCACCATTCTAGTCTCTGTTTCTATGAATTTGATTTTCTTGATTTCACCTATGAGTGATAAAATGCAGCACTTTTTGGTGGTTCTTTCCACTTAGTGTCCTCCAGGCTCATCCGTGTTGTCAAAAATAGTAGAATTTATTTCTTTCCATATGTTATTGTATATATAGACCACATTATTTCTATCCATTCATCCCTCTATAGATATGTAGGTTGATCCCCTATCTTGACTATTGCAAATAATGCTGCAATGTACTGGGGGTGAAGAAATTTTTAGATACTGATTGTATATTCTTTCGATGTACACCTACTAGCGGAATTACCAGATTATATGATGATAATTCTGTTTTTAATTTTTTGAGGAAACTCCACATTGAATTTCCTAATGGCTATACCAGTTTTCAATTCCAACAGTGAACAAGGACTCCAATATTTCCACTTTCTCTACAGCAGTTTTTTTTTTTTTTTAATTCTAATCATCTTAATACTGTGAAGTGTTATTTTATTGTGCTTTTAATTTATATTTTCTGGGTGATTGTGACAGTGATATGGAGTGATTTGTGTGTGTGTGTACATGTTGATCATTTCTGTATCTTTTTTTGAGAAATGTCTAGTCAAATATTTGCCCATTTTATAATTGACTTATTTTTTGCTATTGTGTTAAGTTCCATATACATTTTGAAAAGTAAACCCTTAAGTGAGGCAGGCGGGAAGAAAAAAAAAATAAACTCTTATCAGGGTATACTTTGAAAATATATTCTTTCATTCTGTATATTATCTTTTCACTCTGTTGTTTCCGTTTCTTTCAGAAGCTTTTTAGCTTAATTCAATCCTATTTGGCTATTTTTGCATTTGTTCCATGTATTTAGGGGGTGGTGTACAAAAATGATTGCCCTGAACAGTGTCAAGAAGCTTTTACTCTACATTTTCTGTTTTCTTCTAGCAGTTATACAAATTAGGACTTCTATTCAAATCCTTAAATTATTATGAGTTTATTTTTTTAATCCAATTAATTTTCTTGCATGTGGATGTGTAGTTCTTTCACTATCATTTACTGAAAAGACTATTTTTACCCTATTGTATGTTCTTAGCAACTTTGTTGAGAATCAATCAATTATAATTGTATAGATTTCTAGCCTCTATTGGTTTTTTTTTTTTTTGAGACGGAGTTTCACTCTTGTTACCCAGGCTGGAGTGCAATGGCGTGATCTCGGCTCACCGCAACCTCCGCCTCCTGGGCTCAGGCAATTCTCCTGCCTCAGCCTCCTGAGTAGCTGGGATTACAGGCACGTGCCACCATGCCCAGCTAATTTTTTGCACTTTTAGTAGAGACGGGGTTTCACCATGTTGACCAGGATGGTCTCGATCTCTCGACCTCATGATCCACCCGCCTCGGCCTCCCAAAGTGCTGGGATTACAGGCTTGAGCCACCGCGCCCGGCGGTTTCTTTTATTGTTCTATATGCTGATATCATACCAGTATCATGATGTTTTGATTTGATTTGATACTATAAATTTGTAATATATTTAGAAATCAGGAGTTTCATGGCTTCAACCTTGCTATTCTTGGCTAAAAATTGCATTGGCTACTTGGAGTCTTTTGTGGTTTTATAAAAACTGTAGGTCTTTTTCCTATTTCTTTAAGAAAAGGGTCTGAGATTCTGAGATTTTGATGGGCATTTCATTGTATGTGTATATCACTTTAGGTAGTATAGACATTTTAACAACATTAATTCTTTCAGTGTATAAACATGGGATATCTGCTTTATTTATGTGCGCTTTCTTCAATGCTTTTATCTATGTCTTATAGTTTTCAGTGTATAGATCTTTCAGCTCCTTAGTTAAATGTATTCCTAAGTATGTTATTGTATTTTTGATGTAATTGTAAGTGGGACTATTTTCTTAATATGTTTTGGATAATTTGTTGTTAGTGTATGGAAACACAAGATTTTTATGATTTTGGTATACTTCAACTTTAGAGAATTACTTCACTAGTTCTAATTTTTAAAAGACACATTTCCTTAAGGGTTTCTTATGTAAAACATTCTTCAAAAAACCTACAGCTTTATTTTTTTCAAATTTTGATGCTCTTTAATTTTCATCTTGTTCTTAATTACTCTTACTAGTATTTTCAGTACTATATTGAATAGAAATGTAGGGAGTGGGAATACTTAACTTGTTTCTAATCTTAGAAGAAAAGCATTCAGCTTTTTCTTATAGGTTATGATATCCACTGGATATCCACTGTGGCCTTGCTGCATATTATCTTCATTATGTTGAAGCACATTTATACCTAATTTGTTGACAGTTTTTATTATAAAAGACCATCAAATTTTTTAAATGATTCTTTTCTGTATCAATTGAGATAATTATGTGTTTCATCACTCATTCTCTCAATATAGTGTAACACATTATTGACTTGCTTATGCCAAACCATCCTTGCATTCCAACCACACACCTCACCTGATAACAATGTATGATCATTTTAATATGCTATAAAATTCAGTTTGTTAGTATTTTGTTGGGACAGTTCACATCTATCTCCTTTGGAACACTGGCCAGTAATTTTATTTTCTTGTTTTGTCCTTGTGTTGTTTTCATGTCAGTGTAATGCGAGCCTCATGGTGTAAGTTTGGAAGTGTTCCCACTTACTCAACTTTTTGGAAGAGTTTGTGAAGTATTGGTGTTAGTTCTTCTTTAAGTGTTTGATAGACTTTACCAATGAAGCCATAAGATTGTAGGGTTTTCTTTCTTGGAAAGTTCTGTTTTCTGATAAAATCTTATTACTCATTATTGGCCTGTTCAAATTTTCTGTTTCGTCCTGACTCAGTCTTGATAGGTTGAATGCTTCTAAAACATTCTCCATTTCTAGAATATTCAGGTTTTTGTGGATAATTGTTCATTGTAGTCTCTTATAATCCTTTGCATTTCTGTGGTAACAGTTTTGATGTCTCCTTTTCTGTTTATGGATTTGAGTCTTTATATATATTTTTGCTCTTCTTAGTCTAGCTAACATTATTTTAATATTGTTTATATTTATAATAAATCAACAGTTCATTGATTATTTTTTGTTGATATGATAGTCTTTGTTTCACTTATTTCTGCTCTAGGCCTTATTATTATTTTTCTTTTGCTAACTTAAGTTTATCCTCCTTTGTCTATTTTCTTGAGTGGTAAAATTAGGTTATTTATTTGAGATTTTATAATATATACATTTATTGTTATGACATATCCTTTTAGAATATTATCACAGCATCCCATTGGTGTGGTATGTTGTATTTTCATTTTTATTTATCTCAGGTTTTTTTTTTTAATTTCCCTTTTGATTTCTTCCTTAAACCATTGATTGTCCAGAAATGTGTTATAGAATTTTTGAATATTTTTAGTTTTACATCATTGTCCTTAAAAATACATATGTATAAATTTAATCTTCTTAATATTTCAAGATTTTGTTATATTTTAACATGTGCTATATCCAGAAAAATGTTTTCTGTTTACCTGGAAAGAATGTGTATTCTGCTGTTAAATAAAATGTTCCATATATATCTGTTAGATTCATTTGATGTTGTTTGAGTCTGCTGTTTATTGACTTTTCTATTTAAATCATCTATCCACGAATGACAGTGGGGGTATTCAAGTTCTATAATATTATTTTATGGCTTTTTATTTCTCCCTTCAGTTGCATTAACATTTGCTTTATAGTATTAGATGTTTCAACATTGAATGCCTAGATCTTTCTAATTAACATAGCCTCTTGATGATTGACCATATTATCATTATGTAATAACCATTTTTGTTGCTTCTGTAGTTACTGAATTGAAGTATATTTTGTCTAATATATGTAGCCAATATTACTCTTTGTTTGTTACCATTTGTATAAAATATCTTTTTCCATCTCTTCATTTTTAGCCTATTTCTTTGAGTCTAAATTAATCTCTTACAGGCAGTATATATTTTGGTCTTATTATTATTTCTTTCAATTCATGAAGCCACTCTGTATCTTTTGTTAGAAAATCTAATCAACTCACCTTTAATGTAATTATAGTTAAGGATGAAAATTGCCATTTTGTTTATTGTTTTTGTATTATTTTGTGGTTCTTTTTTTTTTTTCTCTGTTATTGTCTTGCTTTGTGATTTGAAAGATTTTGTAATGGTATGCCTTGATTTATTTCTCTTTATCTTTTGTTTACCATGAGGCTGAAATTAAACAACATACATGTATCATTGTCAATTTTAAGTTGGTAACTTCAACTATATATGAAAATCTGAAAAATTAACTTATCCTCCCTTATATTTTATATTAATATCACAATTAACATCATTTTATATGTTAACAAATTATTGTAGCTGTAGTTATTTTTTCTTTTAGTTTTATATAGTAGGTAAAAGTGATTTATGCACCAGTATTATACTGTTAGAGTATTCCAAATTTTAGTATACTCTTATTGTACTGCATATTTTATAATTTTATATGTTTTATTTTTATTTTCTCAAGGTTCTTCAGATTACACAGAAAGCATGATGTTGCCATCTGTTTGGCTTTTGGCAAGGCTTCAGGAGCTTTTACTCATGGCAGACAGTGAAACAGGAGCAGGCACATCTCATTGCAAGAGTGGGAGCAAGAGAGAGAGGAGAGACTCAGACTCTTAAACAACCAGATCTTGTGTGAACTACCTGAAAGACAATTCACTTATCACCAAAGGGATGGTGCTAAGCCATTCATGAAGAATCCATCTCCATGATTCAGTCACCTCCCACTAGTTGCCACCTCCAGAACTGAGATCATATTTCAACATGATATTTAGAAGAAACAAGCATCTAAACCATATCAGCCACAGTTGATTGTGCACCTCCCAAGTTCATGCTCTATCTTAAGCACTTTATTTATCAAATTTATTCATAAAATAGATCTTTAAGTTGCCATTATTTCTACCATTTAATGAGTAAACTGAGGTTCAGGAAAAAAAATGATGGCCACAGTAACTCAACTGTTATATAACAGTGTTAAAATTTAAGTTAAAATCCTTTTTTATTACATGCATCTTTTGTATTCCATTGTTTCACATTAAGTACTTAAATGCAATTATAAGAATTAAAGACAAAAAGCATTGAACTAAATCCTTACATCATTATTTGAAGTCTTGAGAACATGGAATCTTATAGATATGTATTCAAAATATGGTCTTAATAACTTAAATTGACCATCCAGTTTCTTTATTCCTCAAACTTTCTAATCTATAACATGACAATAATAACAGCTCCATAATTAAATGGTCCATCATACCTAAGAAGCTTGTGAAACATTCACATGAAAGACATATTTTTCATAATTCTCACTGTTAAGGCATCACATAAAGTAGCAGGTGTATTAGCAAAACTTTTACTGTTGGAAGAGTAGTTGTTATAGGAGATGAGCCCCTTTTAGAAACTAACAACTTTGTCATGCCAATAGTCCCAGCACTTCAGGAGGCCAAGAGGGACGGATCACCTGAGGTCAGGAGTTAGAGATCAGCCTGGCCAACGTGATGAAACCCCGTCACTACTAAAACCACAAAAATTAGGCCAGGCGCAGTGGCTCACACCTGTAATCCCAGCACTTGGGGAGGCTGAGATGGGCAGATCACGAGGTGTAGAGATTGAGACGATCCTGGCTAACATGGTGAAACCCCGTCTCTACCAAAAATACAAAAAAAAAAAAAAGACCTTAGCTGGGTATGGTGCTCTGCGTCTGTAACCCCAGCTACTCGGGAGGCTGAGGCAGGAGAATCGCTTGAATCTGGGAGGTGCAATGAACAAAGATCGCGCCACTGCACTCCAGCCTTGGCGACAAAGTGAGACTCCATTAAAAAAAAAAAAAAAAAAAAAAGTATCCAGGCATGGCGATGGGCACCTGCAATCCTAGCTACTCCGGAGGCTGAGGCAGGAGAATTATTTGAACCCAGGGGGCAGAGGCTGCAACGAACCGAGATTGCATCACCGCACTTTAGCCTGGGAGACAGACCGGAACTCCCTCT